>NC_138203.1:94334964-94674964 GCF_964194415.1 Vipera berus | reverse complement strand
TTCCTCCTATCATGTTCTGAATAATAAACAGTGAACGCTCAGACTCAAAACAGCCATAATCTGAGAACTGTAACTCACTGACACAAGGAGATCAATTTCTGACCTGATCATCTCTCGTTTGACAATATCTCATTTTCCCCAAATCATTTCTCTGACATTCCATGTGGCTATCCAATGTATCTCTGTACATTTGCTTATGCCTCTGGCTGCCTCAGCAATTGGGATTCCTCTTGTCGTATTGTTGGGCACCTTATAGTGTTCAAGATACTTTCCACAGAATTTTCTTGGTGAGTGTTTTGTGGAGTAAGTCACCTGTAGCTCACTTTTTGACAACTGCCAGCAACATCAGCTGATGCAGTCATTGTTAACCCGGGCAGTATGGGATTCCTTTTTTGTTGTCTCATCAAGGTTAATGGGTTGTGGATACTCTTATTCTGGCTCCACAGTTGAGACCTGTCTGGCTTAAGTGACCCTACTGATATACTTTCTGGTGGTGTATACCTCCAGCATAGCTCTCAACCTTAACAGAACTCACAATAACCCTGTGGCAAAGGGTTATTCACATGGAGGTGACAGAAACCAATTAAAAATCTAAAATGTGTTTGAATTCAGAACTTCCTTAAAGGTTTATGAAAGACAGGATAACAATATGACTTTGAATGAATCACGCAGAATTTCTATTTAATCAGAAACTTAATTAAAGACACACTTTATAAACTAATATCAGAAGATTCTAAGAAACAACACCAAGCGTAACAGAACAGTGAAGGATGTACAGACCCAAATTGCTTATAATGTGTGGCTTCACCACAAAGTAAAATTGTGAGTAGGGTAGATGTGATGTATGGTGTTGAAATTTAATAATAAAATAAAATAAAAAATAATAAAATAAAACAAAACAAAACAAAACAAAATAAAATTCTGGAACATTTTGGACTGGAGAGTCTAAAGAAATTCTAGGGTTGTAGACTAAATTGGGAAACTGAGAAAAAGCATGACATGGCAAGGCATTACCATGTCAAAAGAATATGTATGGAGTCATTATGAATCCATCTTGACTTGAAGGTAACTTTCCTTTTACTAAAAGAAACTCTCTTGATCTGTTGCTGGACGACTACTTCAATTTCTAAAGTACTTGCCCAACTTTGCCACAAAACCATCTTCTGAAAGCCACAAAAGATTTCAAAATACAGCAATTTTGAAGACTATTACGTGCGTATTTGCAAGAGATCAGAGCGAAAATCTTCTAGCCAGACACGATGTGTGGTCAGATGATCCACCTAATACCAGGAAGTTTCAGAGAGTATATAAGCATTGCCACTTCACCTCAGAAGATCACTCAGAGAGAGTGGAACAAAAACTGCA
Source organism: Vipera berus (assembly GCF_964194415.1). Taxonomy (NCBI): domain Eukaryota; kingdom Metazoa; phylum Chordata; class Lepidosauria; order Squamata; family Viperidae; genus Vipera; species Vipera berus. The sequence goes on along the minus strand of NC_138203.1, from coordinate 94,673,599 downwards.
TCGCAAAGAAAAGGTAAGTCAGAATATATTTGTTTTAATACTTCCTCAGCGGAGCTTTACTGATATGAAGAGCTGGATAAATATTAGCTTGTGAATTTTGATCGCTTTGAGATACTTAACCTTTTCAATGAAATCAATTTACTTATAGCTATAGCTTATAGCTTTGCACCACAATTTTTTATATTGCATTGCTTCTTCTAATATTTTGGTCATCTCGTATAAGAAACACATGATTCATTTTAAGGTGATCAAATAGTCAGTCTCGGACATATCATCCGAGGAGAGTAATGTTTATTTCTATTTCTATTTCTAACTCTTCTTTTCACCATGATGAGTAAAGAGGAGCATTAAATACTTTACATAAAATAATAATACTTTTTTCTATTAATAGCTTATTCCCAATGCTCGTAGTCAGATAAAGCTTGGGTATGAATAATTAATCACTGAGGCACCCATGCCCTTCTCTGCCTGTTAGAATGTCATTTGTTTTCTCATGAAGCAAGAGGATCCATCTTCGGAATGCAGCCACTGAGAGGGCTTTGCCCAAAAACTTTGGAAGGGTTTAATCTCAAAACTGTAAAGGATCCACATTGTTCAGGATCATTAATGTCTCCAGGGCCTCTTTCTCTTAAATATAAATCAGGAGATTCAGTTCGGACTCTGATACAGCCAATGGGAGGGATGAACGTTTACATTGGCTTTTAAAATAATTAGCATGTTTTCCAGAGAACCCTGAGGACTTTTTTATAATCATTGATATTTATTAGAAATTAACACATTATTATATCACTTTCTTAAACACAATTGGGTAGAACCATGAGATCTGGGAAGCAAAATTCCAGATGTCCACCTCATGGTAGGCGAGAGTTCGAATAGTCATTTGGAGACCAACAAATTTTTCTTGAGCTGCATGAATTAACTTGACATTCAGTTAACCGTTAATAAGTAATAAATAATTCCTCTTACAGGTTTATCCAACAAAATGAAGATTGTAGTTTTTCTTGCCGGTCTTTTCGGCATCATTGCTCCTTTTGAGGTACTGTGCCTGTATTACTTATAGTGATTGTATGTCAGAAGTAGGTACCATTCATTTATTCATTTATTGCTTGGGGGGAAAAATAACTGCAAAGTTTTGGAGACTCAGGAGGGAAAGAGAAGAAATGTTCAGTCCATGTAGGGAGTTCATAGCTTGCAGAGGCTTCAACCAGATCCTTCTGCTCATTACCATGGAGCAGTGTTTCCCAGCCTTGAGAACTTTAAGATGTGTGGCATGGCTTGCTAAGGAATTCTAGGAGTTGAAATCTACAATTGCCAGGGTGGGCTAACACTGATATATATATACAATAGAGGTTTCAAAGTATTTCCTGTTAAAAGATTTCCAAAGGTGGATTTGGGTTAATGTCTCTAAGTTTTGGAAGGCAACAGCCTGCGAGGGGAAGTCAGCTTCTACAGTCCCATGAACCACTAAACCAACTTAAAACTGGGGATCCAATTTTTCATATGGACTTCCAGATACATGGCTAAAGGCAATGGAAACTCTTGCTTGTTGCTCTTGTGATGGGCTGCAATCTTTGACTGGCTTGTTTCGCCTTGGGGAATCAGTTCTGTAAATAATTACAACTCCTAATCTCATTTTTTTATCATTTTAATCTAATTTTTTTCCTCATTTTTCTCCTTCTTTTCCAGGCCCTCCATACAGAAATTGAAATTAGTGAACCACGGCCATACCCATTTCATCCATCACATCCAAGATACCCAACTCAGGGAGATCCCACTCAAAACCCACCTTTAAATCCCGGATTTCACTGTCCAAAGGAGATAGTTGACCCTCTAATAAAGGCTTTAATAGAACTAGCATGTAATGGTCCTGCTGGGCCTCCCGGACCCCCAGGGCCTCCCAGACACCCAGGACCTCCACAGCCTCCAGGGCCTGAGGAGCCCATGGATCTTGAGGATCACCCTTGGCCCATTGATCCTGAGAGCTTCCCATGGCCCATGAGTCCTGAGAGCATCCCACCACCCATGAGTCCTGAGAGCATCCCACCACCCATGAGTCCTGAAGGCCCTATGGAGACCATGAGTCCTGAAAGCCACCCACAAGGCACTACTGTGGAAAACAAGTAATCTGGTAGCGAAAACCTCTTTTCTTGATTGGTAAGTCCTGTTGAGACATTTCACATCAGAAGAATGTGCTTGTGGGCTATTCAGATTACTATTCCAAGATAACCGATTTTATCCTTCCCAAAGAACAAAAAAGCTATTTTTTTTGGGGGGGGGGCTGTGGGATGGTTAGATCTAACGTATAAAATAGGCAAGCAAGCGTAGTCCAGTCATAAAGTTCTGAAATAATGCCTGATAATCTTTTTTTTTTTTTGTAGATTTTGTTGAGATGCAAGATACTTAGAAGAAATCTTTTTCTTTCTGGAACAGCTGATGAATACCCCTGATTTAGACTTACTTTTTAAAGCTTTGCAATGTGCTCCTTTAAATAAATTTGACCAGCAATATATTTCTTCTTCTATATTTTTATTTATATTTGTGCAAATGTCAATGAGGATTTGTTTGTTTACAAATCATATGGGAAACAATTGCCAAAGACTGGCCTTTGGAGCTGGGTGGAATGGACAATTGGCCGCAGTCACCTTCTCCTGCCTGCTTCACCCCAGCCTTCCTGCCCCAGCCAACCCTCTGCAGGTGTTCATTCCTGGCTGCCCCTCCTCCATCGCTCTTCCCCCACCACGCTCAACTTCCATGTCATCCGCAAGAGATTGGCTGTGAGACAAATCGTCACAGCCAATTCACCATTTGGGACAATTAGCTGTGTGTCCCGGTAGGCAATGTGCATGCCGAAGAGAGGGCCTCTGCCTTCCCATTTGAAGCAGCATGCAGAGGAGGTGCTGAACAGAGTGAGCAGAGGCCTCCTCACTGGGCTTTTTCAAAAGGCTGTGTGCTAGGAGGCGAGGGACATGGCAGTTCCTGTGGACGGAAACTAGGCTCCTCTCCCACCCCCATCAATTAGGCCTTCCTAGGGGCAGCACAGCACTCTGCCACCCTGAAAAGCGAGGGCAATGGGCTCCATCCTGCCTCACCATGCCCACCCACTGCCCACTGCCATGCCATCCCCTTGGACACGGAAGGGAGAGTCTGCCCTGTGCAGTGATTTGCTCGACTGCTACCTTAGCCAGGACCAGTGGCAGTGCTGTAGTCCAGTACAGGGCAGAGCTCAGCTGCGCAGCAGGCAGGCCTGTCAGCCAGCTGGCCTGCTGGCAGGCAGAAAGGCAAAGTAAATCCTTTCCCTTGGGCCCCTGCCTGGCATGGAGTGGTAGCATCACTGAGGGGCACAGCCTAGGGCTTTGATTGGACCCCTCTGGCCCAGCCGTGTCTCTTTGGATGACCTGGGGCAGCTGGGCTCCACAGGCCCTCCATGACAGGCCCCCTTCTTGTGCTGACCCAGCTGATCTGAGCTCTACTGAAGCTGGCAAGGCTAATCAAGATGGCTACACACACACCCCTTGTGGTGGCCTAGCCAGGCTGAATTCTGCCTAGCTGGAAAGGCAAATCAGGGCAGCTGCAAATAGGCAGCTGGACTACAGCATCTCTCAAAGGGAAGGCAGTGGGTGGGTGTCTTTATCCCTTGAGGCAGCTTCAGCAATGCCTTTGTACTTGTTAACAGCAAGAGGGATGACTGCTCATAACTCTTGTTTCTTCAAAAAAGTGACTTTCCAAGGAGGAAGAGAAAAACCTACTAAACAACTCTCTTCCATGGGTGGAGACTTCCTCTGGGCAGGTACAGAGCTCAAGAAAATAAACCATGGTCTGGCCTCTTTGACTGCAAACAGTTTCAAGCAGACCCACTTTGCACCTCATTCTCTACCTCAGAAACAACAAAAGGATGTGGGGGGGCAGATTTTTAGTGTAGAGCAAGAATCCAACATGGGATAAAAGTGTAGAAGATTCCAAGCCTCTTGAAACCTGAGGGGTCCACCGCATCTGCTGCATCCTGCCAAAACATGGAGCCCTCCACACATGCTGAATTAAAGCCCCCATGGTCCACAGCCAGGATGGGCACTGCAGTCCAGCAGGGCTGGAAGTCTAGACTAAGCTGCTCTATCTTTTTTGAAGCCCTAGGAAAATTTTATCCTTCTGTGAATTAAGCAATATTTCTTTGTCAAGCAATAAAAATGGGATCTTTCACCCAGGTGTTGGACATCATTTCTCAAGGTAGCTTTAGGATGATTCCATAAATCAGACATGGCAAACACGCGATGTCACGTGATGTCATGCAACACATTGGGATTGTTTTGCCATTGCCAGCAATGGGGTGGGCACGGCTTCCACGTGAGGCGTCCGGCCCGCAGGCCAGCAGTTTGACAACCCTGCAATAAACCATGCTTTTAAATATCTTAAGTATGCAGAATGTGTGAACCAGGTCCGCTCTGTCTGCTGCAAAATGTTATGTGCTCCTGGCTACTTTTTTTCTTGACCAGAAGCAAGCTCGCCTGACCAATAACCAGCCAAGACACAGTGTTTTGTTTCATTTATTTCAATAAGCAGGGAGAGAAACTATCAACGCTTGGTTCTTTCCAAAGTTCCAACCCAAAATGAGATTACACTCTTTCCAACCACCTCCTACATATTTCCTGTTACATACTGAATCACACATCACATGTACATTAACATTAAGAGATAATTTACAGAAGGTGTGTCAGTTAATATTCATCAGTTAATTAAACATGCTCAGTTCTCTGTTTTGAGTTCTGGGCCTCTTTTTAGGACTTCTTAGAACAATAGGCTCTTTCCTGATTTTCAGTTTAATCTGCCTTTCCTGTTATCTCATTCAGCCAGTTTTCCTATTATCCCATTCAGTTAATTTTCCCTGGCTAGCCAGGGCTTTTTTTTGTCATAGAACGCTCAGAATGGAGTTCCGGCACCTTTTTTGGATGGAACCTTGTAGGGTAGGCAAGGCGGGTTGTATGACATATGTGGGTTCCGGCACCTTTTTCTTTTACAAAAAAAGCACTGTGGCTAGCTATTTCCTCTTGCAACTGCTTTACAGCTCAAGACCCAAATAATTTTTGCCTATGGATTTATCTTACATCTTCCCTTTATGCTACCCTTTCCTGGTTCCCCATTGTAGTTTCTTTGGCAGGAAAAAACGTGGTCCTAGTTTCTTGCTCCCAGACCAGAAATTTCTTCATTCACCTTGCTCTGCCTCAAATGAATACAATTATTTTGGGAGTTTGGTTAACAAACCAAAGTGTGCAGACAAATCCCCCTCTCCCCGAGATACAAGCATAACATTTTAACCTCCTGCTGCAGCTGGCAACTCTCCTGGCAGGAGCCTTCGCACATCGACAGCAATGGACAAGTGATTCGGCATCCAGCAAGGAAGGTTCAACGCGTCCTTTTGAAATGCCACAGCAGGAATCAATTTCACCTAACACCAAGTCCAGAAAAATACCGGGTAAGGGGAGGTGGATCATACATGGCCAGACCACAAGCATCCACCCCACCAGCTAAGGGCTGTTTATTGCAAGCAGGAGATTTATGGACATGCAAAGGCAGCCTTGATTTTTCCATGAGGTAGTGCAGAGGTTCAAAGAGAAGGGAGGCTCCGCTTTCCGGCTCAAAATTTAATAAGCACAACAAGAGAGGAAAATGAAATCCTCTCTCCATGTTTTACAGCAGACAGAGCAGACCTGGTTCACAAATCCTGCACACTTAAGCTGTTTAAAAACATGGTTTATGGAATAATCCTAAAGCTCCCTTGAGAAATGATGCCTAACACCTGGGTGAAAGATCCCACACATAGCCAGGCCAGAGGGGTGGTAGGCAAGCCCGGGGCTGTGCCCTCGGGGACTCTGACCCCTCCCCTCTATGCCAGGTGGGTGCGCAGGGGAAGGGACTCTCTCTGCCTATCCACCCACCACTCTGCCCAGCACAGCACTGGACTGCAGCATTACCACTGGTGCCGGGCAAGGCAGCGGCTGAGCGAATATACTCTGCAGGGCAAACACTCTCTGCTTTAGTTAATAAGCAGGCGAGACAGCAAGTTAACAATCTAACTCTTTTATTTAGAACCAGACAAAGAACAAGGGAACAAGACATCTATTTATACTGACAGCTGCCGGCGGATTGACCAATCAGGGGTGAGTCTGTTCCCGCGCCGTAGTCTCCGCCAATCGGGGCCGTCCGGTTTTGACAGCTCGGAGCTGTCATCTGTAGCGCGTGTTGAACTGTCAATTGTTGGCGCTTGCGCGGTTTCGCCCGGCAGCTTTTGACAGCTGTCAAAAGCTGCCGCGGTTTTACCTCAGCCCTGTAACTTCTGTTTAACTCAATATAATAACAATTAGTAAATACACAACACCCCTTCCCCCTCCCTCTGATTGAGTTGATTCTACCCCTACTGTTTCTTTTTTGGGTTTCCCCATTCGTAGTCTTTTAGGTAGGTGGGAGGTTTCTTTAGTCTCTCGGAGCGCCGGGGAGTTGTCTCGGTTGGATGTTCTGTTTCCCCTGGGGCTTCTCGGGTTGGCTCCGGGGGCAGGGGGTTTGGCTCTGCCGGTTCCGCGTTGGTTGGGGTGGGGTGTTGAAATGGTATGTTCCGATCGGGGGAGCTTTGTCGTGCCAGTCTTTGCGGCGGTGCTTCTGTCAGCATTTCGTCGTCACCCCTTCCCACTATGTTTTGAGGACTGCGTTGGCGGAGTTGGTCTATGTGTCTGCGGATATGTATATTTTGTCCAATGTCAATGATGTATGACAAGGGGCCTGTTTGTTCGATGACTACCCCTTGTGTCCATTTGTTCCCTCCCCTGTAGTTTCTAGCCCAGACAGCTTGCCCTGTGTTGAGAGTTCTATGTTGGAGGGGTGGTTCTGGGTCTGGAGGGGATCTGTCTGGGTGGAGACGGTCTAGTCTGGTGGTTAATCTTTTGCCCCAGCGAAGCTCTGCTGGGGACTTCCCGGTAGTTGTGCAAGGCGTGGTGTGTTGGGACAAAAGAAATTGTGCCAGTCTTTGGTGCCAGTTGCCGGAGATGATCTTGCGCAGTGCCTCCTTGGTTGATTTTACCATCACCTCTGCCAAGCCGTTCGTCGATGGGTGAAAGGGAGCCGTGGTGGTGTGCCTAATAGAGTTCGCCGTTGTGAAACTCTGGAATTCGTAGGAGGTAAATTGGGGGCCGTTATCGGAAACTATAACATCAGGAAGCCCATGTGTGGCGAATAATCCCCTTAAAACTTGTATTGTGGCTGAGGAAGTTGTGCTGGCTACTGGCGCCACCTCTAGCCATTTTGAAAAGCTGTCTACGACAATTAGGAATGATTGTCCCTGGAATGGACCTGCATAATCTATATGAATGCGAGACCAGGGTGTCTTTGTAGTTTCCCATCTATGTATGGGAGCCTGTGGCTGGGCGGCTCTAACTAGCTGGCAGGAATAGCAGCCAGCTACGTGTGTTTCAATGTGTTTGTCTAAACCAGGCCACCAGACATAGCTTCTGGCCAGAGCCTTCATTTTGACGGTGCCCGGGTGCCCTTCGTGGAGGCTCTCTAGCACTTTGAGTCTGTGTTTGTCAGGGATGATTACCCTGCTGCCCCATAAGAGACATCCCTGATGGGTGGATAATTCCTTTTGTCTTACGATGTAAGGTTGGAATTGTGGGTCCTGGGGTGAGTATTGCCAGCCCGTCGTGACATAGCCTAGGACTCTGCCTAGGATTTTGTCTGCAGCGGTAGCTGCGGAGATATCTTTGACAGATAATGGGCATTCTGGCAGCTCTGAGATAGCCAGTATTCTTCCAGCTGGTGCTGGGTCTGGGTCAACTATTGGTTGGGGCAGTCTGCTCAGGCCATCCGCATGGCCCATGGTTTTCCCTGGCCTGTATTCTAAGTTGTATGAATAGGCTGATAGAAAGGTAGACCATCTTAGGATGCGGGGAGATAATATTTGTGGTGTTAGCCTGTTTACTGTAAAAAGTCCTAACAGGGGCTTATGATCTGTGAAAATAGTAAATGGTCGGCCATACAGGTAATGATGAAATTTTTTTACGCTAGCCACTATAGCTAAAGCCTCTTTATCGATTTGAGCGTAATTACGCTCAGGTTTTGACAGCGTTCTAGAATAGAACGCTACAGGGGTCTGTATTCCTTCTTTAGTTAAATGGCTTAGGACCGCTCCGATGCCGTACGGGGAGGCATCGCAGGCTAGACATAAGGGCAGCTGATCGTTAAACAGGGCTACCGTTGTGCTGCTGGAGAGTAAGTTTTTTAGTAGGTTAAAACTTTTATCATGCTCAGGGGTCCACGTCCAGGGTTTGCCCTTGTCTAATAATCTATGTAAGGGTTCTGCAATGGAGGCTTTATGCGGTAGGAAGGTGTGATAAAAGTTAACTAAACCTAAGAAAGCCTGAAGTTCTTGTTTGTTTTTGGGGGTTGGTGCTGTTTTAATAGCTTTAATTTTTGTGTCCGTGGGGTGAATTCCCTTAGCGTCTATTTTAAAACCTAAGAACTCTGTTGAGGGCACCCCGATGGAGCATTTGTCTCTTTTTAATTTGAGACCAGCCTTCCTGAACCTTAGGAGCACCTTAGTTAGTTTGTCAGCTAGGTCCGTTTCTGATTCCCCTGCAATTAGGACGTCGTCAAAATATGGGCAGACCCCGGGAATCCCCTTAAGTGTTTTCTCCATGATTTCCTGGAAGATTCCCGGGGCTGCAGAGATGCCAAATTGAAGGCGGTTAATTTTGAATGCTCCCTTGTGGGTGACTATTGTTTGAGCCAAAGCGGTGTCAGGGGTGACAGGCAGCTGTAAATACGCCTGCGCCAAGTCTAACTTGGCAAATATGGCGCCTGACTTAATGGCCGCGAGGATGTCTTTGACAGCCGGGACCGGGTAGGCATGTGCATTTAATGCGAGGTTGAGGGTCGCCTTATAGTCGGCACATAATCTTATTTGGCCGTTTGGCTTAACTGGGGTCACTATGGGTGTCTCCCACTCGGCCCCTTCTACCGGTTCGAGGACCCCTAAGTTTGTTAATCTGTCAAGCTCCGCTTCTATTTTTCCCCTCAAGGCGAAGGGAACCCTTCTGGCCTTGATTCTGACAGGCATCACATTTGGGTTCAGTTTAAGTGATACGGGCGGTCCCGTGTATTTCCCTAGTGAGCTGTCAAAAACGTCCGCGAATTGAAGGCAGACGGATTCCAATTTTGACAGCTGAATGGCGTTGACACCTGTCAACGCTATTCCTAGTGCCTCAAACCAGTCTAATCCTAGCAGGCTGATTCTGTTTTCTTGGGTCACAAGAATAGGGAGGGATCCTTTAAATTTCTTGAACTCTACGGGGACGGAAGCTTTTCCCCGGAGTTTAATGGGCGTTTTCTGGAAGTCAGCTAGGCAGAGTTTGGTGGGTCTAAGGGCGGGCCTTTTCCTACTTCGGTTACAAATGTCCCTGTAAGTTTGCCATGAGATTAGTGAGACGGAGGACCCAGAGTCCACTTCCATCTCACAGGGAATTCCTTGAATCCGAACGTCCACCTTGATTTTGGGCTTAAGAGTGCTGTGGACCGTATGTTTCTCCGCCCTCCCTCTTACATTAAGCACTAGGGTTCTGGGACTGTGCCTGGCTCTGAGTGTATGTGGGGTCATACCTTCGGCTGTCACCTCCAGGTCATGCAGGTTTTCCCGGCTCCGGCTGTGGCACACGGCTTTGAGGTGGCCTGTCTTCCCGCACCCATGGCATTTGGCACTGCGGAACCGGCACGTTGCTCTAGGGTGGCTTCCGCCGCAGCTGGCACACTTCGCCCTGTTTGTCGGGAAGTTAGGGCCCCTCTGGTTGTTGGCAGGCCCCCCCTTGTAGTTGCGTTGCAGCCTCAGTTTCTCGAACCGCCGTTGTACCGCGTCTATGTCTGTGGGGCCGTCGTCGTCCTCGGAACCACTGAACCTGCCGTCTTCCTGGTGCACGGACCCCCTGGGTCCGCTGTCAGGTACCCGTCGGTCGTCTCCGTGGCAGTCTTCGTATGCGATGACTTCTCTGGCCACATCGGTCATTGTCATTTCAGGCTTGGCGATCAGCTTCTTTCTCAGCCGTTCGTCCTTGAGCCCTATGACAATCTGGTCCCGGATTCGGTCTTCTAAATCCGGGAACCGGCACCGACGTGCGGCGTGCCTGACCCGGGTTATAAAGTCATTTGCTGGCTCGTCAGGAAGCTGGAGTTTCCAAGTGAAGTTCACTCTCCAGTAGAGTTCTGACTTGAGGGGCATGAAGTATTTACTCAGCCCCTCGGTGAGGTCTGCGTAGGAGATAGTGGCGACCGGCTCCGGGGTGAAGATCCCCACAGCGGCATCATAAACGGCGGGGCCGCTGAGCCAGAGGAGGGCGGCTGCCTTGGCCCGGTCATCCGTGATCTTCTTGACTACCAGGTATCCTTCTACCTGGCCCAGATGAGATTCCCAGCCTTCCGGGTGGCGGGTATCGAATTCTCGGATGTGGCCGTGGTTCGTCATGCTGTCTGTGCTTATGGGTGCCTCTGCTTGCGTTGAGTGGAAGTTCAGCTTTCCAGTGACTTAGCAAGTGACCAGCTCGGCTAAGGGGAAAAATCTCTTCTCCCCTTAGGTAGTGACTTCAGCTTAGGCAAGCAGGTATCCCATCCTCGTCGCCAGTGCTTTACTTAATAAGCAGGCGAGACAGCAAGTTAACAATCTAACTCTTTTATTTAGAACCAGGCAAAGAACAAGGGAACAAGACATCTATTTATACTGACAGCTGCCGGCGGATTGACCAATCAGGGGTGAGTCTGTTCCTGCGCCGTAGTCTCCGCCAATCGGGGCCGTCCGGTTTTGACAGCTCGGAGCTGTCATCTGTAGCGCGTGTTGAACTGTCAATTGTTGGCGCTTGCGCGGTTTCGCCCGGCAGCTTTTGACAGCTGTCAAAAGCTGCCGCGGTTTTACCTCAGCCCTGTAACTTCTGTTTAACTCAATATAATAACAATTAGTAAATACACAACACTCTCCTCCTAGTCCTGGGTGATGGTGTGGCAATGGGCATCCAGTGAGCATGGTGAGGCAGGATGAAGCCCATTGGGAGAGGCAAGGCACTGCACCACCACCAGGAAGATGTGCCTGGCAGGGAGGAGTGGCCTGATTGCCATACATAGCAACCGCCGTGTCCCCCGCCTCCTGGTGCACAGCGTTTTGAAAAAGCTCAATGCCCGAGGTGGTGGCCCACCCCACCCAGAATCCTCTCTGCATGCTGCACCCAACGGGAAGGCAGAGGCCCCAGTGCTCAGTGCATGGGATGTAAGCGAATTATCCAGCATGGTGACTTGGTCATGGCAATTTTCAGGGTTGACATGGAAGAGGAGGAGTGATTGAGATAAAAGGCAGGGGAAGAGCGATGGAGGAGGGGTAGCCAGGGATGAACATGCGCGAAGGGTCAGCTGGGGCGAGGAGGGCTGGGGTGAAGCAAGCAGGGCCAGACAACTGTGCCCGATTGTCTATTGTGCCCAGCTCCAAAGGCCAGTCTGTTGGCAAATGTTTCCCATCTGATTTGTAAACAAACACATCCTCACTGACATTTGCATAAATATAAATAAAAATGTAGAAGAAGAAATGTGAGGCTGGTCAAATTTATTTAAAGGAATGCATTACAAAGCTTTAAAAAATCAGTCTGAATCAGGGTCATTCATTCAGCTGTTCCAGAAAGAAAAAGATATCTTCTAGGTATCTTGCATCTCAACAAAATCTACACACACAAACAAACATACAAAAAAAAACATTATCAGGCATTATTTCAGAACTTTATGACTAGACTAAGTGTTGGTGGCCATTTCATAAGTTAGATCCACCCAGGAGTTACCCCTTGAGTGACAAAGTACAGGTTATCAATTATATTCTTTGGCTGTTAGCAGCCTTTCTAACTTACACTTACTCCCCATTCTCCATGGGTTCAACATGCCTGGAAGACATTGTATTGAGGAAAGAAGATTTAGACCCTCACTCAAAGGGTAACTCCTTCTTTCTCTCCATTTCTCCTGCTTGATTCAGAACTTCAAGGGACTAAGGATTAGGTGAATAGCCCACTCTGCTCACAGCCGCAGGACACAACAAAAAGTGGCCTTGTAGCATCTTCTCTATTTACCAGCAAGGGAGGATAAGATTTTTCCCAAAGCCAGATTTTGATTTGTCATTTTGGTCTCCCATTGTCTAACTGATGGCCCTCCTTGACATTTTCATTTTCTGAAGCTCCTTCAAAAAACATGTTCCATCTACTTGATCCATTGAATGAGGGCCAAGGAAATATGAACCCAAAGTAGTTCAACACCTCAGTGTACTTCATTTCCTTAGGCCTTTTGAAAATCTTTTGCTTTGACTGAGATGTGACAGGGCATAAAAGTGAAAACTGTCTCCCATAACTAAGCACAATGTCACTTTTCTGGTTGTCCATGTGCAGGATTACCTATCATTCAATTGGTGAACTCCTTGGTCATGTGCCAAGAGAAATGAGAACATTGAAAGAGGCATTGTTGTCACAGGTGGAGAGGAAGCAGCTGTGTTATGTGAATGTTAATATATCTATTTTCTATAGAATGTTACATAGTGTACATTTGATAATATAGTACCCACTACTAAACAATATTAACCCAGGAGTTAGGCTTCTGTTATAAAGTAAAACTATGCTATCAAGGATACCACAAACTTTACTTGAACATATTCACTTTTTCATCACTAGGCCTTCACCATTTGACTGGTTTTCTGGTAATTATCAGTTTATTTTTTTTTCAAATCAGGTGCTCCAAACTGAAAATGTTTGAGCACCTCTGCTACAGAAGAACCAAACTGGATAAACAATGAATAGTTCTTGGGCAAGAAGACTTCATCCACAAAGTGATCCTAGACAGTTTGCAGATGGGGGAAAAAATAAAAACCCCATCCCACAAAAATAGCTAAAAGTATCAGTCATCTTACAATGGTAGTATGAGTAACCCACAAAGCATCTTGCCCTCTGATGTGAAATGTCTTGAAAGGACTTACCAATCACCAAAACATGTTTTTGCTGCCACTCTACATGGGTTCCACAGGAGGCGACATTCCTTGGGAGTGGCTTTCAGGACTCATGGGCCCCATAGGGCCTTCAGGACTCACGGGTGGTGGGATGCTCTCAGGACTCATGAAACATGGGAAGCTCTCGGGATCGATGGGCCAAGGGTGATCCTCAAGATCCATGGACTCCTCAGGCCCTGGAGGCCATGGAGGTCCTGGGTGTCTGGGAGGCCCTGGAGGACCTGGGGTCTGGGAGGCCCAGCAGGACCATTACATGCTAGTTCTATTAAAGCCTTTATTAGAGGGTCAACTATCTCCTTTGGACAGTGAAATCCGGGATTTAAAGGTGGGTTTTGAGGTGGATCTCCCTGAGTTGGGTAGCTTGGATGTGATGGATGAAATGGGTATGGCCGTGGTTCACTAATTTCAATTTCTGTATGGAGGGCCTGGAAAAGAAGGAGAAAAATGAGGAAACAAATTAGATTAAAATGATAAAAAAAATGAGATTAGAAGTTGTAAATAAAATGATTTTACTATATTCCACTTTTTTGTGACAACTGTTTTTTTATGAAATCAGTCCAAAACCAGTATTATTTACAGAACTGATTACCCAAGGCAAAACAAGCCAGCCATCAGTAAAGATGGCATCCCATCACAAGAGCAACAAGCAAGAGTTTTCATTGCCTTTAGCCATGTATCTGGAAGTCCATATGAAAAATTGGATCCCCAGTTTTAAATTGGTTTAGTGGTTCATGGGACTGTAGAAGCTGACTTCCCCTCACAGGCTGTTGCCTTCCAAAACTTAGAGACATTGACCCAAATCCACCTTTGGAAATTTTTTAACAGGAAATACTTACTTTGAAACCTCTATTGTATATATATATATCAGTGTTAGTCCACCCTGGCAATTGTGGATTTGAACTCCTAGAATTACTTAGCAAGCCATGCCACACATCTTAAAAGTTGTCAAGGCTGGAAACACTGCTCCATGCTAACAAGCAGGAAGATATGGTTGAAGTCTCTGCAAGCTATGAACTTCCTACATAGACTGAACATTTCTTCCCTTTCTCTCTCTCTGTCTCTCAGATTCCTCCATCCCAGCCTCTATTTTCAGTCTGGGGTCCTAATGATGACTTCCCTCACTGAACCTTCAAATAAGAATCTTGAGAAAATGAATGTTCTACCCAACCCATTCCATTAGCGGCACATGACCTCCTGACTCTCCAAAACTTTGCAGTTATTATTTTTTTGAAGCAATAAATGAATGCTACCTACTTCTGACATACAGTCACAAGAAGTAATATGGGCACAGTACCTCAAAAGGAGCAATGATGCTCAAAGGACCGGCAAGAAAAAGTACAATCTTCATTTTGTTGGATAAACCTGTAAGAGGAATTATTTATTAGTTATTAATAGTTAACTGAATGCCAAGTTAATTCATGCTGCTCAAGAAAAATTTGTTGGTCTCCAAATGACTATTCGAACTCTCGCCTACCATGAGATGCGCATTTGGAATTTTGCTTCCCAGATCTCATGGTTCTACCCAATTGTGTTTAAGAAAGTGATACAATCATGTGTTGATTTCTAATAAATATCAATGACAAAAAAAGTCTTCAGGGTTCTCCGGAGAACATGCTAATTATTTTAAAAGCCAATGTAAACATTCATCCCTCCCATTGGTGTATAAGAGTCCGAACTGAATCTCCTGATTTATATTTAAGAGAAAGAGGCGCTGGAGACATTAATGATCCTGAACAATGTGGATCCTTTACAGTTTTGAGATTACACCCTTCCAAAGCTTTTGGGCAAAGCCCTCTCAGTGATTGCATTCAGAAGATGGACCCTCTTTCTTCATGAGAAAACAAATGACTTTCTAACAGGCAGAGAAGGGCATGGGTGCCTCAGCGATTAATTCCTTAATACCCAAGCTTTATCTGACTACGAGCATTGGAAATAAGCTATTAATAGAAAAAAGTATTACTATTTTATGTAAAGAATTTAATGCTCCTCTTTACTCATCATGGTGAAAAGAAGAGTTAAAATAGAAATAGAAATAAAGATTACTCTCCTCAGATGATATGTCCGAAACTGACTATTTGATCACCTTAAAATGAATAATGTGTTTCTTATACGAGATGACCAAAATATTAGAAGAAGCAATGCAATATAAAAAATTGTGGTGCAAAGCTATAAGCTATAGCTATAAGTAAATTGATTTCAGTGAAAAGGTTAAGTATCTCAAAGCGATCAAAATTCACAAGCTAATATTTATCCAGCTCTTCATATCAGTAAAGCTCCGCTGAGGAAGTATTAAAACAAATATATTCTGACTTACCTTGTCTTTGCGATGCAGTTTTTGTTCCACTCTCTCTGAGTGATCTTCTGAGGTGAAGTGGCAATGCTTATATACTCTCTGAAACCTCCTGGTATTAGGTGGATCATCTGACCACACATCGTGTCTGGTTAGAAGATTTTCGCTTTGATCTCTTGCAATTACGCAATAATCTTCAAAATTGCTGTATTTTGAAATCTTTTGTGGCTTCCAGAAGATGGTTTTGTGGCAAAGTTGGGCAAGGCACTGGATTTGGACTTCAACACATTTTAGACTTGTTGTGTAACTATTTCCACATTCTTAATTGGTTTGTGTCCCCCTCCTTGCCACAAGTTGAGGGGCTTATGAGTTTTCTATTATGGTTGAGAGCTATGCTGGAGGTATACACCACAAGAAAGTATATCAGTAGGGTCACCCACCTCAGATAGGTCTCAACTGTGGAGCCAGACTAAAATATTCCACAACCCATTAACCTTGATGAGACAACAAAAAAGGGATCCCATATTGTATTGGTCATCTCCCAGGTTAATAAGGACTACAGCAGTTGCTGTCCCTGGCAGCTGTCATAAAGTGAGCTCCAGGCAACCTACTCCACAAAATACTCACCAAGAAAATTCTATGGTAAATGTCTCAAACAGTATACAGTAAGATGCCCACGGATAAGGCAAGAGGAAACCCAGTTGCTGGATAAGCAATTGTACAGAGATATATTGGATATATTATTCAAAACGTGATATGAGGAAAATAAATGGTGCCCAAAGAACATGATGGCTGGACCCCATCAAAGTGGACATCAGCCAGAGCTTAGAAAAACTCAAAGAAGCAGTGCAAGATAGTAAGAAGTGGAGAGACCTGGCCCGTAGGATCCCCAAGAGTTGGCCTCGCCTGAACGGATAACATCATCAACATCTGCCTCACTAGACAACAATCACAATATGGGATTACTTTGTTCTTCTTTTTTTTACAGAGCAATGAAAATGTGGAATATAAAGTTTATATTCTGTTTATTCCTCAAAAGTCCAAGATTCCAATTTCCCTTTAGAAAAAGAACAGAAAAACTTATAATGCAACAATCAAAAATAGAAAACCAATTTCACTGGGGAAAAAGTAAATGCCTAGTTATGGATACATCCCTCTTTCCATAACACTCCTAGAAAATCTAAATAACAACTGTGGTTTCTCGGCCCCATTCTAGTCTTCATCATCTGTCTGTTCTTTATTATCACTTTGTTCCCCTGTTGTGCCTCATTTTGCGAAGTGTAAACCTGCAAGTCTGGTTCACACAAAGAGGCCTATTCACTTAAGGTCCTGGAGCTGTGATCCACCAGGTACTGTAAGTCACAAATCTTGTGGATCAAGGAACTAAGGCTTTAATTCCTCGTTAAATTGAACAAGTGGTTTAGCTTAACATAAAAAATGAGTGAATGATATATATTAGTGCTTCGCTTATCTTGGCTTTTTCTTTAGAATATCAGGCTGTTTTTCTGGATGATTTAATGTTCTTGTGATTATAAATTCCCCTTTTTACTTCTGAGGAAGAATCTGGCTTCTGACTCAGAGTATCATCCATTTCTTCATTGGACACCACAACTGGCCAAGATTTTTGACATTGCATAATGTCCCCAATTACATGAGCTCTGCTTCAGAATTCATCTTTTGTTGCATGTATGACCTGCTTTTCCTCAGACGACTCTAGCTGGGGGGGTTTCTCCTCATTTTTTCCCCAACAACACTGTGAGTAATTGGCTCATATTCACTCTGTAAACTCTGTAGTCTAGTGGGGAATTGAGTTTCTCGAGTCCTGGTTTAGGTTCTGAGTTCATGGCTTTGATATGAATATGGTTGCTGCAGTAGTAAATTCTGAAATGGGCTAAATAGTTGGATTAGTTGATCTCCAAGATCCCTTCTAATCTATAATCCTATGACTGAACCTCAATTTCCCCCCCCCCTCATATTCATGTCATGCTTTGATATTATCTCTAATATTACTCTAGTCTAAAGAAAAAAAACTGTATGAGCAACTGAGAAACTGAGATGGTTCGTTGCTCATCCAAGCAACTTCATCATTAGTTAGGGGCAAAGCATCTGAGAGTTGTTGGAATGTACCAACTCTTGCCACACCAGCTTCAGGGATTTCTCCCCCAAAATGTGTTGCAATATGTCAATGAAGACTCAATCATTCAGGCCAAATGTGTCTAAAGTTTGACATATTAAAACTCAGTTTTGAGAAGAAACCCCTGAAGTTGGTGTGGCAACAGTTGGTAAATTCCATAGACTCTCTGACTCTCTTCCTAATTTTGCTCTGGCTGATAAAGTTGCTTGGATAAGTAACAAAGCATCTCAGATTAACAAAGTTTGATCCCGTTGCCATGATTCAAAATTTAGACACCTTTGGCCATGATGATTGAGTATTCATTGACATATCGCAACACATTTTCGGGAGAAATCCCAGAAGTTGGTGTGGCAAGAGCTGGTACATTCCAACGACTCTCCGATTGTTATCCAAACTAATTTTGCTCTAAATGATGGATGAGCAACAAAACATCTCAGAGTAACAAAGTTTGGTCTAGTTGCCATGATTCAACCTTTAGACTTATATAGATGGGAAAGTTTATAATTACTCATAGGCCTGTCATGTAATGGGGGGAGAATGCATCAGATATTTTTACGGGTTTACAAAATTTTATTAGTTTACTAGAACAGAGGTCCCCAACTTTTTGAGCACCAGGGACCAATTCCGTGGAGAGAGGATTTTCTGCAGACCAGAGGGGGTGTGGTTTCATGTACTGCCTGCATCCCGCGGATGGGGATTTGCTTGTTTGCGCGGACTGGTTTTTAGCATGCCGTGGCCCAGTGCCAATCCACAGACTGGGGATTGGGGAGCCCTGTACTAGAATATAAAATATAAAGGAAAATAAAAATAGAGTTAAACTAGGAGCAGGAAAAAGGGAAGAGAACATGTGGGGTACAAGGGGAAAAAGAAAAAACAATGTTGACTTCTAACTCTTTGTATCACAGTAGAAGATAACATTACAGCCTCAACTTTACTTTTACATAGTACTATATATTAGCCATTTCTATAACAACAAACTATGTAATCAGCAAAACTAAAATCAAAGTTTCATTGTTTTTCCATCTGAAGCACAAAATCCGGAAGCAATTTCCAAATAGAAACATAATTATATATATTTGTGTCTTTGGATAAAGCAATTAAAACTACATTAAAGCTTTCTTTCAGTTAAATATATCAGATCAATAAAAACACCTCTAACTCCAATTAGCTTATTAAATTTAAATCACTCCGTCCAATTTACCCTCATGGAATAAAATCTTTTTCTTCTTTAGAATATCTATCTAATAAATATAAAGTTATCTTTTTCTCCAAGGATTCACAACCTTGTTAGTATCCATGAAGAAAAATCCTAAACTTGTCCTCTTAAAAGTTGTAGATTTACTTGGAACTCTTCTTTCAGTTGCACCGAGAAGCTTGTATTAAACAGTCATCATAATAAAGATTGGTGTCAAATTTATATACCAAAGTGGCAGTTAATTCCTTTGCATTGTCAAATACTTGTGAAATTGCCTCAGTGTTTTCATTCTACAAATAATTGCATCTCTGAATTATTCATCTTTCTTCCAATTACTTGGAAGTTTTCATAACATCTTCAGAACATAATTTAATCTATAAAGTGAAGAGTTTTATTTAAAGATTTCTCAAGCAGCTCTTTTGCAAAAAGTCAAAATCCATCAGTTTCTATCTTCTTAGCTCCCTCTTCTGGTCAAAGAGTAGATTTATAATAAATCAGTTCAAGTTTCCTAGCAAATGAGAATCAGAAAGTGTCAGCCACCCACAACAAAACAATCCAAAGCTATAGATTACTTAAAAGTGATAGAGTAGACACACAACTTTCTATCCTTATATTTTACCATTAAAGAAAGTCCACACTTTCTTATTTTAACTTGCCCTCAGCAACCCTCTTAATTGTTGTTAACAATAAAGGAGTCTTAAAAATGGCACAAATCTTCAAAAAAAAAGTAGCAAGTTGTGACTAAAAAAAAAGTCTTTCTTCGCTAATACAGATAATATTCCAATAACCCCCAACTCAGGGGTAGGCAACCTTGGCTCTTTTATGACTCATCTTGGCTCTTTTATGACTCATGGACTTCAGCTCCCAGAATTCCTGAGCCAGCCATGCTGAGGGGACAGGGAGAGGTTTCCATGCCCCAACTGAACAGCTCACCAGTTACTCCGAAGCACAGCTCCTGAAACTACTTGCAGACTGCTGCTGTATGGAGGATCTTGTGAGGTGATTCTAGGAGATACGGTTCCCTTGTTAATAATAATAATAATAATAATAATAATAATAATAATAATAATAATAATAATAATAATAATAATAATAATAATAATAATAATAATAATAATAATAATAATAATAATAATAATAATAATAATAATAAAAATAATAGGAAGAAGAAGAAGAAGAAGAAGAAGAAGAAGAAGAAAAAGAAGAAGAAGAAGAAGAAGAAGAAGAAGAAGAAGAAGAAGAAGAAGAAGAAGAAGAAGAAGAAGAAGAAGAAGAAGAAGAAGAAGAAGAAGAAGAAGAAGAAGAAGAAGAAAGTTTGAAGGGACCTTGGAGGTCATCTAGTCCAACCCCCTGCTCAGGCAGGAAACCCTATACCATTTCAGGCAAATGGCTGTCCAGTCTTTTCTTAAAAACTTCCAGTGTTGGAGCATTCACCACTTCTGGAGGCAGGATGTTCCACTTGTTAATTGTTCTAACTGTCAGGAAGTTTCTCCTTAGTTCTAGGTTGCTTCTCTCCTTGACTAGTTTCCATCCATTGCTTCTTGTCCTGCTTTCAGGTGCTTTGGAGAATAGCTTGACTCCCTCTTCTTTGTGGCAGCCCCTGAGATATTGGAACACTGCTATCATGTCACCCCTCACCCTTCTCTTCGTTAAACTACACATACCCAATTCCAGCAACCATTCCCTATATGTTTTAGCCTCCAGTCCCCCAATCATCTTTGTTGCTCTTCTCTGTACCCTTTCAAGAGTCTCAACATCTTTTTTACATCATGGTGACCAAAACTGGATGCAGTATTCCAGGTGTGGCCTTACCAAAGCATTGTAAAGTAGTATTAGTACTTCACTTGATCTTGATTCTATCCCTCTGTTAATGCAGCCTAGCACTGTGTTGGCTTTTTGGCAGCTGCAGCACACTGCTGGCTCATATTGAAGTGATTGTCTACTAGGACTCCGAGATCCCTCTCACAGTTGCTACTATTGAGCAAGGTACCACCTATAGTTGAAGAAGCTTCAGTCCAGAGAAAACTCTAATAGATTGGTCAATCAGCCATGTTCATTGGTAGCCCCCGAGTGACAATGCATCAGACACTTTTGATATATTTGTCAGCAATCAACCAGGGTGGACTTTTTTTACGTTTAATGTCAGTGTGAACGTCATTATCATTTGTTAATTTTTTGCACATTTTTTATTATTAGTGTTTGATGGTTGTTAACAATTTCTGCCTGCCTCCTTTATAAGTCAGTTGTCACAGCTACAAAATATCTATTAGGCTCTTTGGCTCTAAGCAGCCTTTCTCTACTTAGCCCCTGTGGGTTCAGTGTGCCTGAGAGACATCTTGGGGAAAAGCAGATCTAGATTTTCACTCACAGGATAACTCCTAGGAATTTTTTATTTCTTTTTCTCCATTTCTCCTCTTTGATGCAGAACTTTGAGGGACTAAGGATCAGGGGAATAGTCCATTGTGCTCACGGCCACAGGAACAATGATTAATAGCTCTGTAGCATCTTCTTATCCAACAGCAAGAGAGGATCAGGTTTGACCCAATGCCAGATTCTGACTGGTCACTTTTGTCCAACTGATGGCCTTCCTTGATGTTTACATTCTTTGAAGCCCATTCATAGAAACCTCTTCCAACCACAAGATTTATTGAGTGAGGGGCCCAGGAAACAAGAGCACAAAGAGCACCATGCACACAGAACCAGCTGCAAAGCTTCCTGGGTTTTGCAAACTTTTACAGGCAGTTTATTCCAGCATCTGCCCAGATTGCTCTGCCCTTCATAAATCTCTTAAAAACAAAGAGGGGGGGAGCCAAACTGAAGTGAGCCAGCCACTGAAATGGACAATGGAATGTCAGGCAGCTTCTGAAAAATTGAACCAACTGCTTGCAGCCAAACCCGTGTTCAAGATTCCTGATCCTGACAAGATGTTTGTCATTCAGGCAGATCCCAGTGGTGTAGCGATGGGGGCAGTCCTCCTCTAAAAAAACCAACAGGGGGCATTGTAGCCCTGTGTCTACACCTCCTGAAAACTCTCCAATGCAAAGCATCACTGGGTGCTTTGGGAGAAGGAGGC
Organism: Vipera berus; assembly: GCF_964194415.1. Taxonomy (NCBI): domain Eukaryota; kingdom Metazoa; phylum Chordata; class Lepidosauria; order Squamata; family Viperidae; genus Vipera; species Vipera berus. Next base: position 94,651,859 of record NC_138203.1, on the reverse strand, counting down.
TTAAGCACTAAGGTGGGCAGTCTTCACTTGGAGGCACTTCCAAGAAGGTGGTAGGACTTCCTCTGAGGCTTGGACTGACCACAAAAATTTGGAAGCATTGAAAACCTCCCCCCAGAAATTATCCCTTAAACAGATGAGGTGGGCACAATATTTCAATGGCTTTAACTTCATCCTCTGCTATTTCCCTTGAGGGGAAAAAAATTAGTACCCACTGCTCTGTCCAGAATGCCCCAGTACAATAGTACCTGGAAAGAAGTCATAAAATTCCATCATCCCTTCCAGCCAGGTAGCGGTCCCTGCCCTTATGAGAGGGCAGAAAAAGGCTAAGGGGGAAATGGCGGACATATTAACTCAGCTATGAAAAGCGCTTTAATGGATGGTGAGTAGTTTAAGCTCCACAAGGGAGAACTGTCATTGAGAGATGACTTAGCATGGATGGGGACCAAACTTTAAGTACCCTCTACTCAGCGAACCTTGGCCTTATAGCGGAGCCACGATTTAAAAACCACCAAGCATTTCAGGTTCATAAAGACCTTTCACCTTGAGAAAATGCCAATTCTGGTGACCGCACATGAAAAAAGACATTGAGGACTATATGGCCAAGTGGCTACTGACTTGGACTTTGCTTCTGTGCCAGAACTTCCCCAACATACCCCCCAGCATGCCTCTCTAGCTGACTGGTTGAAAACCTTGCAAAACACCTGGCTGGTTATCAGTAAGGGACTAGAGGAGGCAAGAGACCCATGCAAGAAATGAACAGATAAAAAGAGGGCCCTTCAAAAGGAATTAAAACTTGGGGAGAAAGTATACCAAGTTTCTACATTCCAGGAACCATGGGAAATGTAGGGCCCAAATTCATCAGGCCCTCCCCCATTGTTAGAGCTATTAACCCAGTGACAGTGGAGCTGAAATTGCCAAAAAAACCACAAAACCTTAAATGTATCTACCCAGTTTTCCACTGCAGCCTTTTAAAGATTGCAACTGCTTCACCCTTGCATGCTGCAATGAAACTACCCTCCCTCCCATATTAATTGAAGAGGAACAACAGTTGCCCTCCGGTTGAGATTCAAGGTGCTGGTGATGACCTATAAAGCCCTAAATGACATGGGTCCGGATTATTTATGGGAGCACCTTCTGCTGGTGTCTACTTCCCATCGTCCTGTGCACTCCCACAGAGAGGGCCTCCTCAGGGTGCCGTCGGCCAGGGAGTGCCGGCTGGCGGCCCCCAGGGGGAGAGCATTCTCTGTGGGCACGCCCGCCCTCTGGAATCATCTTCCTGTTGAGCTACGGATGGCTCCTGACCTTCGCTCTTTTTGCCGTGACCTGAAAACCTGGTTATTTGAGCTTGCCGGCCTGGACTGAGGGATTGGGATTTTAAATTTTAGAATTTGTCTTGTTGGGGCTAACTTAATTTAATTTATTTTTTAACTTTGTATACCATATTTTAACTGCCCTGTACACCGCCCTGAGTCCTTTGGGAGAGGGGCGGTATATAAATCCAATAAAATAAATAAATAATAAATAAATAAAAGCCAAGGAGATCCTTGACTCCCACCTTTGTAGAAGCAAACTACAATACTTAGTCTTATGGAAAGATTTCCCTCCTTCAGACACAAATGGGTTGATGCTCATCATGTGCAGTACACTCTGTCTCACCCACCAATTTCACAACAAATACCCTGAGAAGCCTAAATAAGTCTGTTGTTTAATCTTAACTCTGTTTTTTTTTTTCTTCTTTTAAGGCTAGCTCTTTTCCTGGAGGGGCAGCATGTCAGGGCTGCCATCCTGCTACATTATTCATTGCCTGCATTCAGCCTGTAATAAGTAATGGGAGGGGGGAGATTGGTGGGATGAGATAAGGGGAGGGCTAACCTGGGAAAAACAAAAAATATGAATTTTGTCATCCTGTGAGAGCCGCCAGCCATTCCAAGGTCACAGGAAAGAATGCAGAACCATCAAGCCCACAAAGACAGGGACTGTTACCCAAACATGATGATAACCAGGGTGGGTGGTGGTGGATGGGAACAAGGGAAAGGTAACCATAAGCTTTGGGCACAAAAAATCCAGATCCAGCTTTCCTTCTTCATTAACCATTTGGCTTTATTAAAGTGTACTTTTTCAACCATTAAGTAAATCCTAATCACAATCCTTAATGTGTACCTCAGAGGGAACAAGGATGCCCAAAAGACAGGCAAGAACCCTGAAAGAACAAATAGTTATTAGTTACTAACAATTAGTTAACTGAATGCCAAGTTAATTCATGCTGCTTCAGAAAATGTTTGGATCTTAGTCACAAACAGAATTTTTTTTTGTCTTGATTACCAGCTTCATGTGTCTATTAGAACTCGCTCCTACCATCAGATGGATATGTGGAATTTTGCTTCCCAAGTCTCGTGGCTCTAATTATACCTATAAATGCTATACGATTCTATTTAAGAAAGTGATATAACTGCGTGTTGATTTCTAACAAATATCGATGATAAAAAATCCTTCAGCGTTCTCTTGAATATTTCCTAATTATTTTAAAAGCAAATCTAAACCTTTGTGCTTTTCATAGGCTGTATCAGAATCTGAAATGAATCTTCTGATTTATATTTAAGAGAAAGAGACAACAGAGACATTAATGATCTTGAGCCATGTGGATCCATTACACTTTTGAGGTTACACCCTTCCAATGCTTTTGGGCAGAATCATCTGAGTGGCTGCATTCAAGGTATGGACCCTCTGGCTTCATGAGAGAACAACGGAATTTCTAACAGACAGACAAACAGCACGGGCGCTTCAGTGACTGATTCTCTGATTCCTTAATACCTAAGCTTTATCTGACTACAAGCATTGGAAATAAGCTATTAATAGAAAAAAAGCATTACTATTTTGCAGTGCTTTTTTTGTAAAAGAAAAAGGTGCAGGAACTCACACATGTCATACAACCCGCCTTGCCTACCCTACAAGGTTCCATCCGAAAAAGGTGCCGGAACTCCATTCTGAGCGTTCTATGACAAAAAAAGCCCTGCTATTTTGTATAAGTACTCTCATTTTCCCCTTTATTCATCATGGTAAAAAATGTTAAATATAAATAAACAATACAGCCTTATAATCCTAAGGAGAGGGATCTGACAGAATTTTTCCTTCCCAAACATTCAAGTTTACTTTAGTAGATGAATTTGGTCTTGATTTTCTTTGTCAAAGTAGGGGAAGAAAAAGCAGAAGTAAAATAGGGAGGATACTTTAAAATGAATAATGTCTTTCTTATAAGAGTTGATCATAATATTAGAAGAAGCAGTTCAATATAAAGAACTGGGGTGCAAAGTAGCAAATTGATTTCAGTGATGTAGTTGAGCATGTGCTGCTACTTCTATATCCCCCACTGAACTCAAAGCAATCAAAATTCACCATTTGATATTAATGTAGCTCTTCATATTGGTAATTCTCTTTTCTAAATAACTGCTGAGGAAATGTCAAAACAAAAATACTCTGACTTACCTTTTCCTCCACAATGCAGTTTTTGCTACGCTCTCTCTGAGTGATGTTCTGGGATGCTGCGGCAGTGGTTATGTACTCTCCAAAATTTCCTGTGATTAGGTAGATCATCTAAGCGCACATCTTCTGGGATTATTTATTTATTTTATTTATTTTATTACATTTATATACCGCCCTTTCCCTGAGGACTCAGGGCGGTTTACAGGAAATTAAAAACCAACAGTACAAAAGTTAAAACCAATTTAAAAAAGATTAAACTTAACCCTGTGCCATTAAAACCCCGATTAAAATAAATTACTCCTCAGCCTGGGCCCGAGAGCTCGAAGAGCCAGGTCTTCAGGCCCCCGGCGGAATGATTAGAAGACTTTTGCCCTAATCACTTCCAAATATGCTTGCAATCTGCAAAAATCTTGTTCTACCCATTGCTTCTTGTGCCTTCAGGTGCTTTGGAGAATACATCAATCCTCTCCTCCTTCTGATAGCCCTCAAGTACTGGATTGAAAAAGGAAGATTTTACAAGTGATTACAAGAGACTTTTATAAAGTGACTTCCTCAGCATTGCCTGAAAACAATCTACTGGGAGCCCCAAAACATTTCAAAATTTGAAATGAGCCTTGGTGAGTGCAATAGAACTTAGACTTATATACTGCTTCATAGTGCTTTACAGCCCTCTCTATATGGTTTACAGCAGGGGTGTCAAACTGCTGGCCCACAGGCCTGATGCGTCATGCCCACCCCATTTCCGGCAATGGAAATGTTGCGACACATCACGCGATGTTGCAAGTTTGACACCCCTGCTTTACAGAGTCAGCATATTGCCCCCAACTATCTGGGTCCTCATTTTACTCACCTCTGAAGGATGGAAAGCTGAATCAAACTTGAGCCAGTCAGGATCGAACTCCTGGCAGTTGGCAGAATTAGTCTGCAATACTGCATTCTAACCACTGCATCACCATGGCTCTTCATCATCACTCAGAGTGGAGCAAAAGCTGCACTGCAAAGAAAAAGGTAAGTCAGAATATTTTTGTTTTGACACTTCCTTAGCAGTTGTTTGGAAAAGAGAATTGCTGCTATGAAAAGCTGTGTAAATATCAGCTTGTGGATTTTGATTCGTTTGAGATACTTTGAGTACAGTGGGGGCTATAAAAGAGCAAAATATGTTCAACTATATCACTGAAATCAATTTATTCATAGCTAATTTGCACCCTAGTTCTTTATATAGCACTGGCTCTTCTAATATTATGGTCAACTCTTGTAAGAAACTCATTGTTCATTTTAAAGTGGTCAAATAGTCAGCCATGTTTTTAGAAGAGGAGTGTCTTTGCCTTTCCTTATTTTACTTCCTTCTTTTCTTCCCCCTTTTTTGTTTAGAATTGGGTCTAAAAAGATCCAGCAATATCACGTAACTTGATTAACATAAATCCAAGATACATAAAGAAGAAGAAAGTTAAAGAAAATAAGAAAAGATCTACAAAGAACCATACAATCCAAACAAATGTGATAAAATTCTAGCTCTTGGTTCTGAATTCTTAATTACTTTAACTTTGTGGTTTCTTCTAATGCGGAAGTGGAAGAGGCCTGGTTATGCGAACAATCTGTCTTGACTCAAAATTCTCATTTTACATCCTTCCTGCTCTCATTTGAATTATGGGGAAAGGTCACCTGTCTCCATTTTTTTCCCTTGACTCTACACTTACCTGCCCAGGTGTGACCGTAGTGAGAAAGATAAAGCGAAGGGGCTTCAGCCTTCCCTTCCCAAAGAACCACTGGCTGCAATTTTGGGGGGAGGCACTTGTTTGCCCACCCATGAGCACACACCATCGAAGAAGTGAAAGGTGAGAAAAAGAAACAAGAGCACACCACAAAGAAGGCTTCATTAATCTGTTTGATCATTGTGTGCTATGCCATGTAAATAGTCAATAGGGCTTTGGTTGCCATATTGGCTCTATGTTAGAAAATCTGAGCAATGCTTTGATCTACAATGTGGTATTTCTTCAATTTCATTGGAGGACACTGTCCTGAAACAAGTTGTTCTTAAAACGCATCCCACCTAGCTGGACTTGGTACAGGTCATCTATTAACTTCCAAATTGTTGTATGGCACATTCCCAATTGTGCACACTGCCATTGGTGAGCAGCCTAAAGTCCACTTATACACTTCAGAAAGCACCGATTATGGTGAATGGAAATTTGACAAAACCATGTGATTGACTTTGTGTCAACCTGATTATTAGATACTAATTTCCACATCAGGGATATTTGTTTATGTAATATAGCTTTTTTGTTAAATACAGAAGGGAAAGCTTATAACTATTTGCAGACCCGTTATGTAAGGGGAGGGAAATATACTAGATCAGGGGTGTCAAACTCAATTTCATTGAGGGCCACATCAGCATTGCGGTTGCCCTCAGGGAGCCGGGTGGGTATGGCCGGAGTGGGCATGGCCTACTGGGTAGGCGTGGCTAGGGTGTATATGGCCTACTGGGTAGGCGTGGCCAGCTCTACATCGTTCGCATCAAGGGTGCCTATGGGGGCCTGGGCAGGAGTGGGACAGATCTGAGGGTCTCTGGCAGAAGGAGATGGGACCAGGGCAAGTGCCAAGGCAGTGGGGGCCATTCCCTCACTGTTTCCAGGATGGCTTCACGGGCCACATGAAACCACTTCGCAGGCCAGATCCGGCCCCTGGGCCTTGTGTTTGACATGTCTGTACTAGATTTATATGTATCTTTCAGCATTCAGCCAGGGTGTGTTTTTGCTTATGTTTAATGTTAGATGTATTTGATATTTGATATTTCTTTCTTTCATTTTTTGAACACATGGTTTCTTTTTTGTGTGTTGGATGTTTCTTAGTCTGGGTTTTTTTGTTTGTTCTGTATTTCATTTTTGGTGATAAAAGAATAAATAAACATGTTTTTTAAAAAAAAGAAAAATGGAAGTAGAAATGGAATTGAATTGAAGACATTCTTCCAAAAGAAGTAAACAGAAAATACTGGCATGAAACCAGCCCTGGTTTCTTTTTTATTTGCTTTTAGTGCTCTTCTAAAAGAGTGTTGCACCCATGTTCAAAAGCATCTTAAACAACAGCTGACAAACACTTACTACTACAAATCTACCATGCTCATCTGCTAAGAGTAACTTAGGTTTAAGTTGGGGTTTTATGTATATATAGGACAACTCCATTAATCTTTTTTGAACCAGCGGATATAAATTCCTCCCCTAGTCACTTCTTTGTTAAGTGTTTCTTATCTTGTTTCTTGATATGTGTCACCTGAAGGCAAAAACTCCAGATCCAGCTTTTCTTCTTCTGTAACCAATTGACTTTATTAAAGTGTACTTTTGGCTAACCATGGGCCCGGGAGTCTTTCTTTTCTAACTGACCAAGTTGGGATGGTTGACATTAAGCTGGATCTGCAATAGCAATCTACCTGGACAGCTCACCCAATGTGGAGATTCTGCAAACATGCCTGTTCCAGTGAAGGTTTCTCTGTGTCTTCTGATTTTCCTCCAGAGCAAAACAAGAAAGCATTTTCCTGTGAAGGCTTTATTCTTATTTTTTCCCCTGGAGCAAAAGAAAGGCTCTTCTAGTGAAGGCTTCCTTGTCTCTTTATTCTGATTTTCCTCTGGAGCAAAATCATCTGGATAGGAGATGGGACCATCTAGTTGCAGATGGGAAATGGGAGATGGGAACATCTAGTTGCAGGAAAACAAGCTAGGGTTCCCACTGATTCTGTATTATGGTGAGCTACACACTTATTTCATTATATATATTATAATCTAATAATAATAGAAATAAAGTGCACTATTTATTTATTTAGAAAATGTACAATAAATGTAATGCACTTGACTCATCCTAAAATCATTTCCCCTCCCCCAGTCTATGGAAAAATTGTCTTCCAGGAAACTGGTCCCTCGTGCTAAAAAGGGTGGGGACCACTGGGCTAAGGGGTCAACCTGTGAACCTGTGAAATCACATATAGAGGCCTCTGTGTTCTTCAGAGAGAAGAGGGCTGGTTCCCTAATATTATGATTTGACTATCGCAGGCTAAATGCTATTTGTGTGGAGAATGTGTACCCACAGCCTCTATTGAAAGACAGGCCAAAGTGGTATCCAAAGCAGAACATCCAGATTCAATCATAGTTTCATTCCATACAGTGTCAACCTGGTGAACTCTAAAGCTTCCTCCTTCCAATATGTACTCAAGATGGACAGTGATTAATATTTATGTTATTTATAAGTAAGAGTGTAGGTTTATACATATGTTGTATATAGCATGTTTAAATGTGTTATTGATGTATACACTTTGAGAGCAAGCAACAAAATTTCATTTTTAATGTGTGCCAATGCACTCACAATAAAAAAATGACAATAAAGGTTTTCTATCATTTAGGCAGATGCAGTGTTATAGCAGTGGAGACAGTCCTCCTCCAAAAAGAACCAACAGTAGGTATTGCAGCTCTGTGCCTACACCTCCCAAAAACTCTCCAATGCGAAGCACCACTGGGTGATATGGGAAAAGGAGGCTTATGCTGTTAAGTGGGCACTTCTCACTTAGAGGCAGTTCTTAAAAGGCAGTACAACTTGTGAATGTGTGAATGGCGTGTTAGAGTATTGCTATGAATATTACCAACAAAATAACTAGGTGGACCTCTTCCTGTTTGCAGAAGTCACATATAATAATTCTGTCCACAGAAGTATGAGTTTTGCACTGGTCTGAGTGGCTACTGGTCTGGACTTTGCTACCAACATAGCCCCCAGCTCACTTTCGTGAGTGGACATTCCATGCACAGTCCACACAGTAGATAGGTGTCTGTCAGTGGACCTCTACTGCAGATCCAGCTTAATGTCAGGCTTGTCCCAACTTGGGCACTTAAGAAAGAAAGACCCTCAAATCCATGACTGAAGTGAAAGGTTCATTTTTACTAAGTTCAAGCAGTTACAACATAAGCAAAACTGGATCTGAATATGCCAGTACAAAGCCTGCATTTTTCTCTCTTCACTGGTTCTCTCCCCTTGACCAGTCCATCAGTGTCCAACAGATTTTATTTTAGATGTTTTGGGAACAGCTTTGAGGTTTGGTGCCTTTTTGATGGAGTTTCTCTTCCTCTTTGGTTGGCCAGTTCATTCCGGATTGATATCTGTGGTTCCTGTTGCCCTATTGTTCCCTTTCCTTCCTCCCCATTGCTACACCCTACTTCCCCAACCCCTTTCCCCTTTTGGTTTTATACCAGACTGCTAGCAAAGCCAACTATTTTGTTGAGGACAGATGATAAAATACCTGGCATTAGGCCACCCATGGGAGGGGGGCCACCCATGGGAGGGGGGCCACCCATGGGAGGGGGGCCACCCATGTCCCCTGCAGCTTCTGGGTCTCCTGAGGGAGCATTACTGGCTAATTTGACAACTACTAAAGCCCTTATTAAAGAATCAATTATATCCTTTTGATAGTAAGAAGGATATATAGAGCCATATTTTGAAGGATAAGATCTCAATCCCCTTTGTTCACTGCTTCCACTTTCGCTCCTGCTGGTCTGGAAGAGAAGGAGAAGAATGAGGACAACATGAGATTAAAATGGGTAAAGATATTTAATGTACTCATAATTATTTTTAAATATTTCATTTTTATATATAAATGTTTTGACCAAATCAATTAACCAGTAATGCTACTTTTGAAACGGATTCCCCAAGCCACCTGAAGCCAGCCATCAGCAAGTATTGGAGTCCATCACAAGAGCAACCAACCAAGCATTTTGGTTTGCTTTCAGCCAGGTATCTGAAAGACCACATGAAAAATCTGATTCTCAGTTTGCAATTGGTTTGGTAGATCATGGGATTATAGAAGCTGATCTCCCCTAGCAGGCTGTCACCTTCTAAAGCTTCAAGTAACATCATCCATAGATCCACCTTTGGAAATACCTTAACAGGAAATACTTACTTTGAAAGCTCTGCACTCTGCCAGTGGCAACTTTAAGATTTGTGTACTTCAGCTCCCAGAGTTCCCTAGCCAGCCATGCCATACATCTTAAAGTGACCAAGGTTCAAGAAAAACTACTCCATGCTAATGAGCAGGAAGATATGCTTCAAGTTTCTGTAACTGATGAACTTCCAGTTCTCTCTCCCTGTCAGGGCTGCCCTTTGCTATGCTATGCATTGCATAGCAATGAAACATGCCTTGCCATGAGAGCCACCAATTGTTCCAATGTTAACACCTAATTGGACACCCAATGATGACCGGTGGTGGTGGTGGTGATGGATGGGAACAAAGGAAAGTTAACCATGTGCTTTGGGCAAAAAAATCCAGATCCAGCTTTGCTTCTTCATTAACCATTTGGCTTTATTAAAGCATACTTTTGGTTAAGTATGGGCCCAGGAGTCTTTCTTTCCTAACTGATCAAGTTGGGATGGTTGACACTCCCTCTTTCTGTCTGTCTGCAGTGTGGAATAATAATGCTGATTTCCCTCCCCGAAACGTCACAAGGGAATCTTGAGAAAATGAATGGTCATCCCAGCCCATTTCATAAGCAACACATGAGCCCCCTGACTCAAAAATTTAGCTGTTATGTTTTTTTTTCAACCATTAAATAAATCCTAAATATTTCTATCATGCAACCACAATCTTTAATGTGTACCTCAGATGGAACAAGGATGGCTAAAAGACAGACAAGAACAATCACAATCTTCATTTTGTTGGATAAATCTGTAAGAACAAATAGTTATTAGTTATTAACAATTAGTTAACTGAATGCCAAGTTAATTCATGCTGCTTCAGAAAATGTTTGGGTCTTAGTCACCAACAAGAAAAAAAAATTGTCTTAGAACTCGTTCCTACCATCAGATGGACACGTGGAATTTTGCTTCCCAGATCCCTGTAAATGCAATACAATTCTGTTCAAGAAAATGATGTAATCACGTGTTGATTTCTAACAAATCAATGATAAAAAAATCCTTCAGCGTTCTCTTGAATATTTCCTAATTATTTTAAAAGCAAATCTAAACCTTTGTGTTTTTCATAGGATGTATCAGAATCTGAAATGAATCTTCTGATTTATATTTAAGAGAAAGAGACAACAGAGACATTAATGATGCTGAGCCATGTGGATCCATTACACTTTTGAGATTACACCCTTCCAACGCTTTTGGGCAGAATCCTCTGAGTGACTGACAAACAGCACGGGTGCTTCAGTGACTGATTCTCTGATTCCTTAATACCTAAGCTTTATCTGACTACAAGCATTGGAAATAAGCTACTAATAGGGGGAAAAAAGCATTACTATTTTGTATAAGTACTTTCATTTCCCCATTTATCAAAATTGTTAAAATCTCATTTAAACATAAATATAAATAAACAATACAGCCTTATAATCCTAAGGTGAGGGGTCTGAAAGAATGTGTCCTTCCCATACATTCAAGGTTTGCTTTAGTAAAAGATGAATTTGGTCTTGATTTGCTCTGGTAAAGTAGGGCAAGAAAAAAAAGGGAACTAAAATAGGGAGGATCACTTTAAAATGAATAATGAGTTTCTTGTAAGAATTGACCATAATATGAGAAGAAGCAGTGAACATAAAGAACTGGGGTTCAAAGTAGCTATAAGTAAATTGATTTCAGTGATGTAGTTGAGCATGTGCTGCTACTTCTATATCCCCCACTGAACTCAAAGTATCTCAGCAATCAAAATTCACCATTTGATATTTATGCAGCTCTTCATATTGGTAATTCTCTTTTCTAAATAACTGCTGAGAAAGTGTCAAAACAAAAATACTCTGACTTACCTTTTCCTTCACAATGCAGTTTTTGCTACGCTCTCTCTGAGTGATGTTCTGAGACACAGTGGCGGTGGTTATGTACTCTCCGAAATTTCCTGGGATTAGGTAGATCATCTAACCACACATCTTCTGGGATTAGAAGACTTTTGCCCTAATCACTTCCAAATATGCTTGCAATCTGCAAAAATCCTCTTCTGAAATGTTTTGGTTTTTTCAGAACATTGTTTTGTGGCAATATTCAGCAGATCACTTTAAAAAAAATTCCTCAAGGCTTGATGGTGCTGGTACCAATTTTTATTTTAGTAGAAGTAAAGTTATCTTTAAGTGAAACTGGATTCATAATGAGATACATTAGATACATATTCTTTGCTAATATTGAGATGGAAGTGTTTTGCCATCTATTTGTTCTGGAATGTTTTTTCGTCAATTCCTAATTTAGTCTACAACCTTGGAATGTTATCTGTGGGGCCCTCTTCCATGTCAAAGTAGTACTTGTCTGTCTGTGTATAATTAAGTTTTTCTTTTTCTTAATGTAAAATATAAACAGAAATAAAGACATTGGAAAAAAGGGAAAGGAAGGGAATAGAGTTAATAAAATCAAGGAAGGGGAAATGAAATTTTAAAAAACACAAAGCGGTGACTTCCATCTTTGGGGGGGCATTAAGATAATAACAAAAAAACAGAGTTGGAAGGGACATTGGAGGTCTTCTAGCCCAATCTCCTGCTCAGACACAAAATCCTATACCATTTCAGACAAATGGTTGTCCAATCTCTTCTTTAAAACCTCCAGTGTTGGAGCACCCACAACTTTGTTCCATTCATTAAATGTTCTAACTGTCAGGAAATTCCCCCTTCCTTCTAGGTTGGATCGCTCCTTGGTTTCCATCCATTGCTTCTTGTCTTGCCTTCAGGTGCTTTGGAGAATAGGATGAGCCCCCTCTTCTTTTGACAGCCCCTTAGATATTGGGAAATTGCTATCATGTCACTTCTAGTCCTTCTTTTCTTTAAACTAAACATACCCAATTCCAACAACCTTTGTTTTTAAGTCTCCTAATCATCTTTGTTGCTCTTCTCTGTCTGCTTTCTAGACTCTCATCATCCTTTTTACTTGTGGCAACCAAAACTGGATGCAAGTGTAATCTTACCAAGGCATTATAAAGTGGTACTAACATGTCACATGATCTTGATTCTATCCCTCTGTTAATGCAGCCTAGCACTGTGTTGGCTTTTTTGGCAGCTGCAGCACACTGCTGGCTCATATTGAAGTGATTGTCTACTAGGACTCCGAGATCCCTCTCACAGTTACTACTATTGAGCAAGGTACCACCTATTCTAATACATAGTAAATTTATATGAACTTTTTAGTTATGCCAAATAATAGCCACTAGCCATTTCTATAATAATAACCCACTTAATTGCCAAACCCAAATCTAAAGTTTCATTTTTTCTCTTTCATGCAGAAAGTCCAGAAGTGGTTTTCAAATAAGCACAAAAGTATGTACATTCACCATCTTTGCCAGTTCTATCATCTTTTGAATCCATACCTCCTTTGTTGGGATTAAGCAATCCTTTAATTTCTGGGTGTGTAGAATTCTTGCAGCCATCAGCAGATAGCAGCAGAGTTTCAATTTTCCCCCCAATTCTTTATCTAATAGTCCTAAAAGAAAATTTTCTGGTATTTATTGTAACTCAATTTTTAAAATTTTCTGAATTAAACCATGGATCTGTACGTAATATTTCTTTGCCTTGTAATATGTACACCACATATCATAAAAAGTACCCTCCTTACACTAGCATTTCCAACAAATATTTGAAACACCCATATATGTCTCTGATAGTTTATCTGGCATTAAATATCACCTGTCCATCATTTTAGAGAAATTCTCTTTAAAATTTGAACCTGGATCTTCCCAGCCCAAGCCCTTCACTACCCATCACTCGTAGAAATACCTAAGTATTGCTTCCATTCTACCACTGTTGGAGTACTTTTCCACAATTAGCTGGAAGTGATATTAGAAATAGGTTTCATTTGAATAAATCTAGAGCAATGTTCTTCTGCATCATTAAGATCCACCAATACCTTCGCCAAAAATGGTTAATTGTTTCAAGGCTCAGTCCATCTCATTATTTCTTGTTGATCCGAGCTGGGAATTATTGATGAACAGAATATTAATGTGCCATTAAATAGCTTTTCCTGAATCGCTTGAATATATATTTCTCTTTCAGTGGAGAATGTAATTACAGTTTTCCTCTCATTGTTCTTTTGCATTACACTTGCAGGAACCAAAACAGAATTTAGGCCAGACAGAGCAGCTCTTTGCGGGCAATTAATAGGCCATCTGTCATGTGCTTAAAAAGGCTTATTTAATTTAAAAGCAGATAAACTGAGGTCTATCCTGGCAATGAAACCACATTTTATTATTTCCGAATTAATGGAATAGTTGAATATCTATTGGATGGGTGGTGGGGATAGGCATTTTGGAACAACATAAAACATCTTATTAAGGATACTGAAGGGCATTTTAGAGAGGGTAGTGGTGACTGTGGATTTTATGTCTGGTTGCACATTTAATTGTATAAAGGGCCCTAATAAGGGAACAATCATTTTTAGTTGTTTAGGACAGCACATCAAGCAAGGCAGAGAGGCATAATGTTGACATTGTACAGCTATATTTTATTTTTCAGAGTAAAGTTGGGATCAAGATAGCATCTTTCTTTAGCTAAGAGCTTTGGCAGAGGGCATAAAGGAAAAGAAACAGATGCTTAATTTGAATGACAGTAAAGTGGTCCTGTTAAAGGCAGATTGAGGCAGATATATAGTTCAAAACACAAGCATCCAGTACAAACCAAAATGATATGAAAACAGTAAAATGTGTGCCTGACAAAAAAAGAAAAGAAAAAGAGCCTTGGTGGAGCAGTGGGCTAATGCCTCCTTAAGTAACACCAGCTGCCTGCAATTAGTGCAGGTTCGAGTCCCACCAGGCTCAAGGTTGACTCAGCCTTCCATCCTTCTGAGGTAGGTAAAATGAGGACCCAGACTGTTGGGGGCAATTAAGCTGACTTTGTAATAATGCCGCTTGGGGGGGGCAAAAGCCCTAATAAGCAGGCATATACATAGAATGAAGGCTACTGCTAAGCTTGTAAGCCGCCCTGAGTCTTCGGAGAAGGGCGGGATATAAATGGAATTAAAATAAAAATAAAAATAAATGATTAGGGCTCAAAATTCCTTTTTTTAAAGCTAAATTTGCCATCAGAGAAATGCCGATAAGGCTGTGCTAAAGGAGAAACAGGATCTGGTGGGTGATACATTTAAAAATAATAATAATGATATTAATAATTCCATACTGGTTTAAGGTTTAGTGGAACAGATGGTACATAGACTCCGGGTATCACATGAAAGGAAATAACTTTTTTTCTCAATGAAAATATTTTTTGAAAAAGCCTATTTAGAATTGTTCTCTTTACTCTAAGAAAGTTTATTTCTAAATAATAGGGTATCAGCAGAGGAAAAATGTAAATGTAAATGTCTGCATCATTTAACAATTTGTTTTATATAACAATTATATAACCTGGTATTAAAACACTATTTTGCCTTGTTGATTTAGATGTTAAAGAATTTAAGCATAGCCTATAACCATATCAGAATGCAAGTAGTCTCCTGTAAAATATTCCTGAAGATGCCAAGCATTAATTCAAAAGAGTCATTTACTTGCAGAGAGGGCTACCTCCAGGGAATAAATGGTGTTATCTTTTCAATGATCATTATATATACCAGTACAGAAATACCTTGGTTGTCCAGGGCTATGCTGTTGATAAGTAACACAAGAAGAGTGTCATTTTTGTTGCTGAAAGTAAACAGATTCATATGAACTCAAGACAGTAAAAGTGGAAAATGAAAAATCTGGGTTAAGTTATAAATTAGCCACCCCTGAGATAGATGATTATATAAAATGGATGGATGGATGCATGCATGCATGAAATATTTAAAAACACAAAAGTAAGTGTGAACACAGCTGATGGTCGAAAAGTGAAAGTGGATTTTATTTTCTTGTCAGGATTCAACCCCTATAGTTAGGATATGTAGGAGAAGGAAGGAAGAGATTAAACTAGACAGGAAAGCAATGACTGCCAAGGGTGCAGACATTTCTATGACAACAAAGATCAAAATAGTTAAATTGATGGGTTTTTTCCTAATGATAATATACATGAAAGCTGGGTTTGGGGGGAAAAAAGAAAAGGAAAGAAGATACATATTGGGAATCTGTAAGAGTACCACAGTTCCTTATAGGTCACATAAAGAATAATTGCTCCTTGGAGACAATGATTAATAAGCAGAAACTCACACTATGAGATGATGACCCTAGATGACAGACTAGAAAACAAAACAAAATATGGTGGGCGCGGTGGGGGGGAAATGACAATTCTACTCAGCCTTTCCATAGATTCTCGTATATACTGCATATACTCGTATATACTACAGGATTTTATCTGAATTTAACTTGTCTAACACAGTCAACAAAGGAATTAGATAACAATTATGCCCCTACTTTGTAGACAACAACTATGCTAGGCCTGTGCAGTATTATCTTCTCATGAATACATATAGCCAATCAAAACTATTTCAATGTTATTCATTTTTTGTTTTCATGTTAGCTAATCCATATATATATATAATCCATGTTAGCTAATCCATATATATATATGGATGGATGCCTTTGATCCTTTGGTGAAGGGCTGAGTCATATATATGTGTGTGTTTGTGTGTGTGTGTGTGTGTGTGTGTGTATACATGTTAAATGTTTGTTAAGTATTTAGATTACCTTGCTAGGCCCCAAACATGGGACAAATCTTATTTCCTGTTTCAGCCTAACCCAAGGCCATCTACAGGCAGTGGTCACAGTAGTGACAGCTCATATTTGTGTAATCTTTTTTTTTTTTATTGCTAACAAAGAATTAAACAGAGACTGATATGCATTTCAAACTTATTTGTTCTCATCAGTCAGCCATACCCTTCTGAGATTCGAACCTGGGCTGATTGCACATTAGGCAGTTGTTTTAACCTCTAGGCCACAGGCTACTGTGACCACTGCCTGTGGATGGCCTTGGGTTAGGCTGAAACAGGAAATAAGATTTGTCCCACGTTTGGGGCCTAGCAAGGTAATCTAAATACTTAACAAACATTTAACACATATCTCCCTTGCTTCTCAGCTAACAAAGCGAGAAAGAGCCTGTGGCCTAGAGGTTAAAACAACTGCCTAATGTGCAGTTAGCCCAGGTTCAAATCTCAGAAAGGTATGGCTGACTGGTATGTATATATATATATATATATATATATATATATATATATATATATATATATATATATATATATATATATATATATACACACACATACACACACATATATACATATGTATATATCTTTGATAAATTTAAATACTGGAATCCCAGGTGTAGACATTTGAAATAAGTAAAAAATAAAATGATGAACTCTGGGATATAAGAAAAAGCCTTCTTTATTGCTGAGCTTGACGAAAGCTCACCAATAAAGAAGCCTTTTTCTTATATCCCAGAGTTCATCATTTTATTTTTTACTTATTTCAAACATATGTATGCACACACACACATGTATATGTATATGTATATGTATATGTATATGTATATGTATATGTATATGTATATGTATATGTATATGTATATGTATATGTATATGTATATGTATATGTATATGTATATGTATATGTATATGTATATGTATATGTATATATACAAATATATTTATGACTCAGCCCTTCACCAAAGGATCAAAGGCGTCCATCTTTAATTCTTTGAATGACAGTCTTAATCTCCCAAACTGTAATTGCCCAAATGCTGAACTGCTGAATAAATACATAATAGAACGTTGCGGTTTTTGCATTCTATTCTGCCAACTTTAATAGGTTTAGCTCTCACCACAAAGGTCAAGAAAATATTGCTTAAGACAAAGCCAGGTAGCCACAAACTTTAATTGATCGGGAACAACTTAGATTTACAGAAAGATGAGGGTTTCTCTTTTTCTTTCCTTTTCCTTTTTCTTTCTCTCTCTTCCTCAGGATACAGATTTTTTTTAAAAAAGGAGATCATCCATTAGGGGGAAAAATATAGGGTATCCCATCGAAACAGTAGGTAGGGATTATTTTATAGAGTATTATTACCTACAGCGGGGATGCGGTGGCATAGTGGTTAAGATGCTTGGCTTGTTGACCAGAAGGTTGGCAGTTCAAATCCAAGTACTGAATAATGGGATGAGCTCCTGTTCCTGCCCCAGCCTCTGACCACCTAGCAGTTTGTAAGCATGCAAATGCAAGCAGATAAATAGGTACCACTTTGGTGGGAAGGGAACAGCATTCCATGCACCTTTGGCTTATAACTATGCTTGACCAAATGACCATGGAAAATGTCCTGTGGCAAGAAACTGAGATGAACACTGCCTCTTAGAGTTGTACACAATTGGCAGGGCCTCCTAGAGTTGTACACAATTGGCAGGGGAAACCTTTACCTCTATCACTTATAGAATAGGTTTCTATATTACTTCCTATATGAATAAATCTCAAGATGCAATAATAAAACAAAAAATGAAAAGATAGTAATTAAAAACAAATACATCCACTCAAAATCCTTAAAGGAAAGGACTGGGGTACAAGGTAGGCCAACAGGCACCTCCAAGGAGTGACCACCTGCTAGTGATATTGTGTGCTGCTACTGACTTATGCAATAAGATTCCCTTCTTATGTTGTTTATGATTGGCTGGGATTCTAACAACATAGACAGTCCTGATCCAAAATTGTTTAGAGTCTTATGGGTCAAATACAAAATTTGGAACCTGGCTTGGTATTTACTGGCAACCAAAGCAAATGCTTTAGCGACAATTTGTCCCAGTCTATCTGGCTATCTCCCCTCACAAAGAGCATAGCACAGCAGCCACTACATGAGTAATCACATCCTAAAGGAATAGTGGCTAAATCAAACAAATTTGGCAATAGGCACTTCTACCCATGCAATTCACTTGGGCCTCCAATAATACTAATCATTCTTGCAGTACCCACAAAATCCGCACTTGTTTGTAGCCCAGAGAAACTCTAGTTTCCCTACTCAAGAACCACCCATCACAGAGTCTTCACCTTGTCAGGATTCAGCTTTAGTTTACTAGCCCTCATGAATACCATTACTGTTTTTAGAATATGCATAGCCTCTCCTGATTCAAAAGGTCAAAGAGAACTTTAGCTGAGTTTTGTATCAACTGTATCAACACGTAGGCTCTCCAAAATATCCCCGGCAGCGTCCTAGAGGTGCTAAAAAGCATTGGGGACAAAGAGTATCTAGTGGGACACTACAGCTTTCATATTTCAGAGGCAGAGACACCAAATGCTTCATTCTGATCCTGTCCCTTCACAAAGAAGAAAAACTACAATGCAGTATGGTTTGGATTCATATGGGTGATTTAGTCATTTACTATTGTTATAGTCCATGTTTCCTCAAGGAAACTCATTAGATGGTGACATTATCTCTTCAATCCATGTACTTCTTTGGACCTCCAACATGTCCTGCTGTAGTGAATAAAGAAGACTTAATTTTTCAAGGTCATCCAAATCTATGCATTCATTAATGCTTTGCATAGAAATAAGGATTCTAGGCTCACAGGCTGCAGTGAACTTGGGATAATATAAGAAATAATGTGACTTGGCTCATGGGTTGTAAATTATAATCATAGTGTTGGAACTCATGTAGAATCTAGTCTAGCTGCTCTACTTTTCAAGAAATAAGGGGATTTGGTTCAGAATAGAAGCCTATAATCATTGTGTTGGAGAATAGATGGGTTAACTATACTCTCTCTCTCTCTCTCTCTCTCTCTCTCTCTCTCTCTCTCTCTCTCTCTCTCTCTCTCTCTCTCTCTCTCTCTCTCTCTCTCTCTGTGTGTGTGTGTGTGTGTGTGTGTGTGATTTACAAATAGTGCTCAACTTAGAACCATAACTGGGATTGGAACGCCATCAAACAGCAACATCTGCCTACCCTAGATCCTTGGGAATAAGTCAGTAGGCAGATAAAAATGCCAGATCCAGTCTAAACAACCAACAATGATGGTAATACATTGAAATTTTTTCCCACTCATACAACCATTCTCCAGTTAAAATCCGTATCATAAAAACCCATAAAATATATGAACCATAAAACTCAAAACCCAGAGCTAAAGGCCAGAAAGGCATAACACTGCATCCCCCACTATCTAAACACTGATCTAAATATGGCCCTTTTGCAGCAGGAGCAGCAGGGTGAAGGTCAGTTGCACTTAGTAGGGAAGCTATTCCACAGTGTTGAGTCCCACACTGAGGAAATCAGCCCCCATTCCTCTTCTCATGGGAAGGGGGGAGCTCTAATCGTCTCTTCCAGGATGGTTGCATAGGATGGGCAACCAGGACTGCAGATTCCCCCACAGTAATACTGAAGATTATGCTGGACTGTCAAGAAAGAGCTGAGACCAATTCTGCACTTTGTTTTTTTTTCTCCTGTTGTTCCTCCCAAAGGTTGCCAGCTGAAGGGAAGAAGAGGGGAGTTATGCCAAGAAGTAATCTGATGATAATATTCTGGCATCTTGGCTTCCAGGATCTATTTCATTTTGGAAGGAGCAGTGAGGTTGGAAAACTAGAAGAAATCAGAACAATTTTCTAGAGGGCCAAAGGATCACCACCTTACTGTTGATGGGTTTCCTCCATTAATCAGATTAAACACACTTTCTCCCTGATGTGTTAAAATGTTCTCTGGCTGCTAAGTGATTACTCACCCAACTTGTGAAACTACCTGTTATTCAGATCAATTCTGTCTTAGTGGGAAGTGGCAGGTCAAGTTTGAAATAGTTCTACTTTTAAGAGATTAACTGGTTAAAGTTTCACAGAAGAACACTTTCTCTCTTTTTTTCTTTTTGTATTTAACTTTCTCTTGTGGTGTGACTTTTGTTAAGTCTGGTGTAAACCACTGGAATGGACTGACACATTCCTAAATGTTATTATTTCTCCTTTCCATATAAGATGCCAACAGTTTTTTTGATTGTTTTATCAAAATATGCTAAATAAATATCTTTATTTATTAAATATTTATGCTGCCCATCTTACTCTACAGGACAACTCTGGGTGGCTATATATATATATACCGTAAACACATTATTCATAGCATTCTCCTGTGAAATGCCCTATATTCTTCATCTGATGCCCTATACTTGCCTCTCAACTTCGTTATGATCCAATCTTTGTAGGTACACCTAATTCAATTAAGTGAAATTAAAATTTGAATGGCTCATCCTCCTCCCTTGTCGACTCTTGAAATAGTCTAACAGGTCATCTGAAATTCCCATTCGTTCAACCTTTTTCAAATGAAAAAAGTGACAATCAGTGTTGAAAAGAGCAAGATAAAGACACTGCTCTTACAGTGGTCTTTGAGTTTAAAAATGTTCTACATTCTTTTCCCAGCATCCTAAGCCATGTCACCAAAATCAGCCAAAAGAACAAGAGGGTCAAAATAGATCAGATGCTGATTACAACATTGAAGCTCAAGCCCTGCCTCTTTTGAATTTGCATCAACATGTCTGAGATTCAAATAGCTATAGCACTTCTTATATACGCCCCATAGGACACTCTCTCTGCAGTTTACAACGTCAGCATACAGTATTGTCCCTTATCAATCTGGGTCCTCATTTTACTGACCTTAGAAGGATGGAAGGCTGGGTTAACCTTGAGTCAATGAGGACTGAACTCCTTCTAGTGAGCTGAATTAGCCTGCAATACTGCTTTTTAGAAGGGACGCGGTGGCTCAGTGGGTTAGGACGCTGAGCTTGTCGATCAGAAGGTCGGCAGTTTGGCGGGTCGAATCCCGAGTGCCGTGTAACAGAGTGAGCGCCTGTTACTCGTCCCAGCTTCTGCCCACCTAGCAGTTCAAAAGCACGTAAAATTGCAAGTAGAAAAATAGAAACCACTACGGTGGGAAGGTAACAGCGTTCCGTGCGCCTTTGGCGTCTAGTCATGCCGGCCACATGACCACGGAGACATCCTCGGACAAGCGCTGGCTCTTCGGCTTTGAAACGGAGATGAGCACCGCCCCCTAGAGTTGGAAATGACTAGCACGCATGTACGGGGGAACCTTTACCTTTACCTTACTGCTTTTTAATCACTGCACCACCAGGGCTCTTGATGCAATGCAATGTTGCAACTATCATTTTGTCTGTATTGACTTCTCCACACTACAGACCCCAGTGAATATTTCCTTAATTACATAAATCGGAACATCTATGTCAGGGGTCCCCAAGCCCCGGCCTATTACTGGGTTGTGACCTGTTTGGAACCGGACCACAGAAGCGGCTGGCCAGTGCAAGTGTGTGTGTGTGTGTGTGCAGCTTGACTTGTGCAAGCAGTGGGCTGGCACGCACATGCACGGCTTGACTTGCACAAGTGGTGGACCAACATGCACACGCACAACTCAATTTGCGCAAGCAGCGGTCCGGTTCCCCTCTCCCCACTCTGCCAGGCTGCCAAGCCATAAAGGTTCGGGACTGCTGTTCTACGTGGCATCCACAACATACCTGTTCTGCTTGTGTTCTGCAATGACTGTTAAGTGGCACACCCTACCATTTGACAGAAATGGGCAGGGGACCCAGATGACAAATGTTGAAGATGGCAAGTAAAGGGGGCACAACATTCCTCCCTTTTAAAATGAGCTAATGGCACTTACAACTTTGTTCTTGTTTCTTCCAGTGACTGGATATTTTGGAAGCTGTTGTTTGGTTGCATAACCCTGTGGAATACCCCTTTAACCTAAAAGCTTAGTATTATCAACCTCCTTCTCTATCTGGGTATAATATGTGACATTGCACCTTTTCAAGCACTTTTTCTCCCCAGAATAGGTGAATGACTCACTAGAAGGACTATAGTTCAGATACTACTTTTACCATCCATATGCCTGACAAACAGTAAATTGAAGGTTGGAAAATGAATCACCCCAAAATTAAGCAGTATCATCTTGACCACATAGTGTTTGCAGAAATATTTTCTTTCCTTCAGTGTTTTGGCCAGTTAGTCAGAAATAAATGTTCAAAATTTCAACATAACTTACTGCTGAGTTAGCAGGTGAATTTTATTTAGGGATGACCTCAAAGGGACCTTGGACTCTCCTTTAAATATTTCCTATTTTCTTTTTGTTTCCTTCACTTAACTGGTTGGGATTTACAGCTTGAATTAATTATTTAACTCTCTATTTCTAAAGAAATGACACTCACTCAGTCCTCTAGCCCAGAATGGACCAGAGAAGCTAAAATAATGCAGTGAGCAGGAATCGCTGCCAAGCAAATGGTTTTCTTTCTGGCCTGGCTAAAAACTGAGTTGGAGGGAACCATGCATAAAGTTTAGTACATTCAGATGGAGAAGATAAATACACCAGGTCTATAGTATTTAATATATACAGTAGTAAACTCTTTACACCAGTGGTCCCCAACCTTTTGAGTACCAGGGACTGGTTCCGTGGAGAAAGGTTTTTCTGTGGACTGGAGGGGGTATGGTTTTGTGACTGCCTGCATCCCGTGGATGGGGCTTTGCTTGTTTACACCATTAATAATGATTTCCCTGCCCATTTTTTCACCCAAACTTGATTCATGTTTCTCTAAGATAGCTTTAACCTGCTGGAAAGGAGGACAGTTTATGAAAATTGATCTCCATCTGTTCTTCAATTTTGGGCTACAGTGCTGTCCAGATGTTCCATCTGAGCAATAGTGACCATGGCTTCTGACTGGTGGATTCACCTGCTTCTTTATTCTTCCTGCCTCTCCTTGAAAAGCAAGTGCCAATCACTTTCCTTTCCATGGGTGCGACGTAGAAGGTAAGTGGTTTCCACTGACAGATCTTTACTGAGCAGGATCACAACACACCCCACTGCTTTCCCTTAACTGGACTCAGTCTCTGAGTCCATTGTGAATACAATAGGGAGATCTATGCTGCTCCTTGCCTGCCAGCCAAGGAGAAAATGAGGAGGGATTGGAAGAATTTGCTGCAGCACTATTCCTTTTTATCTAGTGATTATTAAGCTTATATCCTCCAATTTTTATAGAAAGAGGTTTGCAATGATTTTTAATGCAGAATTTAAAATATTATAGAATCAGTGCTATTAAAATCAAAGCCATAAAGTTGCATTATTTGGCAAAAGAAATGAGTTTTTGCTACTTTCCAAAATTTTGGGAGAATGGGGCCAAACCCCACCTTAGAGAATCTACGCAATAGCCTGGGAGCTGCATTGCGAAAAGCCGCATAGCTGAGCTTCTGGTAAGAGCTGCATCTGTCTGCTGCTTCATCCACTGTACTCTATATTCTGCTGATCTTAGCAGTGTTTTTTTAACGAACAGAAACTAAGATTTTCAAAGAGTTGGGCTTGACATCCCACACTGATATCCATACTGTCTTATACAGGGGTAGCTGGTACAAAATTACTTTTGATTGATAGCAAAAGGAATAAACACAGGCAGTTAATGATTGATGGGGAACAGCCCCGCTAAAGGGACTCAGTAGGATTCCTCTGAGATTCAAGTAGCTCAGTGTTTTCAAACTTGTCAAATTTAAAATGCATGGAATTCAACTAGAGAATTCCCCAGCCAGCATAAAGTCCCTTGAAGTTCACTTGTCTTAATCCACTAAAATAAATAGTTATGATTTAGCATACCACTTTTTTCTACGTTCTTTCTCCTCTTTTCCTCACTAAAAATACCTTTTTAATAGATGATTTCTCTAGTGTGGTATAAGTGAAAGAAGATATGATATGATATGATATGATATGATATGATATGATATGATATGATATGATATGATATGATATGATATGATATGATATGATATGATATGATATGATATGATATGATATGATATGATGGAACAGAACAGAACAGAACAGAACAGAACAGAACAGAACAGAACAGAACAGAACAGAACAGAATAGAATAGAATAGAATAGAATAGAATAGAATAGAATAGAATAGAATAGAATAGAATACTTTATTTGGCCAAGTGTGAGTAGACACATAAGGAAATAGTCTCTGATGCAGAAACTCTCAATGTAGATCCAAAGCAATAGAGTAATAATAATCATAATAGTGTTAACAATAAGGTAGTAGATAAGATGAGAAGGATAATAATAATAATAATAATAATAATAATAATAATAATAATAATAATAATAATAATAATACAGTCATACAACATGGGTAAATATACTTAGATATAAAACAATACTGTGAGGATTAGAAATTCAGCAGAGTGATGGCAGAAGGGGAAAAAATCTGTTCCTGTGTCTAGTTGTTTTGATTGTGGTGTACAGTTGAAATGGTTGTGTGACTATAAACAACAAGCCATACTCACCAAAATAATTCACTCACGTCTTGGCAGAATCCATTCACAGGAGTAAAAACCCAAAGAACAAACACTTGAATATAAATGCAAATGACCAACTGTCTGCAAGGAATATAAATTCTTCCATTCCCAGCCATCCAGTCAGAGCTGAAGAAGCTTCTTGGATGAGAAGCAAAACATCTTCAAAGAAAAACAAGAAAGTCCAGTTGCCTCGTGAAGAAGCACCTTTGGGACTAACGTAGGACTTATCTTTATATGACTGCAGGAAATATCTGCATGACATTGCATCTTTTTTGCATCCTCTGCCTACTGCTGAGGTGACCTAATATAATGGTTTCTTATTTCTCTTGCAACCATCTTTGCCATATAAACAGTCTGATAATGTGAGTGATGATGCTGTCTGGGGCTGGGATCTGCTTACTTTCTGTGGGTCATTGCTATTTTGACTCAGGTCACAGGAGAAGCTGGGTACAGAGAAGAGCAACAAAGATGATTAGGGGGCTGGAGGCTAAAACATATAGGGAACGGTTGCTGGAATTGGGTATGTCTAGTTTAATGAAGAGAAGGATGAGGGGTGACACGATAGCAGTGATCCAATATCTCAGGTGTTGCCACAAAGACAGAGGAGTCAAGCTATTCTCCAAAGCGTCCGAAGGCAGGACAAGAAGCAACGGATGGAAACTAATCAAGGAGAGAAGCAACCTAGAACTAAGGAGAAACTTCCTGACAGTTAGAACAATTAACCAGTGGAACAACCTGCCTCCAGAGGTGGTGAATGCTCCAACACTGGAGGTTTTTAAGAAGAGACTGGACAGCCATTTGCCTGAAATGGTATAAGGTTTCCTGCCTGAGCAGGGGGTTGGACTAGATGACCTCCAAGGTCCCTTCCAACTTTATTATTATTATTATTATTATTATTATTATTATTATTATTATTATTATTATTATTATTATTATTATTATTATTATTATTATTATTATTATTATTATTATTATTGCCTGGCTTCTGAAATCCTTCACCCACCCAGTTGGTTGGAAGTCTGGAAAACCTGGATAGCAGACTTTCAGTCGGTTAATGAAATGTCTGCAGGCAAACAGTCAAGTTCAGACAGCACCAAAGGATTCCACAGTTCAATCCTGAGCTCCTGATATTCTCTGCTATTGGAGTTGGGAAATTGCCATTCAGGCCTTATGCAAAGCTTTTCTGGAAGAAACCCAGGCCTGATATACACATGTGTTTAGTAATCTTTGGAAAGAGCACAAGACCTGTCTTTTAGAAGTGAGAAAAACAAAAACTGAAACACCTGCTATTTTGAAGCAGGAAAGAGAGTCAGGCTCTGCCAAATGTGTATTGCTGGTTCTGTCACCACTAACTTGATTATAGGGTTTGTGTTTATTAAGACATTAAACCAGGAGAAGGGAATCGCAGCTTTAAATCCAGCCTCTCAATGAAAAGTTCATTGAGAGTTTCAGGGCCAGTCCTTATATCTCAGCCAAATTTATCCTAAAGATTGTTGTTGTGGGCAAAAAAAACTGGAGCATACTATACATTACCCTGGAGGAACAGGACAGGAAATGTAATTCATCAGCTGTCTTTAAGGTATATATTCTACAATATTGCAGAAATATTCAGTGCCATGCTAGAAACGCTTGCTTAAAAATCATCTAAGGGCATTTGGAGGAAATAAAAGTCTTTGCTCGGAGAAAACACTTTGTAAAACATACTGTGCCCCAATTCTCACATAAAATAAAATCTGCTCTGCTATTGTATTTATTTTAATGGCCACTAGATGGCAGAAGAGTGCAAGCTCTTGGCCATTGCTAAAGTCTGACTGTAGGCACATCATGGACAGACAATGGCGTCAAAAATCTAGTTGTATCAAAGGACACGGCGTAAATACTTGAAGGAGAGCATGGCAACCTCAAGGACAGAATCACCCTTGAATTGGAACTGCAGTGCCAGGGCAAAGTCATCCTAATTGCTACCCAGCTTGCCACTCCGTACATTCTGCAAGTTTTACACTCGAGAATAATGAGAGATAATGTCAAGTGTTAGAGGATGGAGTGTTCCTAGCCGGCCGGGGAGCCAAGCCCCTGACCTTTGTCAAGTTATTCTAAGCAATTTACCCTCCTTTTAACATTGGTAAAAAGTAAATATAAAAAGGCATAAAGAAAAAAATTAAGAAATAAAAAAGATAAAAGAAAAGGTGCAGGAAACAATGCAGATAGAAAAAGAAAAAAGGATATATAAATGACTTCCAATCTTCTTTACAGCAGTTACAAGCAAACGTATTATCCCTTCTCTCTCTTTAAAGATTATGTTACATGGTTCCCTTCTTGGTTTATTCAACCCCTTTAATAAGCAAATCCATTAAAATACCAATTGATTTTTTTTCCATTTTCAGCAAAACAAACAAACAAAACCATAGGAGGTACTTATTGTTTTATCCCTGATCAGATAGGTCAATTTAACCATTTCTGCAAATTTTGCCATCTTCACAGTCCATGTCTCCATTGTAGGCATTTCAATGCTTTTCCGTCTTTGTGCATATAATAGTCTTGCTGCCAGTGCCATACACAAAATCCATATATTCCTTTTTTGCAAGTCCACCACACATGGAAAATGTCCATTCATATTTTTAACCTGTCCAACATTTATTAGAAGAACTTTTATACATCTTAGATCATGGGTAGGCATGGCTGGCTCAGGAATTCTGGGAGTTGAAGTCCATGAGTCTTAGCTATTGCTAAGCACATTGATTTGTGCTTTAAATTGTAAGCCGCCCTGGGTCTTCGGAGAAGGGCGGGATATAAATGGGATTAAAAAATAAAATAAAAATAAATAAAAGAGCCAAGGTTGCCTACCCCTGTCTTAGATCATTTCTTTGGTGTCATATACCAAAGTTATATCATTTTATAAAAGATATACATATTGTAAATTTCAAGTCCTTTTAGCCATATTCTCTCTCACTGATCCAGCTGTATATTATAACCAAAATTGTTAACTTAATTTATCATATACTCTTTCAACTTATCTTCCTCCTGTGTTTTGATGTGCCTCCCTCCCTGTCTCATAACCCACATTTTATAACATTGAACCTGTTTGGTCTTTATGAGACTATGGTGGGATGTTTTTCTGTAAAATATAGTGTCTCGCTCATTACCCACAGAAGAAAATATTTGCCCTAAATAAATCAAATGACCGAGCAGCCTCAGAAGAAAAAAAAACAGGAGTCATTTGCAACATACAGTGTAGGGACTGCAACAGCCACCGTGTAGGACAAACAGGCACAACATTAGCGAAGCACATCCATGAACACCAACTAGCAATCAGAAGACATGTTGAAAACTTCTTAATTTCAGAACACAACACTTAAGGCACAACACAACACAATACTTAACCATAGTTTCAACTGGGAAACTCTGAGCATCCTAGACCAAACCAAGTCCAGAAAAGCTAGAGAACTCCTGGAAGCCTGGCACTCAGACAAAACGGCATCAACAGGCACATAGAGATAAACAACATATACATGCCATTCAAAAGAGACAATCAAAGAGCCAAAAAGTCTGCAAGAAAACAACCAAGCTCAGAGAGCACCAAGGACCCCACATAAGCCTCTTCATGTAAAAATGGATATTTTTTTAAAAAAAACTACACACTCACATTTACATTCAGAGAATAAGATTGATATTATTATTTTTTTTACTGTTTGGACCAGGCCCGGGCAGTGGGGGGGGACTCTTTAAATATTGCCAGTCGTGGAGTTAGTTGTAGTACTCGTGCATGAGTCCTATTGTGTACTGGGTCTGTTTCGCAGGAATGAAGATGAGGCAAGTGAGTTCAGCAATGATCATGTTTATTTGCTTGCAGGATCTGAACTGAAGAACTGGGCTGCAGCAATTTATAGCCTGGCCCCTAGGCGGCAGCCAATAGGTTTAAAGCAACTATTGCCACCTAGGGGCAGCCAATAGCAGCCCTGGAGACGGGGTGTTTGAGGTTCTGGGAACCATTAGCTAGCTCCAGCTTACCACGTGGTGTTACAATTAAGCCCAATACATTACACCCCTCCCGTCTTAGAATGAACAACATCATAGCAACAACACAAGTGATTACAGCAATACAGTTTACAAGATTTAACAATAGTGTGAATAGGATCCACTTAATAATACAATAACACACTTAACAACATTATAGCTCCATTATTCTTTTGGTACAGTCTCATAGGTCAACAATTAACACATGGTACATACAACATTATAGCTCTTATTTTGTCACATAATCTGCTAAATAAACAGGAGGTTTGCGTGCCCTCATGGAACGCCTGAGGGATCCATTCACTTTCTAGTCTACCAGCTTACCCGCCAGGCCGGGTAGACCCGTGTCCTTTAATGCAATTGAGTCAGAATGATTCGGTGTTCTCTGGCTGGCCTCTCCAGGTTGGCCCACCCCAGAGTCAGTTTGTTCAGCAGAGTTAGCACAGCGGCTGTGAAAGTCAGGTTGGCTTGCTCCGTCAGGGGACCCATGTTGCACTTCCAGACTCCCCTCCTCTATGTCCAACTCCTCATTGCTTGTGCTGTGAGAGTCTTGAGAGTCTATACATGGACCAGCTTGGCTGCCAGTTTGGGGACCTTTGGAGGGACTTATGACACAGTCCTCAGTGGCCATTCTGGAAACCGCTTTCTGAGTTGATCAATGTGGCGTATGACAACTCGCCCTCCCTCCAGCCCCACTTCATAAAAGAGGGGGCCAAACACTTTAGTAATTTTTCCAGGAACCCACAGATTCCCATGCCCATAGTTTCTGGCCCACATCCCATCGCCCACTTGCAGCCCCCTTGGGGGTTTTGGTCGAGAGGCTTCTGCTGCCACTCTATCTGGATGCAACCTGTCCAGTTTCATGATCGCCTCCCCCAACGTAGTTCTGCTGGGCTTTTCCCAGTAGCTGTGCAGGGCGTGGAATGCTGGCAAATAAAAAATCTGCCAATCTGTGATGCCAGTCCCCAGTTACTATGCGCTTCAGTGACTCCTTTGTGGTCCTTACCATGCATTCAGCTTGACCATTACTGGATGGATGAAACAGGGCCGACGTTGTGTTACTGATGAGATTTGCTCTCAGGAAAGCCTGAAATTCTGCTGCAGAAAATTGGGCCCCATTGTCTGAAACTAAGACATCAGGCAACCCATGCATGGCAAAGAGTTTTCTAAGCACCTGGATGGTCCTAGCAGTATTCATTTTTGCAACTGGAATTACTTCAAGCCATTTGGAGTGGCTGTCTACCACTATAAGGAAGAGCTGTCCCTGAAAGGGCCCAGCGAAGTCTATGTGAATTCTAGACCAGGGAGTATGCATTTCCTCCCACCTGTGAACTGGAGCGTGTGGCATTTCAGGCCTTGATTGCTGGCATGTATAACATCCATGCACTTGTGCCTCGATGGCCTTGTCTAATCCAGGCCACCATAAGTAGCTTCTAGCTAAAGCTTTCATATGGACAATACCTGGATGGCCTTCATGTAGTGACTGTAAAACTCTATCTCTCACTGAAGTGGGAATCATGACCCTGTTCTCCCATTGGATACAACCCCTGTGAGCTGATAGCTCATGTCTTCTTGCAAAATAACTCTGAAATGCAGAGTCTGGGCTTTTATCTAACCACCCTGTATGTATCCATGAAAGCACTCTACTTAGTGTTTTATCGGCTGCTGTTTCGGAAGCTATGTCCCCTGCTTGGAGGGGAAATTCTGGCAATTCCTGAATGGACAGGATTCTGACTGCAGGGGCCAGATCTGGTTCAATTAGTGGCAGTGGGAGTCTGCTCAGGCCATCAGCATGGCCCATTTCTTTGCCAGGTTTGTGAACCAGCTTAAACATGTAAGCTGATGGGAAGATAGACCACCTCAACATTCTTGGGAAAAGCATGTGGGGTGTTCGTTTGTCTGTGGTAAAGAGTCCCAGTAGTGGTTTATGGTCTGTGAAGACCGTGAAGTCCCTGCCAATATAAGTAGTGATGGAATTTTTTATCTCCCGCTACAATGGCTAAGGCCCCTTTGTCTATTTGAGCGTAATTATGCTCAGCAGAGGACAGTGTCCTTGAATAAAATGCAATAGGGACTTGTGTTTCATTTTTCTCTAAATGACTCAAGACTGCCCCCACCCTGTATGGAGACACATCACATGCTAAACAGACTGGTTTAGACTCCCTGAAATGAGTGACAGTAGAGCTGACTGACAAAAGTGCCTTCAGGTTTTGAAAACTTTTCTCGTGAATGCTGGTCCAATTCCATGAAGCTTTTTTATCTAAGAGCCTGTGAAGGGGCTCCGCTATTGCAGCCTTATTAGGCAGGAACGTGTGGTAGAAGTTGAGGAGGCCCAAGAATGCTTGCAGCTCTCCTTTTGATTTAGGGCTAGGTGCCATTTGAATGGCCTTCACTTTGGACTCAGCTGGGTGGATGTCGTTAGCATCAATGCGAAACCCCAAAAATTTGGTTGAAGAAACTCCAATACTGCATTTGCTCTTTTTCAGTTTGAGGCCTGCTTCACGCAGCCTCTGTAGGATGGCTCTGAGCCTGCTAGCTAACACCTCTGTGGATTCTCCGGCAATAAGCACATCATCAAAATGCTAAGTTTGTAAAGCCGCCCTGAGTCTTCGGAGAAGGGCGGGATATAAATGGAATTAAAAAAAATAAATAAGGGCAAACACCCGGAATGCCTTTAAGCATGCGTTCCATGATTCCTTGAAAGATGCCTGTGGCCACACTAACCCCAAATTGCAATCGCTTCACTTTGAAAACCCCCTGTGAGTCACAATCATCTGAGCTGTGGCCATGGCCTCATCAACTGGCAGTTGCTGATAGGCCTGTGCCAAATCTAACTTCGCAAAAATGGTGCCCCCTTGCAAAGATGCCAAGATGTGGCTCACCACTGGGACGAAGTATGCGTGTTGCTTAAGGGCCTTGTTAATTGTGCATTTGTAGTCTGCACATATTCTAATTTCCCCATTGGCCTTAAGTGGTGTTACAATAGGAGTTTCCCACTCCCCACCATCTACTGGTTGCAAAACGCCCTGTTCAACAAGTTTGTCTATTTCTGTGTCAATTTTGTGTTTGAGGGCAAAGGGAACCCTGAGAGGCTTAATCCTAATGGGGACCACATTGGGGTCTAGCTTGAACATTATAGGCTGACCTGTGTAAGTTCCTAGGGCTGAATCATATACGTCTGCAAAGTCCGCACAAACTGACTCGCGACTTGTATCCAGTTGATACCGGTTACTTGGATGCCTAATGCATTAAACCAATCGAGCCCAATTAGGCTCGTTCTCTGGCCCCCTACTACTATGACATCCAGGTGCCCAAAAAAATCCTTTAAATTTAACGGCCAAGGTAGCTTCACCCTTGACTATGACTTTAGCGTTTTGAAAATCTGTTAAAATTATGTCAGAGGGCCTTAGCTTGGCCCATTTTCTACTGCAACTGCACATGAAATTAAATGTGTCCAGAGAAATAATGGAAACGGCTGAGCCTATGTCCAGCTCCATTTTACAGGGGACACCTTGCAGCTCCACCTGAAGTTTAAATTTGGGTCTGAGGGGGCATCAGGCCCTGGTACGGCAGACACTTTTGCGGCTTGCACAAAACCTCATGCTGAATGGCCCTGGGGCCCAGGTACCTCTCCTGGTTGGATCTTCCAACTGGCGCTTTGATGGCTGGTCCCTCTGGCGACCTCTGCATACTGCTGCGATGTGGCTGGTTTTGCCGCAGGCCTGGCATGTGGCTGACCGGAACCTGCAGTCCGAGCATTGGTGGTGGCCACAACAACCTGGACATCTAGGTAAGAGATCTGCCTTGTAAGGAGTCTCTTGTTGCTTGCTGCTGCGGTGCTGTGTGTCAGGCTGTCTGTGCAGCTTGTCGACTTCAGCGTCTTCTTCTGATTCCTTGGTGAGTTCGGTGTCCTCGTGGTGGACGGCTTCTTCACGTGGCATCATTTTGGTGGGCCGGATCGTTCGGACGGCTGCACCAGCAGCTTCATCCGCCATAACCTCGTTGTGGGCATCTGCAAATGACAGGACTTCTCTTGCAAAAAGTTTTTGCTGCAGCTCTCTGTTGTGAAGGCCGCAGACAAGCCGGTCTCAAAGTCGCTGTTCGACGTCTGAAAATCGACAGAGGCGTGCGGCCTGCCTCAAGGCCGCAATGTATTCAGATGTGGTCTCTCCCTGCTGCTGTATTTGTTGCTTGAAGGCTTAGCACCAAGCAATCACTGACATTTTCGGCTGGAAGTGTTCTCCGAGCTTCTTCTTCAGATCGGCGTAGGAGATGGATTCCAGCGGCGTGGGCGCG
Organism: Vipera berus; assembly: GCF_964194415.1. Taxonomy (NCBI): domain Eukaryota; kingdom Metazoa; phylum Chordata; class Lepidosauria; order Squamata; family Viperidae; genus Vipera; species Vipera berus. Next base: position 94,618,876 of record NC_138203.1, on the reverse strand, counting down.
AACAGGTTTTCAGCCAGATCGAACATTGCTGGGCCGCACACACAGAGCAGCATGGTGTCCTTCAGTCCATCCTCTGCAACCTGGTTTGCCCGAAGGTAATTTTCGACCTGGGACAGGTAAGAATGCCATCCTTCTGGTTTCTTGATGTCAAATTCGTGCAGCCTTCCAACCTTGGGCATTCTGCTGGTCTTCGCGGCTGGCTTCTGTGTCTTCGAATCCTGCCTCTCTGTTGCTCAGGGACTGGTCCTCTGAGCACGAGCTCGCTACTGTGGCTGGCTAGCTGACCGTAGGGGGGGGAATTGCCTTTCCCACCAGGCGTGCACTGCCTCTCCCCTAATTACTTTCAGCTCCAACGGAGAAGCAGGATCCCATCCTTGTTGCCAGTATTGTGTACTGGGTTCATTGCGCAGGAATGAAGACAAGGCGAGTGAGTTCATCAATGATCATGTTTATTTCCTTGCAGGATCTGAACTGAAGAACTGGGCTGCAGCTGCAGCAATTTATAGCCTGGCCCCTAGGCAGCAGCCAATAGGTTTAAAGCAACGTATTGCCGCCTAGGGACAGCCAATAGCAGCCCTGGAGATGGGGTGTCTGAGGTGCTGGGAGCCGTTAGCTAGCTCCAGCTTACCATGTGGTGTTACAATTAAGCCCAATACATTACAAGTCCTATGAATAAAAGTATTGTTGTTGTTTTTTAAAAAGTGGCCACAAGAAAAACCTTGTTGGTAGAAGCACCTAATGGTGTCAGTAATGAACAACACACAGCCACCAGAGCCCTGTGTGTTCCCTTTCCCCCAATTAAACTGATCTTCTTTTGTGGCATAAGACAGCGCTCAGTCAAGAGAGTATTAAACCCATGTTTAAAAACTGGGTTTAAAGCTTTTTCAAAAGATCACTAAGCCCCTGTTTATAAGCTGCTTAGATAAGATCTTACAAGTGCTATGGTCAGGCACTCATGGGCAGAGAGCAATTCAAAAAGCAGACTCCCTTGCATCCCAAAGACAAATAAATATGGAAGGCAGTCATTAGAGCAAAGAGCAGAATATATCATACCCACAACAAAAAGAAATGTTTGTTTGTTTGTTTGTTTGTTTGTTTGTTTAAATTTCTATAGCTGCCAATTTCAAGCTAGTGATGCTGGATGATGAAAATTGTTTCAGGAGAAAGAAAGGACTGTGTTAAAACAGGAAATGAGGCAATGTCACGAGGACATGACAGAAAAACATGGTTCTCCAGATGCATTTGCGTCATGGCTAGAGGCACGTGAGGATAGGTCCACGGTCAAGAAATGAGAAAAGAAGGCATTCCAAAACATGGGAGCAAGATTTGACAGAGGTCCAGAAATGTCACATATTCCAGAGATCTGTGCCTTTTAAACCATGGCTGGCTGGGGAATTCTGGGAGTTGAAGTTCACAGGTCTTAAAGTTGCCAAGGTTGGGGACCCCTGTTTTAAACAAGTCGGCATTTAGTAAATGGCTGCCTGCAGAAACCATTATCTTATGACTTGATTTTGACTGTTTATTTATGGCTGCGGTCTATTTCAATTTGACATTTAGAACAATTTATTTCCAATGATCACTCCATTTCACTGGCTATTGTACTTTCATCATTTCAAAGTGCTTGAAAAATCTAAGTTCATAAGCCTATGAACATCTATTCGTGTTTGGGTAAGCAACCTTAAATTTGAGTCTAAGGGTAGAGTGCAATATGAAGCAACTCACCAACCTAGTATGAGAAGGTACTCAGTTGTCCAGAGATGCCAACATAGGACCCCCTTCTTCCACAGGTTTAAGAAAATTAAGAAAAGAAAGACAGGCCAGGTTCTGAAGCCTTTTTACTGTAGTATTGGGTTAGGCCACCCTCCCACACAAGTGGGAGATTCTCAGGAATGTGAAGATGAGACGCTTCATATTGCACTCTAACCTTTAGACTCAAACTTAAGGCAGCATACCCAAATATGAGTAGAGAGGGGGCCAAACTTGGGCTTATGATCTCAGATGATCAAGCACTTTGAAATGATGACAGTACAGTAGCCAGCAAAATGGAGTGATAATTGGAAGTAAATAATTTAAAATATCAAATTAAAATAGTCCACAGCTGTAGATAAACAGTCAAAAATTAATTCATAGGATAATAGTCTCTGTAGGCAGCCACTTACTTTCTCCAAAGTTTTTTAGGATTAAAAGGTAAAGGTAAAGGTTTCTCCTGCTAGTCATATCTGGCAAAGGAGTGGTGCTCATCTCTGTTTGTTCACCAAGGGAGCCAGCATTGTCCAAAGACACTTCCATGGTCATGTGGCCAGCATGACTGTACACTGAAGGCCCGCAGAATGCTGTTACCTTCCCAACAGAAGCCTATTTATCTACTTGCATTTACATGCTTTCAAACTGCTAGGTTGGCAGGAGCTGGGCCATTATGCAGTATTTAGCTCTTGAACTACCGACCTTCTGGTCAACAAGCCCAGTCACTCAGCCACCATACTTCTTTTAAGGATTACAAATACCCTAGAGGAAAAAATCCCTAAAATAAGGAATCCTCCAAAAGAATAGGCAGTGGCCACAAAATGTGTCTTAATTGCTATGGAATCAGACAGAACATCTGGGGAGCTGAAAAATACTGGGAGTGAATGGAATATGCAGGTAGAAAACATGGCTGGTTTGACAGTTTGAACAAGAACAGCCACACTGCAATACATCCTACTAAAGGGCAGACAATCTTAGCAAGGAACCATCACAATACAGAAGATGGTCACAACCATTGCCAAGCTCGAAAGTCAGTTTGGCTTCACTAGAAATTAGTTGGCCACCCACGGATGTGGTTTGGTTTGGAGCAGTAAATTGTGGTTTGGAATAGTAAATTAATGTATACAGACTGGGTGGTTTGATTTTTTTTCCTTTTATATTCAGGGAACCTTAACTTAGAACTTTAGCATCAGGATTCAAGTTCTGCCTTTCTTTTTTCTTCCAGGAAAGGTTTGAATTATTTTTGTGCAATATTCTCAGGGTAGCATTTGGCTGATTTTCTTTATTCTTCCTCTTCAAATCAACTTACATCTCAATGCAGATATGTCAGAATATTCTCTTGCAATTTTTCTGGGAACTCAGCAGGCAAACGATTCCAGATGTCCATCCGTATTTAGAAAATACACACTCTCTATTAGGTTACATGCATCTCTAGTGTGGATGATAAATTCACATTTTCTCTTCCTGCAAGAGACATTGTAAAACTGAGGAATACATGAGGGACATTTCATCAGCCCAGAAAGCTGTTAAAGAGTCATGTGCCAGCTGGTCTCAATCCATATTAAACTAGAGGCTTCAGTAGAGCAATGGGGGCACCGAGGAGGAAAGAAACAAAGAGGCTAAAGTTATCTGTCACTCATGCTAATGTCAGCACAGATTATCTTGGTTTTGTTTGTTTGTTTTTTTGCTTGAGGAAACTTAAAGACTAAAACAGACGTGATGTTATTCATCCATTATTAATCGCAAGCATGCTCTCTAATTTTTGTAAATTGTCCACAGAGGGTAAATATCCAAGCAATGCAAATTCTGACCGTTATGTTCTTGCATAGGATATCATCCTGCAAATGTGGGGAGAGATATTCAGGACAATGTCACAGGTAGAAACTGTGACACGAAGGACAAAAGATTTAAACATTTGCTTCTCTCGCCATACTAATCCGCTGCTTCCATTACTCTGCAGGTGGCAACCAAAGTACTGTTTTGTTAAAAACAAGGCTAATTGTTTGCCATTTTTAGTGGATTTTAGTGGTTTTTTTGGCTGAGGAATTCTGGGAGCTGAAGTCCACAGGTCTTAAAGTTGTCAAAGCTGCAGACCCCTGGCCTAGCTCCTGGGATTCCCAGGAGTTTCCAAACCACAGGTCAACTAGGTCTGACTTTGTGTACTTGGATTCTAATTTTAATTGTACATGATGAGAGAAAAGCTTAATAACCTCATTTACTAATACCATCATCCAAATTAGATTCGTAAAACCTCTGTCATGTGGCAAAATGTGAGTTGCTACTTCGTAACACAAATCATCACTTAATGGATTTAGACATCTATGGTCGTTAGGCAGATTTTTCATTATACAGAGGGCCAGCAGGTGGCAGCACCTACCTGACCTTAGCTTATCATGAAAACAAAGGAGGGGTAGCCAGTGGTGGGATTCAAATATGTGAACAACCGGTTCTCTGTGTGGATACCGCCTCTAGACGTCCATTCTGGGCCTGGGGGAAAAAAATAGCTACCAGTTCTGCCAAAGTGGTGCGAACTAGCTGAATCCCACCACTGGGGGTAGCCCTGAATGGGGGACCTGAAAACTCTATTGGTATTGAGAAAACTGGTTAGTTGTAAAAAAAAGAGAGAAAAAACACCCAGTAGAGAATGCTAACCAATTCACTTCCACTGCAGTTCTCAAAAGCTGACCTTGCATTGCCTTGATCTTTATTTACACAGAGAAAGAGAGGGATTCTATTATATAAACTGGACATGCAATAGAAATCTACTCTCTCTCAGTGTGTTGATAAGAGTGGAAATTACTGCACTATCGCATGTGTCATTCCTGGGTTTTTGCAATCAAACAGCAATTAAGACTGATCATGTGAGATTGGACATGTTGAGGCAATGGCCAGTTGTCCAGCTCTGCACTAAACACAGGAGCTGCTGTTTTGCTGAATCAGGCCAAACCCTGTGGATGTCCTTTAAAGGTCATGTCCTTTAATGAATATGTAACAATTACTTCTTAGAGTGTTTCTGTCATTATCCTTAATATTGTATTAGGCTTGCATTAAAATAGAGATAATTGCTTGATGATTGGGATGGTCCAATTTGTTATCTGCTGTGTTCAGCTCAGTAAAGGGAAATTTTATTGCCTCTGGACCACATTGCTGTGTGGCTGCTGAAGTTCTACTTCAATAATCTATGATGAACCTGGTTTTATACAATCAATTAATTAATTAACAAAATAATAGATGTCACATATCTTGATAACTTTAAACCTCCTGTTTATTTACTGATACTATATTCTTTTATCCACTATGTTTTTTTATTTTTATTCCTGTTGGTAGTTACTTACTCCATTTTTTTAATGCTTTACTATATGCCTAAATGTCTTACAATAGAAGTTAAATGTGAAAAGTGTAGTTAAATGAGAAAAAAGACACAGGCACAAGGTAAACATACACGCACCTCTGAATTTCATTCTCATTCAAATTGAGGAAACCAACATTTCCAACCCTTTTTTTTTCAAAAGGTTGAAGAAACATCCCGTGAAATGTGTAAAGTAATGAGACTGTGACACCCACCATATTGAGTTATTTTGACACCGCCCTGCGGGCAACCACTGGGGTTCTCGCACTTTTATTTTCAGGTTTTTTTTGGAGTGTCCTGTCTTTTGCCGCCCAGCTATCTCTGCAAGTCAGACATTGATTCAATCCTAGGAGAAAACATCCGGAGGCAACTTTTCTCCAGGATTTTTTCAGGATGAGAACTAGAACCGCTGAGGCAGCTGCTAAGGGAGGGAGAAGCAGGTAGCATGAAAACAGCCATTCACCCACAGCCATCTCCCAATAATAAGAAATGCTTAAGACCCTCCACAATATTCTAAGCTGAGAATGAGATAGATAAACTTCCTCATGAGTAAAAAACTGCAACTTTTTAAGAAGAAGGAAGGTTTGGGGACAATATTAACGTATAATCCAAAGCTATGCAAAGCATCAAAGGTGCTCTATGAAACAACGTTCTCTCCTCTTCAACCCACTCCACGCTTTCAAAATGAAGCAGGGTTGTTTCTTGTGTCACTTTCTTTGTTCCCTACCATCACAATGCTTTCATGTGACAGTAGCTGAAAAAGACTTCTGCACATCATTGGGAAATTTTTTTAATTCTTTCCATCTGTTGGAATGGTGATGCTGACTCTTCAGGAACTCTTGGGGTAGCAGGGTATAAACATAGAGCAGGGCTAGGCAACCTTGGCTCTTTTATGACTCGTGGACTTCAACTCCCAGAATTCCTGAGCCAGCATAGCTCAGCATGGAAACCTCTCCCTGTCCCCTCAGCATGGCTGGCTCAGGAATTCTGGGAGTTGAAGTCCACAAGTCATAAAAGAGCCAAGGTTGCTTATCCCTGACATAGAGGAAAAGATTTACTTGTCTATCATTCTTGCTCCAAGAAATTGTATCCTAGGTCAAACCCTTCTATCTTCTCCCAACGTAAGTGCAAGGAACTTGTGCTACCTGACTCTCCTTCTGGTAGGATATGATTGGTATGTATTTCATTAAATAAATCTGCTTTCTCTTGTAAAAACCTGCTTCACTCAACACAACACTGGTCAGATTCCTAAGAGTAGGAATGTTCATACACATACATCAAATGTTTTTACCTCCATGACTCCAGGTACCGGAAGCAGCAGATGAGGCTCAAGGCAATAGGAATATCTTTTCAACAAGATCTGTGTCAGCTTCATGTGCAAAGCAAAGGGCCTCATCAAGGTGCAGCCTCACACGTTCATAGCACGGTGCAGTAGCTGATGGAAACATTACATCGGCCAAATCTTGTTTTTTTTCCCCATAATGCCAAATAAAGTTTCAAAAGCTGGATTGATTGCAGCATGGAAAGAAAAATATATTTAAAAAAAAAATACCACCTGCTTTTTAAAAGCAAGTTTCACCTAATTTGGTGAATTTGGGTGCTGGGTCTACCCTTGAAAAATGGATGAAACGGACTTGCAGCTCCTGGATGAAATACTGTACCATTCCAGCACCATTTCTCTCAGCCCTATTTTAAGAACCTTGAAGCTCTGTCTGTTTTTGACGTTTGCAATCTAGAGTGGGCAATTGCTGTAAATCTCCTTGTGACCAGCTCCTGCCCTCCTGCTACTGACTACCCATAATCCAGAGCCAAAATACTTGCATCATTTCCCTTCTTCGACATAAGCAGCTGAGGCTTAAAACGAGTTTTAAAAGCAGAAAGCAGAACTCAATATTGTGTAAGACAAAGTTCTTAGAATAAATTCTCTTAGGCCTTATCTGTATTGGGAAATCTGCTGGAGTGCAGATGGTAGGGTTGGGCAATCTTTTTGGGTGTCGGAACTCCACCTGCAATCTGGGGTGATAGCAGGAGTCAAAATTAAAGAAATAAATGAAAAGAACTCATTTAGAAAGTGGACCAAATCTTATACAATTACCAAGTCTCATAGGAAGTTGGCAATCTCAAACCTGAAATCTCAAAATACTTTGGTGTTCTGGCCCAATCCTGCCAACCTTTTGGCTCTTACAAACAATGTTGTATAATAATTTGGAACACCCTGGGAGTGCTGCAGGTGATAGGGTGCCCATAGGAATTGCACTGCTAAACCTACAATAAACCAACAAGAGGCACATATAATTTTGCTATCTCTAACAGCAAAGATAGAGATGGAATCAGTTGCAAGTATCTGGAGATTGTGGATCAAGCCACTCACTCATCTTCCTTCTCACATTCCACAGCCATCTCAGAAACAAGAAATAGACACACTGCTTTTTGTGGCATGTATTAATAAACCTCCATTATGCCTTGACCTTCTTTCGTATATTTACCATCAAGACTGGTGGAGGGCTGGTGGTGGAGGACTGGTGGAGTTTCCACAACTGATCAATTTTATTATATCAATTTTATATCAACACATCATTTTTTTTCCTGAGCTTGGAGGAGAGATTCAATATATTATATATCCACAGCAATTGGACAACCTTACCTGGTTAATAATTGGGTGGGAGATCTTCAGAGAACCCCAGAATGCCAAACTTGACTGGGAGGGGGGGGGAAAACGTCCTGGAAGAAAGCAACAGCAAGTGACTTCTTCTGCCAGGGAAACTATGAGGCTGGGCCCATGAAGGAACAACTCAAAGGAGATTTTGCCTTTTCACAGAGAATCACTCTTTCAGCCTAAGTGATAGATAAGGCAACATATGATGAGAAAGACCTTTCCTGCCTGAAGCCCTAAGAATTAATTGGAGGAGACAGTCCTGGTTAGGTGGATAAGATAGTCTCATGTTACAAAGTAATTCGCATTTTTCAGATTTCAAAATGATATAGGAGGCTGCTTTATATTGAGTTAGTCACAAATCCCTCTTCAGCCTTACAAAACGTTTTCTCAGATTTACCTGGAGATGCCAAGAACTAGGAGGCAAAGCATGGGAGCTGCCAGTGCCTGCAGTTTTTCATAGAAATGATGGTGGGCAATCAGGAATCAAGCAAAGCACATTAAATGGACCCTAAATCTAGAACGTTACTAGAATCAGGAATAGAGATCACAGCCTCCATGCATGGATGGCAATAGCTTTATAGTTGGCACAAAGATCTCCTGTAGATGAACATTTTGCTTTTGACCGATCTGGGGAAGACACTATCCACTTTTTTGTGTTTATGACAGCTGGAGACAACCTTAAATATAGAAAAGAGAGGAAAGAGAGAGAAGATCCTTTTTCAGATGCAGTACAGGTCAACACATCATAAAATCAATTATATATAAATGCATGGCGTAGTTCTAGTCCTGTCAAAAATCCACAGCTTCATTTCATGTTGAAGTTCAACTTTGCCAGGTAAACATACACTTGTCAGCAAAATAATAACTGGGCTTTATTTGTCATTTTTTTTTATTTTTAGTAAGCCATAGGTATCTACAGTGGGCATAGATACTTCATATCTTTATGAAACTTCCATCATGTGCTTGTAATTCATATATGTTTTTACTGACCATCAAAAGAAATATAATTCAGAATTAAGGCTAGAAGTGGCTCAGAAGAAATGTCAGCAAGCAGGAGCTTGCTTATCTGACATGTGCTGAATGACCTTCTTGGAAAATTACTGATAAATTAAAAACCTTGCCTTTCTAATGTGGGAAGTGTTATGTCTACCTAAGGGAGTCATTTGCCTAATTAGTTATCATAACTCATGATCGGTGTATGGGGCTTGTGTTGGTTGTACTGCTGGCATCTTCTGAATGCCAGGAAAAACACAAGCATTAAAAGAAACTGTTCAGATGCATGTAAAAGAGCTGGAGTTCTCCACTTAACTTTTATTAGAACGGTGCAAGGACATCTTCACTAGATCTAGCTATGAAGTTAGGAAAGTAGTGCAGCTCCAGGAATAACTTATTCTCAGCCATCTAAATTCCAGAGTGTGAACCAGAAAAAAAGGCTTTGTAATCCCTCTATACTCATAAGCAGATCATGCCAAACAAATCTTATTTCATTCTTTGACAAAGTGACTAAACTAGGGGACCAGTTGTAGACATAGTATACCTAGATTTCAGTAAGGCATTTGACAAAGTAGACCACACCTACATCTTAGTAAGTTAGGAAAATATGAAATAGACAGCATCATCACCATATGAATTTATAGTTGCACTCAACGTATAGTCCTTAATGGAGCTACATCTACATGGAAGAAAGGAAGCAGTGGGGTGCCCCCAAGGTTCTGTTTTAGGCCCAATACTTCAAAAACCATTTAGATGAGGGAATTGAAGGAAAACTCATCAAATTTGCAGATGACACCAAACTAGCAGGAATAGCAAACAGGTTCTTTTGCCCAGGTTCGCCTGGTGCACCAGTTGCGACCCTACCTGGACCGAGATGCCCTACGCACAGTTACTCATGCGCTCGTGACCTCCCGTTTAGACTACTGCAACGCTCTCTACATGGGGCTGCCCTTGAGGACCACCCGGAGGCTTCAGCTGGTGCAGAATGCGGCCGCGCGAGTTGTGATGGGGGTTTCCCGATACTCCCATATAACACCTCTACTCCGCGAGCTGCATTGGCTTCCGGTTGCCCTTCGGGTGAGATTCAAGGTGCTGGTGATGACCTATAAAGCCCTGAATGGCTTGGGTCCGGCATATCTGAGGGAGCACCTGCTGCCAGCATCAAGCTCCCTTTGTCCAGTGCGCTCCCACAGGGAGGGTCTTCTCAGGGTGCCGCCAGTTAAAGATTGCCAGCGGGTAACACCCAGGGATAGGGCCTTCTCAGTGGGCGCACCTGCCCTTTGGAACCAGCTGCCCGCGGAGCTTAGGACTGCCCCCGATCTCCGGTCATTCCGCCGGGACCTGAAGACCTGGCTCTTCGAGCTCTCTGGCCCAGGCTGAGAATTTTTTAACTTTAACTGGGGTTTTTATTTTTCTCTCAGGGAATGATGTAATCTTTTTAAATTGTTTTTAGCTTTTGTATTGATTTTCTTTTAAATATCCTGCAAACCGCCCTGAGTCCTTCGGGAAAGGGCGGTATATAAATCGAAATAATAAATAAATAATAAATAAATAAATAAATAAATAAATAAATAAATAAATAAATAAATCATGGAAGGGAGTCAAGAGGGAAACCCAGGCATGGCCAATCACAGGCAAGGAGGGTAGAGAAGGCGGACACAGAGAACAAGGAAATACAAACACCAACAGCTATGACATTGGATGAGGAACAGCAAAAGAAAACAAGACCAGTTAAGGTAGTCAAACCAAAACAGATAGGGAGGAGAAATTTTAAAAAAGGGGGGGGAACAGTAAGACCAGATTGCAAGGGAAGCGATGCGAGACAGTCAGAACAGTCACAATTGGCTAGAGCAAGGTCCATCACACGGCCAATGAGCAGAGCGCGGAACCAAACAAGCTTACCAATGGTTTTTCAAACCTTCAATGCTTTCTCTGATGATGCTGGCAGAGGACCAGTGAAAGCTTAGATTAGGTAGATATGCTTTAAACAGTTACTTTTTATTGCTTATTATGATCTTTTAGCAATAAACGACTGTTTTTTATCCATCCCGGTGTTCGAAGATTTTATACTTTAAATATATATAAGAAGCAATGGATGGAAACTAATCAAGGAAAGAAGCAACCTTGAATTAAGGAGAAACTTCCTAACAGTGAGGACAATTAACCAGTGGAACAACTTCCCTCCAGAAGTTGTGGGTTCTTCATCACTGGAAGTTTTTAAGAAGAGACTGGACAGCCACTTGTCTGAGATGGTAGGTTCTCCTGCTTGAGCAGGGGATGGTGGTGAAGCTTATCTCATTACTTGCATTTGCATGGTTAGGAGAGTTGGAGTTTAGCAAGCCCACGTTTGAAACCCAAGTGATGCCGTGGGATGGAGTGAGCACCCGTCCTTTGCTCCAGCTTCTGCCAAGGACATGGAAGGAGCTCCCAACTGTGTGTCCCCCTGGCAATGATGATGTCACCAGTATACTAATCTATTATTACATCAAAAACTTCTCCTTTCTTTTTTCCCCCCCAGCAAAGTAATTTAAAGTGCTAGGAAATGCAAAAAGAATTCATGATTTTTAGTGGTCAGTGTTGTGTCCATAGTTATGGGAGTGGTTTTCCTTCGGCGGGAAAACCTGGTGCAATTATTGGTTGTTGCAATTCCGGCGGGAGATTCTGGGCCGGGGATTGGTTATGTTTAAAGGCACCTTAGGATATAAGGAAGGGTTCAACGGCTGCAAGGCAGTTGACCCATGTGCGTTCAATAAACGTTCTCTTGTTCAACCTCGCTGTCCTTGCTCGTCATTCCGGACATAACAGTGGCGACGAAGGTGGGATCGACGGCAGAACAGCGAAGGAGCCGCGGAAGCCAGGGGAGCGAAAAGCGGGAAATTTGAATTGCAGTCAACCGACCAGCTATCAAAAAAACCGAACTCACAGGATGGCGCAAGTCGGATCCCTGAAGGAGTTCGACCCGAACTACCCTGAAGACTGGGAGGAGTATGTCGGACAAGTTGAGGGGTTCATGCTGGTCAACGGGATAACAGAGGACTGGAAGAAAGCGGCGGCTCTCCTAACCATCAGCGGAACGCCGGTTTACCGGGTGGCCGTCGGCCTGTGCCAGCCATTGCCGGTCTCCAGCGTGTCTTACGCCGACCTGTTGGCCAAGCTAAAGGTCCATTTCACCCCAAAACGGTCTGAACTGTTCTGGCGGAGGATATTCGAAAAACGAAACCAACCACCAGGCGAATCAATCACTCAGTTTGTGGCGGCAGTCAGAGAAGCGGCTTTGCGTTGCAAATACGACAACCTCGAAATCCGAATAAGGGACCGAGTAGTTTTGGGCCTGCGAGACGAACACTTACAGAATCGGATAATCGCAAAGCCTACGGGGACTCTGCAAGATGTCTTAGACGAGCTACTCACGTACGACTCTACAGGCAGACGCGACCCCCCCTACAACAGCATGGCTGCCTCGGCTGAAGTCAACCTCGAGAGCCATGTGGACAGTGGGGAGGTGGACTACCAGTGGGAAGCCGACGTTGCAGAAATTGCCCGGAGGTTCAGAAAGATGGCGGCGAGACCCCCACGCTCCGATGGATCAGACCAAGGGAGAAGACAACAACCTCCTGCGCTCCAACGACCCCAGAGGGACAACCCAACCAGGCCTCGCGACCCAGAAGCGAGGTGCGGCAGCTGCGGCGGAAACCATCCCCGAGCAACGTGCAGATTCAGAAACGCGAAATGCCGAGGGTGCGGAAAAACGGGCCACATCCAGGCCATCTGCCGAAGCCGACCGCGCAACAACCATCTCCACGAGCTCGACGCATGGGCCTCAGGTGAGGTAACCCCCGAACGGAGTGGCGGAGAGACCCCTAGACCTAAGGCACGCACTTCCAACTGTGGGGCGGGGGTGGGGGTCAACCACGTGGGGACCCCTAGATTAAATCGCACCCCTAGAATCAACCACATTCTGAGGCCTAAATTAAAAATAGATGTCCAACTACAGGGCATTCCCTGCAAGATGGAAGTGGACTCGGGGGCCTCAGTATCTATAATTTCCAGGGACACCCTTAGGTACATAGAGAACAAAAGCGGCCGTAGAATTCCCCTAAAACCCACTAAACTACAGTTAGCCGATTTCCAAAAAACACCTATAGAATTAGAAGGCGAGGCTACCATTAAAGTAAAATACAAGGGGTTTAGCGGATTTTTAACCGTCTTAGTTACTGAGGGCCAGAGAACCAGCCTTGTAGGCCTCAATTGGTTCTCAGCCCTGGGAATCTGGGTAGGGGGAATTAACACAATACAAAGTAAGACCCTGAAGGCTGTCTGCGATAACTTCGCAGACGTGTTCGATGGGTCATTAGGAAGGTACAAGGGACCCCCCATTACCTTTAATCTAGACCCTGCTATTAGGCCCATTAGGCTTAAGGCCCGGAGGGTGCCTTTCGCCCTTAAACAAAAAATCGAGGCCGAACAAGATAAGCTAGTAGGCCAGGGCGTCTTAGAACCAGTAGAGGGAGGCATTTGGGAGACACCAATCGTCACACCCCTTAAACCGAATGGGGATGTGAGGATTTGTGCCGACTATAAGGCCACCCTGAACTTAGCAATGAAAAAACATGCTTACCCGGTCCCGACGGTGAAGCAGGTCCTCGCGACGATCCAGGACGGCGCCATTTTTGCCAAGCTCGACTTGGCGCAGGCGTACTTGCAACTTACAGTGTCTAAGGAAGCCGCCGAGGCTCAAACGATAGTTACCCACAAGGGGCCGTTCCGCGTTCACAGACTTCAGTTCGGCATAGCAGCAGCTCCAGGCATCTTCCAGGAGGTGATGGAGAGGACCTTGAAGGGCATTCCAGGTGTATGCCCTTACTTCGATGATGTCCTAATCGCTGGAAAAACTGAGGACATCTTAGCTGACAGGCTGGAACAGGTATTGGGGAAATTCAGGGATGCAGGGCTTAAATTAAAAAAGGACAAGTGCTGCATAGGTGTAAAATCAACTGAATTTTTAGGATTTAGAATTGATGCACAAGGCATTCACCCTACAGAAGGAAAAATTAGGGCAATTAAACTAGCATCTGAACCCAAGAACAAGGCGGAACTACAAGCCTTTCTAGGTTTAATTAATTTCTATCACACTTTTCTGCCTCACAAAGCGGCTATTGCTGAACCCTTACATAGGCTCTTAGATAGGAAGACCCCTTGGCAGTGGCAGGAAAAACACAAAGTCAGTTTTCAAACACTAAAGGACATCTTGTCCAGTAACTCCACAGTCACTCACTTCATCGAAGACAAACCAATCTTCCTAGCATGTGACGCCTCCCCTTATGGAGTTGTTGTTGTTAGCTGCGAAGTCGTGTCCGACCCATCGCGACCCTATGGACAACATTCCTCCAGGCCTTCCTGTCTTCTACCATCTTCTGGAGTCCATTTAAGCTCACGCCTACTGCTTCAGTGACTCCATCCAGCCACCTCATTCTCTGTCGTCCCCTTCTTCTATTGCCCTCGATCTTTCCCAGCATTAGGCTCTTCTCCAGTGAGTCCTTCCTTCTCATTAGGTGGCCAAAGTATTTGAGTTTTAGCTTCAGGATCTGGCCTTCTAAAGAGCAGTCAGGATTGATCTCCTCTAGGACTGACCGGTTTGATCGCCTTGCAGTCCAAGGGACTCGCAGGAGTCTTCTCCAGCACCATAGTTCAAAGGCCTCAATTCTTTGGCGCTCAGCCTTTCTTATGGTCCAACTTTCACTGCCATACATTGCAACTGGGAAGACCATAGCCTTGACTATACGCACTTTTGTTGACAGGGTGATGTCTCTGCTTTTTAGTGTGCTGTCTAGATTTGCCATGGCTTTCCTCCCCAGGAGCAAGCGTCTTTTAATTTCTTGGCTACAGTCCCCATCTGCAGTGATCTTGGAGCCCAGGAAAACAAAATCTGTCACTACCTCCATTTCTTCCCCATCTATTTGCCAGGAATTGAGAGGGCCAGTTGCCATGATCTTGGTTTTCTTAATGTTAAGTTTCAACCCAAGTTTTGCACTCTCCTTCTTCACCCGCAACAAGCTTATGGAGTAGGAGCAGTCATAAGCCACATGGATGATCAGGGTCAACAGAGGCCTATAGCATATTATTCCAGGACCTTAACTAAGGCAGAACGGAATTATGCACAAATTGACCGGGAAGCGTTGGCCATCGTGGCTGGCGTAAAAAAGTTCCATGATTACCTGTACGGTAGGGACTTTACAATCTACACTGACCATAAATCCCTGCTAGGGTTATTCACTACTGACAAGCAGACACCCCAAATCATGTCCCCTAGGATGCTTAGATGGTCTATTTTCCTTTCTGCATACACATTCTCCATCAAACACAGACCTGGCAAAGAGATGGGGCACGCTGATGCCCTTAGCAGATTACCCCTAGCTGATACTGGCACGGACCCAGCACCTGCGGGACAAATCCTGTCTCTACAGGAACTCTCTGAGTGGCCTCTGACAGCCAAGGATATTGCAACAGCCACCAAAAAGGACCATAACCTTAGCAGAATAGCAGCGTGGGTACAAGGGGGGTGGCCTAGCAAAAATCCTGACCCCAAATTCTCGCCCTACTTTAGAAGGAAGGATGAATTGTCATCACACATGGGATGTATCCTGTGGGGAAGCAGGGTTGTCATTCCAGAGGGTCATAGGAACGCAGTGATGGGGGAACTACACGAAGGGCACCCTGGGATTGTTCGTATGAAAGCCCTAGCAAGGAGTCACTTATGGTGGCCGGGGTTAGACACAGCAATCGAGGACAGAGTAGCAGGGTGCTACCAGTGTCAGCGATCCAGACCTGAGCAAGCACACACACCTGTACATAAGTGTGAAGTGGCAAGGAACCCTTGGTCTCGAATTCATATTGATTTTGCTGGCCCATTCCAGGGCCTCACATTCCTAGTTGTTATGGATAGCTACTCCCGGTGGTTGGAGGTCGTGCCTGTTAAGTCCATGACTTCTGCCAAAACCATACAGGTCTTGTGGGGACTCTTTGCCACTCATGGGTTACCTGACGTAATTGTTTCTGACAATGGGCCCCAATTCACATCCAAGGAATTTCAGGACTTCCTCAAGGCCAACTGGATTAGGCATGCAACATCGGCACCCTTCTACCCCTCCTCCAACGGATTGGCAGAACGGAACGTCAGGACAACTAAAGACGCCCTAAGAAGAATCATCCACGGCAACTGGCATCAGAGACTGGCTCAGTTCCTGTTGGCCCAACATACGACACCGTGCACGGCCACAGGGAAAAGCCCAGCTGAAATGAGGTGGGGCAGACGTTTAATAACCAAATTGGACAGACTTCACCCTGATAGGCTACCTGTGGAACCTGAACTGGACATTCCGACCCGGTCTCTGAACATAGGTGACTCAGTCTGGGCGAGGAACTACGGACAGGGGGACAAGTGGTCACAAGGGGTAGTCATTGACAAAACTGGACCTTTATCATATTTAATTGAGGGAGAAGGGAATCAGCTGATCAGGAGACACATCGATCAGTTAAGGAAAAGGGCCCCTGAATGCGTACTAGCTAACAAGGAGAGGGGAATCACGATATCAGACACTGTTTCCACTTATGCCCAGTCTGGCACAGCACCAGGGGGTGAAGGGAGGGGAGTACAACTCAGGGCAGTTGAGGCAAGTCCCCAGAACAGCACAGTAGAAATCGAACCAGCTTCCCCTGGCAGCCCACCAGAGTCCTTTAGTCAGTCCAGTGAACACCAACAACAACAACAACAACACACAAGTGAGGTATTGCCTGAGATAGTGCCACACACAACAGGGGCCAAGGCAGTAACTAATAGAGGAACTAGAGACACCCCAGTAGCCAGTATGGCTAACAGATACCCAGCCAGGAATCACAAGCCTCCTAGTTACCTGAAAGACTATGTCAAATAAATAACCTTTATCTGGGGGGGAAGGGGTGTTGTGTCCATAGTTATGGGAGTGGTTTTCCTTCGGCGGGAAAACCTGGTGCAATTATTGGTTGTTGCAATTCCGGCGGGAGATTCTGGGCCGGGGATTGGTTATGTTTAAAGGCACCTTAGTATATAAGGAAGGGTTCAACGGCTGCAAGGCAGTTGACCCATGTGCATTCAATAAACGTTCTCTTGTTCAACCTCGCTGTCCTTGCTCGTCATTCCGGACATAACAGTCAGACCCTTTATTTTCACTGTGAACTATGCTCCAAAACTACATACCCAAGGCAAAACTTTGCAGATAGCTTGGAATCAGGAACAGGGAAAGTTAGGGCCAATCTGTTCCAAACGAGCTTTAAAAAATTAGCCAACTAGCTCTAAACTTTATCAATATATTTCCACAAAAATGTATTTTTGAATGCTTTCCTCAAAAACAATTTCTCAAAATATGCAACCATTCCCCCCCCAAAACTCATGCCAATTCATGTTCAGCGTACATACTTTATTACAATATTTCTCTTTGCTGTTTACCAATTAGTGATTCCAACCAAGAGTTCCCACCACTACCATCATCCTCCCACACAAAATGAATTATGCTTGGATTGTTCTCTGTGATATTTGGCTATGCTTTCTGTGTAACACTAGAAAGGAACATGAGCAATGGATAAGAAAGAAATGGGAATACTATATAGAAATGGTTTAGAAATTAAATCAATCCAAACAGTAGGTGCCAGAACACAATTTGATTAATAGATAAAAACAATTTGTCAAATATTTTTTAACACATGATCATCTTGTTAGATATATGAAATCTAACTGTAAGTCTTTAACTATGAATATGTATTTTACTCACAGATATTTAACCGTGTAGAAAACACTTGCATTTAATAATGTTTATTTGGGGAAATATTCAAAGTAAATAGAAGGAAATCTAATTAAGGGATAATTATGTTCTCATGGCTGACTACTTAGGAAGAAAGGAAGGAAGGAAGGAAGGAAGGAAGGAAGGAAGGAAGGAAGGAAGGAAGGAAGGAAGGAAGGAAGGAAGGAAGGAAGGAAGGAAGGATCAACACAAGGCAATCCATCTGTGGGCAGAGGACATTACATGCAAATCAGTTGCACTCTCCATGTAACTACATTATGAGATTACATAGATAGGGCAAACATAGCGAGGCAATTGCTCAGATACCAGGTGCTGGAAAAGAACAGCAGCATAGCGTCATACTCTGAAGCCATTCTTTCTGAGCACCCCAGGAATTTCTTTATAAGGATGGATCTGTATGCTGTATATGGTCTGTCCCTGCACCTTCTTAACTAGGACGTTCTCCCCCAAGACATTAGTAGACATTATGTCATTGTTAGAATTAAAAATACAGGTAATCCTTGATTTATTATCAAAATGGGGACCAAAATGTCCATCACTAAGTGATGTGGTTAAGTGAGTTATCACATGACTGTATCCAATTTTACCTTTTTTGCTACAACTGTTAAGCGAATCCAGCTTTCCTAATTGATTTTGCTCATCAGAAATTGACTGGCAAGGTCGCCAATAGCAATCGCATGACCCTGGGACACTGCATCCATCAGAATACATACCAGTTGCCAATGCTGTGATGAGTTGTGAGGACCGGTTTTAAATTACTTTTTTTTTAGTACAATCGCAGCTTTGAGCAGTCCTTAAACAAATGATCATAAATCTAGGATTACCTGTATTATTCTGCAAATGCACTTCGAGGAATGGATCGGGTTTAACCTTTGCCTCAAGCAACAATTTGTTTTGTGGAGGCCGCCCATAAAAAAAATCTCATTCAAATAGCACAGTCCTATTAGGTGCCTAGCTACTTGTCATTTCCATGTGATATGTGTGTTCTTGTCAGAATTACTATTCAGCTATTATGGGCTGTCTCTTCCTGAGAATATCTTCCTGTCCTACCAGATGAGACAGGGCAGGCACACTCCAGATCCCTTCCATGAAATCTGACCATTCTAGTGGGACCTCCAAGGAGTGGCTTTTCCAGGCTCCCCCTATGTTATGGAACCCCCTCCCACCAATGACTTTTAGGCTGTCAAGACTTCGCTTTTTATTCAGGCACAGAAGTAGGGTGAGGATGTCTGGAATTGGTTGTGGAGCATCCCAAGAAGTTGATTAAAGTGCTGGATTTTGTCTTGATTTTATGTTTTATGAATTTTTTTATAGTTCTGGATTTTATTGTTGTTTTCAGCTACCCAGATTTGTGTTTTAAGATGGACAGCCTTTTTTAAATAAACAAACAAACCTATTTATTTACAGTATTTGAATCCATTCTAATTAGGAGACTCTAAGATATGTACAACAAGGATGTGAGAACAACAAGCATCCCACAAGCCCCATTACAACTCCAATAAGTACAATAAATTGATTGTCACACATAATCACACTGGGTCAGGAGATGCTGGCCTTCACAGCATTGAGGTCCTCAAAGAGCTTTGGAGCCAAATATACTACTGGAGGAGCAGAATGTATGGAGGTTGATCACTGAAAAGACCTGCTATCTGTCCCAAACCTCATGTACCTCCTACTTGTGAGACAAGAGTAAGCCTTCCCTAGGGGTTCAGACTAGCTAAACAGCATCTTTTTTGATAAGAAGGTGTTGGAAGTCAGCACCCACCTACCCTCCTAGAGAAGGAGTTATTTTGGAGAATATTAAAAAAAAGGCAGAATATTATATTTCCCCAAACGGAATAATAGAGGAAAATCTTAGGGGAGGCAGAAACAGCCCAAGATTTCCCAGGCAGAAACTCAGGAGGCCAGCCCTTTAGAATTGCCGATTTTCTAATCCATGCAGAAAAACAGGGGCAGGAAGGCTGGAGCTGATGGGATTAGAAAAACAAAGGCTCCAAAGAGAGGAATATGATCTTTAGGACATAATAGGATTAACCCACCGCCATTAGAATACCAAAAAAAGCATATTCGAAGCATATTCGGGTCAAAGTAGTAAGACAGGAACAGCCATTTCAAATACATAGTCCAAGAAGATATAAAAACCCACCCACTCCCAACTCTACTTTATCAGCCACCCCAGAAACATCCTGTGTCACTGAAGTGTCTGGCAACTAAACAAACTAGAACCTTCTTTCCAAACAGACAGCCTCCATTTTTTATTTCCAGCATCTTAGCCTCCATTTTGTTTACTCCCGGCTTGGAACTGGACCTGATGGTTTTTCTTTCAACAAAGGTTTCCAGTAGGTCACAACTTTAATCCCCTTATATGATATCTTTTATATCTCAATGAAACCACAACTCTTGTATAGAAAGTGCAGCCAAATGTCTCTCCTCCCTTCATTCTGAAATAGAGCAAGAGATCCTACAGAACAATCCCATAGATGTCTACTCCAAACAAATGATATGTCTTCTGTCATATATTTTAGTTTTACAGTTCAGTTCTAAGCATGTCCATTCAATGATTGAGATCACACCACTGGCACACCACTTCTTTCCTGCATGCCTTGACTGCCACATCTGTATGTGATGCAGCAGATAAATGGGACTGAGTAGTTTTGAGGTATATAAAGTTTCTAATAAAGAATTGTAAGGTGTATTATAAATCTGGTGTTACCATGAAACACAGCATCACATGTAACACTCCCTTGATCTGCATAACAACCTCTGAATATTCACAAATCAGGAAGTTGTAGGACAACTGGGAACTTTATTGGCATATGTGTGGGGTGTATATGTGGGTGTGTGTTATGGCATTCATCTTCCAATATGCATATGTGCATATTGGTTAAAAACTCAAAATATAGTGCCAATAAAATTACAGAACATATTCTCTACTTTGTATTTAGGGAGTAAAAATTGTATTGGAAAAAGAAAGTGGGTTCTGGAAGGAGTAATCATTTCTTTAAAAAAAAACTTTTGGCTTTTCTTTCCCATTCTTTTAGAAGGGCTTTTTAAAAAAAAATCCACCACAGATCCTGTTGGAAACAACTTTAGAAATTTTGCTGCAGAGGATTTATAAGAGCTTCGTGGTGGGATGCATGCTAGCCAGAATCGAAATCAGATCGTAGTCATTCTATCCTGGAGGGACTCTGTAGTAGAGGAAGTCATTTTGTAGATGACAGATGGTCTCTTTAAAAAAAAACAGTTTTTAAAAAAAGAAAAACCAGGAGCAGTTAGCTCTTTGAAGAGAAAAGGCTTCTGTCTGTTTCTTCTAGGATTTTCCATGTGATCAAGCAACTTTTCATGGTCATTCCAGAAAGACCCAAGAAAATGGTCTCATTTCTCAAAGAGCTCAGCACTAGGCTTTTTAGCATGAGAGGGAGAGGGAGAGGGAGAGGGAGAGGGAGAGGGAGAGGGAGAGGGAGAGGAGAGAGAGAGAGAGAGAGAGAGAGAGAGAGAGAGAGAGAGAGAGAGAGAGAGAGAGAGAGAGAGAGAGAGAGAGAGAGAGAGAGATTGCATGAGAAGCTTTCTCTTCCTTTAACTCAAAGGTGACCTGGTTGCCCATTTCCAAACTAGATCCTCTATAGCAGGGCTTTTCAACCAGTGGTACGGGTACCACCTGTGGTACATTGGCACCTGGCAGGTGGTACGCGACCATCCTAGAAAAGTGGTAGCAGGGGAGGGGAATGAGCTGAACCGGTGGCAGCACCGCACAAGCCTGAGTGAGAGATGGCTGGAGCTGCAGGGCTGTCAGGGCTCAGCAGAAGTGCCAGGATCAGCGCCAGGCTCCAGCTGGAGCTTGGCGCTGATCCTGGTGCTTCTGCTGAGCCCAGAAGAAGTGCCAATCAGCTGGAATGTTGCAGCATCTCCAGGGTCTTGTGATTTACATTCAGATGCTTGGCAACTGATTCATATTTATGACGGTCACAGTGTCCCAGGGTCATGTGAAGTGACCAAAACCTACTGCAACCACCCAGCAGATGGGGGGGGAATAAAAACCAAACTCGCCCCCACCCCACCCCCACTGCCAATCCTAAACAGAAATGCTCACAATGATGAAAACCTCAGACAGGAGGAAGAGCGCCGCCAGGTGTCTTGCTCGGCTGTGGCTTGGGTGGCACTTTTTTCAGTGTCATTGTAACTTTGAATAGTCACTAAGGGAACTGTTGTAAGTCAAGGACTACCCATACTTCATCACTTTTTTCCTTTTTTTTCCGTCATCAAGTTTTTGACACTAGGCGACTGGTGGTACTCGGATGTTGCCATATCCTAAAAGTGGTACAATGGGTGAAAAAGTTGAAAAGCCCTGCTCTATAGGAGAGTTTCTTCTGTGACTGCATTTTTACATCCAATAGCTGTTTTCTTTGGCACCAATGCATAAACTCAGCTTGGTCTCTTGTGTAAGTGAGGATGTCATTCATAATCTGACTTCCCACCCCAACATTTTTTAGCTGGACTCCTAGACTCAGGAGTCTCCAATGGCCTAAAGAATTTTGCTTAAGCTTGAAAATCTAATAGTCTCAGAGGGGAAAAACCAATGGTGAGAAATTTATTTTCTGATCAATAAGGGGAAACTATAAAATGTTTTCATTTACAGGCTCTGTGATTTATTAGTTATTTTAGCAAAATTATAGGGTACACTGGGAATTCCACTACTAATAAACACGATACATTTCTTGACAACAGAGGTATCTCCATTCAAGAGCAGACAACACTATTCCCATTGAAAATTTTTGTCTCAACTGATTACATTAGACTCTTAATTAGCAAATAAGTGTCATTAAGAGATTCTCCCCCAAAATGCTTTGTTATGACATATTTGGATAGAATTTTAACCAGTTCCTAAAGTATTACCAGTAAAAAAAGCAATGTTTTCCATGACCATAGATCTAAAAACTAAATGATTTGAACATAAATGGAAAATAGGATGAGTAGGGAAGAGGAAAGGGGGGGGGGAAACGCTGAGATTCTTATTGATTGGTTGGATGAGCCTGAAATAATATGTACCTCAATCCAAGCATTTTAACATTTTAACATTTTTTTCACACTACAAATAAAAGCTGTCCCAGTGGCATGAAGGGTAATTGGTTACAACCCAGATTATTTAGAAATGTAACTTTCCTCATTTTCTTTATTCTACAGGATGAGCAAAGAGCAATATTGTGCAATATCATTTTTCTGTGGTATAGCCTCTCCCCCTTCCCTAACACCACTCCCTTCAGTTGGGTAGACTATATATTAATTTTGCACACAATGTTGACATCCCACCCCCAATTCCTATTACTGTACAGGTGAGGGGGATTTTTAAGCCATTTTTGCTTGAAGGTACTGTTATGATGATTTCAGAATGTTTTCAGTTTTGATGCTTTCGTGCAAATGTTGAGAAGATTTGAGATTGGTGGAAGAAAGAGTTTTGTGCATTTTACAATAATAAACTGGGGAGCTTAATAACCTTCAACAATGCCTTTTAGGATAGGATGAATTCAGGGTGCTCAGTAACAATGGAGAGTCTGCAGAAATATCTGTATGCATTTTTCCTGCATATTCTTCTAATATAAACATGCTGATATACAATTGTCCTGTTGGAAGAAAAGTCTTCATTATGGTTCATCCAAGCTGGGAATAAACATGGCAACTGCTTTGGGAAGAAGGTTGTATTTTATTGGAGAGGAGAACCAGACAGGAAGATGGCTGGTAGAAAAGAAGGACTGACCACATGTAGGAAGTAGGTTTTTATACCCTCTGGATCCTTTTGTTTGGAGTTGCTTCCTGTTCCTGTTTGAGGCTATTTCCTGTGTCATGAACTTTTGACCTGAGTCTGAGTGTGCCTTTCTGGTATTCTGATGAGTTAATCCTATTGTGTCCTGTCTTAGACTTTGGGTGGGGTATGTAGATTTCAGGTCTTTGTCTTCTTAATGTTCTACCTCCAACCTTCCTGATGGCTTACATTTGCATATCTATAGAACTGGTTTTCTGCTTGGGGGAAGGAGACCTGGGACTATTAAGAAATCTGGGCATGCTTTCCTGGTTCTTCAATATCTTGTTAGGAAATATATTTTCCTGCCCTTTTAATATTTCCTTCTCTGGAGAGGTGACTTCCCACAGTCCTAATTCCAGGGTGGGCAGCTTATGGCCCCCAAGATCCCATTTGACAGCCCTAAAATGGATAATTTGAGATGGAACACATAACACCTAGTGTATTACTAAAAACAAACAAAAAGAAAAATGTACCAGCACTATCATCATCACTCTCCACATGGCAATAATACAGTCATTCCCTCCACCCTCTTCTCAGTCCTCAATTCTCACAAAAATGTAAAGTCCAGACCTCAGTTCAATGCTGTCCTAATTATATGCATGTTTGTCAGTTTTCCTCAGTTGTATTTTATGCACAAGCCTCTTCCAATTTCCTGATTTGATGTCTTCCTCTATTATACTGTTGAAAGAAAAGTTATCAGGTCCAGTCCAAGCCGGGAATAAACAAAATAGAGACTGCTTAGGAAAGAAGGTTCTATTTACTGAAGAACAGAACCAACAGCATGTGGTTCTGGGAAAGCTGACAAAAATGGAGCTGAGAGTGGGTTTTTATACCTTCTTTGGGCTTTGTATTTGAGGTTCTTCCTATTCCTGTAGCTTTGTATTTGAGGTTCTTCCTGTTCCTGTGTCGTGTGCTTTGGCCTGAGCTTTGAGTGTGCCCTTTTGGTATTCTAATGATGGTGGGTTATTAATCCTATTATGTCCTAAAGGTCATGTCCTGCTTCTCTGGGGCTGTGGCTGAAGGCATTTTGCTTATGAATAGGTGGCCCCAAATCTGCATTTCTAAAGAGCTGGCCTGCTTGGGGGAAGGAGACTGAGGGTTGATTTCTGCCTAAGATTTTTCTCCATTATTCCTTTGGAGAAATATAATATTCTGCCTTTTTTAATATTCCCCAAAATATTTCCTTCTCTAGGAGGGTGGGTGGGTGCTGACTTCCAAAAATACATATTTCTATGCCTGTTTGTCCTAATGTGATTTTTTGTTTGTATATTTCCCTTAAGATGTATTTATATGTAAACTTTTTTTTTACTGCATGCTGCATAGCAGAATCCAAAATTGTACAGAGTAGATCATTTGGTTGTATTCCACCTTGGGCGAACATTTTTTGCATGCAGTTGCAGCTCCTGAATTTTTTATTTTGGTGCAACGGTGCCTAGACAAGCATGCGGAAAGAATTCCACTAAGGTTTGCCTGAGGAAAATGAATTCCTTGGATATTTTTTTAGGCAGGTAGCTTAACTTAAAGATACAGTCAACAGATTGCAAAGAGCAACAGGGAGCTGAAAATAGCTGAAGAATCCAAAACAAAGATAGTGGAGAACTGCTGGCTGATTGCAAATCAGACAACTTTGTCCAGACACCATCAGATTAACTTCCCTGAAGTGAATGCAAATGTCAGTTTTCAAAATGAAATCCAATAAAGAAAAACAATGTTCACTACCTGCCTTCTCCCCAAAATTTGAGACAGACAATAATATGATACAATTGTAAGCTGGGATTATAGAAGCAGTAAGTCTCAAAAGTCAGCCTGACTTAGTCAGTTGGGTCTGAATGAAGGGAAAATAGCTCAAGGAAGCATAAATAATGTACTAAATACATATTTATCATTACCTGCACGTACTAAATAAGCTAGTCTACATGCAAGTTAGGATCAGTCTGCCCCTTTTTAGATGGAGTGGAGAAGACACAGGAAGCTATGTTGCTCTTTGCAAGAATATGCTTCTATGAACATCTAATAGAAGAAGCAATATTAGTTATGACTCAATGCTATGTCAAGTTTGTATTTGTAAATAAATTCAATAATTATTGTATCAAGTCTTTATGTTTTGATTAACATGGAGTTCTTCCACACTGGAGAATTTGAGAGTGTGTAAAAATCTGCTGTGGGTAAAATTCAGACATACCTCCTAAACAACGTTGGACATTAATTCATTTGAGCACTAGTTTCTTATTGCCCATCCTGAATGCATCTGCACTGCACACACTTCCATTCCCTATGTAATCTTCAGGAAAACACATACATGAGTCCAGCATCAGAAAATATGGATATAATCTCACCTATTTATTAATTTATTAGCTGAGCCTTATAGCTCACCTTTCTCATGGAATTAATAAGCTGTAATAAAAATCACAGCATGTAAAAAAAATACAGCTGAAGGTGTGTCTTGTTTTATCCCCAAAACAACCTGGTGAAACAGGTTACTCTGCACTTTTTCAAGATCAGGAAGTTACTCCTTCTTTTTAGGAGAAGTGGAAAATTAACTAGAAAGGCTGTGTTCTAAGCTGGAACGGGAAAACTCACTGTGGCCAACTCACTGAGGAAAAATTGCTATGGGACATCTGAACAATTCAATTTACGTATTTAAAATAATCGAAACATTTAGAAATTTTTTGTCATTCACATTTCATTTTTCCCCTCCTTTTGCATCTTTTCTTTAGAGTGTGTTCCACCATTTCTTTGATATTAGTGCAACTCTTGTCCCTTGGCAAGTTGTTCCACAGCAAATTGCCTGTGACAAATTGGCCAGGGCGAGTTGGGCTGGGCGTGGTGAGTTAGCCGCGGCAAATTGTCATAGACCCATTCTAAGCCAAGCCCTGATTGTCTACAAAGTTGTTTTGATCATTGACCTTCATAATTAACTCCAAGGCCCACTGAAGGTGTTCAGCCAATAAATTTAAATAAAAAACAAACAAATAATAAAGAACCACTATTAGCACTAGGATCGACCTAGGAATTCTTGGAGAAAGAAATCTTGAAACACACTCCAATCATATGCAAATCAATAGCCTAGTCAGTACTGCTGTTTTGGCATCTATATTTGAGATACCTTATCACTATCAACCCCTTCATGGATTACTGCCTTGTCGTGGCGAAGGGGCTTGCGTAATTCAATGAAGCTATGAGCTATGCCGTGCAGGGCCACCCAAGACAGACAGCTCATAGCAGAGAGTTCTGACAAAACGTGATCCACTGGAGAAGGAAATGGCAACCCACTCCAGTATCTTTGCCAAGAAAACCCTATGGACAGTACCAAAAGGCAAAACGATATGACGCTGGAAGATGAGCCCCTCAGGTCGGAAGGTGTCCAGTATGCTACTGGGGAAGAGCAGAGGGCTAGTACTAGTAGCGCCAGAAAGAATGAAGCGACTGGGCCAAAGCCGAAAGGATGCTCAACTGTGGATGTGTCTGGTGGTGAAAGGAAAGTCCTATGCTATAAAGTTTTTTTCTCCATAGGAACCTGGAATGTAAGATCCATGAATCAAGGAAAGCTGGACGTGGTCAAACAAGAGATGACAAGAATGAACATCGGCAACAGTGAGAACTGGACACGGAACCACTGATTGGTTCAAAATTGGGAAAGGAGTCCGGCAAGGCTGTATACTGTCGCCCTGCCTATTTAACTTATATGCAGAGCACATCATAAGAAAGGCAGGACTAGATGGATCAAAAGTTGGAATTAAGATTGCCGGAAGAAATATCAACAACCTAAGATATGCATATGGTACCACTCTAATGGCAGAAAGTGAAGAAGAACTAAAGAGCCTCTTGTTGTGGGTGAAAAAGGAGAGTGCAAAACTTGGGTTGAAACTTAACATTAAGAAAACCAAGATCATGGCATCCGGCCCTCTCAATTCCTGGCAAATAGATGGGGAAGAAATGGAGGTAGTGACAGATTTTATTTTCCTGGGCTCCAAGATCACTGCAGATGGGGACTGTAGCCAAGAAATTAAAAGACGCTTGCTCCTGGGGAGGAAAGCCATGACAAATCTAGACAGCACACTAAAAAGCAGAGACATCACCCTGTCAACAAAAGTGCGTATAGTCAAGGCTATGGTCTTCTCAGTTGCAATGTATGGCAGTGAAAGTTGGACCATAAGAAAGGCCGAGCGCCAAAGAATTGAGGCCTTTGAGCTATGGTGCTGGAGAAGACTCCTGCGAGTCCCTTGGACTGCAAGGTGATCAAACCGGTCAGTCCTAGAGGAGATCAACCCTGACTGCTCTTTAGAAGGCCAGATCATGAAGCTAAAACTCAAATACTTTGGCCACCTAATGAGAAGGAAGGACTCACTGGAGAAGAGCCTAATGCTGGGAAAGATTGAGGGCAATAGAAGAAGGGGACGACAGAGAATGAGGTGGCTGGATGGAGTCACTGAAGCAGTAGGCGTGAGCTTAAATGGACTCCAGAAGATGGTAGAGGAGAGGAAGGCCTGGAGGAACATTGTCCATGGGGTCGCGATGGGTCGGACACGACTTCGCAGCTAACAACAACATCACTATCAAGTGGCCATAGTCAAAACAAACCGCGGTTATTCCTGATGCAGTTGCTTGAAAAACATGTTCCTGCCTGAAATGTTTGCTTGATTAAAAAAAATATACTGGATGCAGTTGAGTTACCTTATTTATCCTTCCTTTTTATTTTACTATATTGATGCATGAACATCTTGGAAATCAAAGTATAATTGTAGTTGTGTATTCGGTAAAACTCAGTAAAAAATCAACAGCTTGCTCTTTTTCAATATTTTTGCCCCAGAATGTGTTGCTTTAAACTTGAAGACTAACAATGATTCCCTGCCAGATTTCTCCCAGCTGAAAAAAATGTTTTGCAACATTGGATTAATAAATTATTAGATGATAAGATGTGATAGATTCCAACTTCATCAGGTGATGGAGTTTAACCTTAAGTGAGAATATATACTTTCATGATTTGGATGAGGTGAATATAATGAACAGTAACATTGAAAGAAATGAAATGCAGTGGTGATGGTGATAGAAATACACAAGAAGTAGCAATTCAAAAAAATATATAATACGACACTAGCATCTTTACAGTAATGAACTGATTAGCACATGTACTAGGAAAACTCTTGCCCTCTGTTCATCCTATGAGGAAACAGACTGAATTGCTTACTGATTTTTAGCTCAATTGTTTCTCAGTTTTAGTTCTTAATTATTGAAGAACATTAATGAGAACCTAATGTGATCTAGATATGCCAGCTAACAAATAAAATAACAAATTGATTAGAGTTACTGGGACTGGGCAGCAAACGTCTGGATATCCACTAGAGGCTATAAAAATAATGTTTTCTATATCTAAACTCAAAATGGTGGTCAAAATAGTAGTATGCTGCTTATTTAAAAAAAATAGGTGGAACTTCAATTGTCCCCATTTTGATTTTTTTATTACTATACTTCATTTGCATTCCAGCCTCACCACAAGTATTACATGATATTAGCAGCTTTCTGAAAACCTCTTCAAGTACTAGTGCTCCTAAGACCAGTGAAAATAGAAGTTTGTGTGCAACATATACTGTATGTGTACACACACACTGTACACAAAGAAGCAAGTATATTTTTGGAAAGCATTTGGGAACAATTTAAACATAATAGAACTTGGGTTCAGGCCCCAGCTAGAAACACAATCAACCTCTTCATTTCCAAATTTATGCTTTCTGCCTGTGTAGATAATAATGAACTACAAGAAACAACAGACTCAGGAGGAAAAAATTACTTCCTATGTACTTATTTAAGCCAAACAACTATCAATTAGAGAAAGATATGTCTCCTGTGAGTAGATTAATCCAGGCAAATGCTACAACTCTGAATATAGCTTTATTTTCCAATTTAAATATACTTCTACCCTTATCCTATCCTGCAGTGTCATTTCTATAATCTAGAACAATTGATCACTATCAATGTGTGCTTTTAGATGAGGCAGCAAAATTGGGTACATTCATAACAAGTTGAGTGATTTGTGGTCATGCTGATAGCAATAGCAATAGCACTTAGACTTTCATATTGCTTCACAGTGCTTTACAGTCCTCTCTAAGTGATTTACAGAGTCAGCATATGGCCCCCAACAATCTGAGTTTTCATTTTCCCAGCCTCAGAAGAATGGAAGGCTGAGTCAACCTTGAGCCAGTCAGGATCGAAGGAATTAAACTCCTGGCAATGGGAGCATATATTTTTTTTGCCGGCTCCAAAGATGGCGGACGTGCTGGGGAGAGCTCCGTGAGCCCCAGCGGTAAGGCGTCCCCCAGGAGCCCCCCAGGGATGTCTTTGGACCCCTGTGGTGGGGTCAGAGGTTTTGGCAACTACGTTGGGCAATGTGCCGCCCGCTGCCTCCCCGGACCGGCCGTAGGGGCGCCGGGGCATCTCCGGCCCGCCCCCTGGGCCGTTGGCGGCCGTTTTGAGTGGATGCCGGCGTCTCCGCTCTGCCTCGGCCGCCTCGGTCTGCTCTTGGGCGGCGGCGGCGTCTCCGAGCGGATCGACATCAAAGAAGACACCACGGATCAGCTGTGCAGCGGCTGCGGCGGCGGCGAGGGCGACGGCGGCGGCGACAGCTTCTCCGGGCCCCGGTCGACCGTTTTCCCAGGGGCCTTCGACAGCGGCGGTGGCGGCGGCGGCGTGGCGTCTCCGGCCCGCCCCCTGAGCCGTTTGCGGCCGTTTTGAGTGGGTGCCGGCGTCTCCGCTCTGCCTCGGTCGCCTCGGTCTGCTCCTGGGCAGCGGCGGCGTCTCCGAGCGGATCTACATCAAAGGAGACGCCGCGGATCAGCTGTGCAGCAGAAGCGGCGGCGGCGAGGACGGCGGTGGCGGCGACAGCTTCTCCGGGCCCCGGTCGACCGTTTTTCCAGGGGCCTTCGACGGCGGCAGTGGCGGCGGTGGCGTGGCGTCTCCAGCCTGCCCCCTGAGCTGTTTGCGGCCGTTTTGAATGGATGCCGACGTCTCCTCTATACCTCGGCCGCCTCAACCTTTTCCTGGGCGGCGGCGGCGTCTCCGATCGGATCTTCATCAAAGGAGACGCCGCGGACCAGCTGATCAGTGGAGACAGCAGCGACGATGGCGGCGACGGCGGCGACGGCGGCAACAGCATCTCTGAGCCTCCCACCGACCATTTCTTTCCGGGAGCCTCGACGGCGGCGGTATCAGTGACGGCATGGCATCTCCGGCCAGCGCCCGGGCCGTACGCGGCCGTTTAAAACCCATTCCGTCTTCTTGCTGCTCTAATCCTCCCGGGTCCACTCTTGTCGGCAAAGAAGACGACGGCGGCGACCACTACTGCGATGTAACCGGGCCGCTCCTGGGCCGCGGCACGGACCGCTTTTCTCGAGGCACTTACAACGGAGGTGGCAACGGCGGCGACATGGCATCTGGGACTCCCGTACCTCTGGGAGGCCGCGCTCTGGACGGTCCCCAACCAGTAGGGGCCTATGGAGCTGCGGCGGGGAACAACGCCCAGAGAATCAGTACGGCAAGAGAACTGTAGGGGCGACTGAACCACCGAAGCCAACGCCAGTTGAGAATATCACCACCTTGCCTTCTGCCCACTCTCAACCTTCCTTGCCCACCCTCTCCCGACAGGACATGATGGGCCTGGGTGCAAACCACGGTGGCAGAGTGGCTTGGCCTTAAACCTGCAGCCCCATAGAGGTGGGAGCTCTATGGGGTATGCTTTACCCAGAGTGCGTTCTGGACCATCCCCGGAAACAGAGTCACAACCCATCGTGAGAGGATGAGGAGTGGCCTGCTTCTGGGGTTCACCCGGCCAAGTGGCAGTGGCTGGGTGACGGTCCAGATACCCACCTACCCTGACTCGACCCTCCTGCTAATCACCATCTAGGGGACTGCCTTCCCGGAATCCTTCATGACTTTATGCTCCTTTATTACTCCAGCACGGACCTGCACACCCTCAGGGGTTCCCCCCTCTCCTGGGTGCGACCCGCCTTCGCTACCACCTCCAATCTCGATGAAGGGCCCGACCACTGGGCCTCTGAGAGATGGCCGGGCAGGGTCAGGGGCCTCCAGCATAAATCCAACAAGAGGCCCCTGGTTAACTTCTTAGTTAAATTTTTTGTGGGATTAGGGAGGGGGGTGGGAGTGGACTATGGTTGTTCGACGAAGGGGGGCCTTCCAACAACCATAGCACAGGCCAGGCCTACGACCGTTCGTGAAGGGGAGGAGCGGGGTTCGGTCGCTGACGAAGCCCAGAGGCGAGCCGATGGACCACCAATTCCCAGGACGGTGGGGAACGGCCGAAGGTGCACAAGCAGAGGGCCGTATCGACACCGGGAGGGTCATCTCCGCTATCTACAAGCGGTGAGACGCTCCGACCCTCTGTCTCTTCCCCGAGGACCCGGGAGCGAAGATGTGCAGCCTCCTGAGCTCAGGCTGGTCTACCTAAATGCCAGGTCCATTGCTAATAAGGCTCCCCTTGTTCAAGATCTAGTTGAGGGTGAGCATGCGGACCTGGCTTGCATCACGGAGACCTGGCTGGGCCCAGAGGGTGGTGTTCCTCTGGTTGACCTCTGCCCGCCTGGTTTCCGGGTGCTGCACCAGCCTCGACCTCATGGTAGGGGCGGAGGAGTGGCAGTAATTATCAGGGAGACCCTAAGCCCGCGGGAGACCACCGTCCCTCAGATAGTCGGGTGTGAGTCTCTCTTTCTGAGATACGGTCCTGGAGCGCAGTTGGGCCTGCTGCTGGCGTACCTTCCACCTAATCGCGCAGCGGCAGCCCTGCCTAAGCTACTCGATGTCCTCTCGGGGTTGGTGGTTGAATTCCCCAAACTCATAGTTTTGGGCGACTTCAACCTACCGTCCCTAGGAGGATCGTCTGAACTAGCTCGGGAGTTCATGGCTTCCATGACGGCCATGGACCTGTCGCAAGTAATTTCAGGACCGACTCATGAGGGAGGCCACACCCCTGACTTGGTTTTCTTATCTGGACGGTGGCGTGATGATCTTGGTGGGGCTCTCCAACCGTTATGCCCCTGTCATGGACCGATCATCACCTCCTACGACTAGACTTCCGCTTTGCCACCCCCCGCTGTGGGTGTGCGGAGCCAACCAGATGGTACCACCCCAGGCGCCTAATGGACCCTGATAGGTTCCAGGCAGCGCTTGGGAACCCACCTGCACTCCCTGCTCACAACTCGGCAGATGCCTCAGTGGAAGCCTGGGAAAGGGCAGCCACGGAGGCACTTGACCGAGTTGTACCCTTGCGGCCCTTGACCCGGCGCAGATCCCAGCGAGCCCCATGGTTCACCGCGGAACTCCGGGAGATGAAGCGTCGGAGACGGGGCCTAGAGAGCCGTTGGAGATCCAGTCGATCCGAATCCGACCGGTTGCGACTAAGAATCCACACCAGGTCTTATCTCGCAGCGATAAGGGCGGTGAGAGCCAATTACTTTTCCGCCCTCATCGCGTCCGCAGATAATCGCCCGGCTGCCCTGTTTAGAGTGACCCGCTCCCTTCTGAACCAAGAGGTGAGGGAGGAGCCCTTACAGGGTCGAGCCGAGGAATTTGGTCAATATCTGTTGGATAAAATCGCTCGGATTCGAACCGGCCTGGACTCCAACTGGGCAGAGTCAGAGGAACAGGACACGGGCAGTCTTCTCGACGTCATCTGGGAGGAGTTTGATCCTGTGACTCCAAAGGAAGTGGACAGGATTATGAGGAGGTTGAGCTCCTCCACATGCTTATTGGACCCGTGCCCTTCCTGGCTGGCTTATGCAGCTCGGGAGGGGACACGAGGCTGGTTCCAGGCGGTCATCTCTGCTTCTCTGAGTGAGGGTCACTTCCCCACCGCCTTGAAGGAGGCGGTGGTGAGACCTCTCCTCAAGAAGCCCACCTTGGACCCAGCTACATTGAATAACTTTCGTCCGGTCTCCAACCTTCGCTTCCTTGCGAAGGTTGTTGAGAGTGTGGTGGCGCATCAGCTTCCTCAGGTCCTGGATGAAGCGGATTACCTAGACCCATGCCAATCGGGTTTCAGGCCGGGCTACACCACGGAGACGGCATTGGTCGCTCTGATGAATGATCTCTGGAGGGCCCGGGACAGGGGCCATTCCTCTGTCCTAGTCTTATTAGACCTTTCGGCGGCTTTCGATACCATCGACCATGGTATCTTGCTGCGGCGCCTCAGGGGATTGGGAGTGGGAGGCACGGTTCTGCGGTGGTTCTCCTTCCTCCTGGGACGCTCGCAGTCGGTGTTGGCAGGGGGACAGAGGTCGACTCCAAGGCCTCTCGTTTGTGGAGTTCCTCAGGGGTCGGTCCTCTCGCCTCCCCTGTTCAACATCTACATGAAACCGCTAGGTGAGATCATTCGTGGCTTTGGAGTAGGGTACCATCAGTATGCTGATGACACCCAGCTTTTCATCTTGACTCCAAACTGCATCAGTGATGCCCTCGACGTAATGCCCCGTTGCCTGGAAGCGGTTCGGGAATGGATGGGGAGGAACAGGCTTCAACTCAACCCGGACAAGACTGAATGGCTGTACATACCGGCATGCCAGGATACTCAGAGCATCCCATCCCTCAACATCGGGGGTGAGTTATTATCCCCTGTTGATAGGGCCCGCAACCTCGGTGTCCTCCTAGATTCACAGCTATCCTTGGAAGATCACATAGGAGCTGTGACCAGGGGGGCCTTCACTCGGGTTCGCCTGGTGCGCCAACTACGACCCTATCTGGACCTGGATGCCTTACGTACAGTCACCCATGCACTTGTGACCTCTCGCCTTGACTACTGCAACGCTCTCTACATGGGGCTGCCCTTGAGAGCCACTCGGAAGCTTCAGCTGGTGCAGAGTGCAGCTGCACGAACACTTTTGGGGGCTTCCCGATACTCCCATATCACACCTCTCCTCCGTGAGCTGCATTGGCTTCCAGTTGCCTTCCGAGTGAAATTCAAGGTGCTAGTGATGACATACAAAGCCCTACATGGCATGGGTCCGGATTACCTACGGGAGCACCTACTGCCAGCATCAACACCCCTCCGTCCTGTGCGCTCCCACAGAGAAGGCCTCCTCAGGGTGCCACCGGTCAGAGAATGCCGGCTGGTTGCCCCTAGGGGGAGAGCATTCTCAGTGGGTGCGCCAACCCTCTGGAACTGCTTGCCTACCGAAATCCGGATGGCCCCCGACCTTCGCACCGTCCGGCGTGACTTAAAAACCTACCTGTTCCAGCAGGCCGGCCTGGCCTGATAGATCTTGGGGTTTCATTTGTTTTTACTATTGTTAACTGTATACTTACCTTGCTCTGTACACCGCCCCGAGTCCCTCGGGAGAAGGGCAGTATATAAAAACAAATAAATAAATAAATAAATAAATAATATGTTAGCCTGCAATACTACATCCTAACCACTGTGCTACCATGGGTCTTGGAACCCAAGAGATTCCAAGGTGGAACCCGACTATTCTCTTAGCATGCTTTATGAGCTAAACCTTTAGGTTACACCTAATATAAATTATTTATTTGGCCAAATATATTACATAAACACAGTCTTTGTTAACTCAGCTTTCTGATCCAGTAGATTGTACTGTATAATCTCAGTCATTTGGTCCAAAGTTTTTCTTCAATATGGTAGGAAATCTCATTCAAAATTTGAACGAATATTAGATGGCAACAGTAAGACCTTGATTATTTCTCTTGCCATCTAATTCTAACCTGGAATTTTGCTATTCAGATGCATTAGTTCTAGGTACAGACCACTGTGAGTCTGTGTGGATTTTAAATGATCTGAGAATTATTATTTGGTCACAATAAATATCACAGGACACTCCCAAGTTTGTACATTTTGAATGTGAAAGAATCATGGCTCCTAGAGGCCTTACCACTAATTGGAAATACTGGGAGTTGGAGTCCCCATATTACTAGAGCTGAGTTTGACCAGTGTTGTTTCATTCCTCTTGTAAAGCTGGCCTCTCAGAGGCTCTACAACAATTTTATTCATAGATAAAATGCAAGTCAAGATGCAACTATAAAGGAGCAATTATTACAGGGTCAGATAGGGTATTAATTATTTAAACTGTTTTTAAAAATATTAGTAAAACACCAAGCTCAAGAAATTCATGCCACTAGATTGTTGGGGGCAATTAAGCTGACTTTGTAATAATGCCGCTTGGGGGTGTGTGTGAAAGCCCTAATAAGCAGGCATATACATAGAATGAAGGCTACTGCTAAGCTTGTAAGCTGCCCTGAGTCTTCGGAGAAGGGTGGGATATAAATGGAATTAAAAATAAAAAAATAAAAAAATAGATTTTGCCTCAAACAAAAATGAGATTAATGAGAAAGATCCTGTCTAAGGGGGGGGAAAGAGAGATTTGGAAGGCAGCTGAATAACCTTGGATTAACTTTAGTTACGTCATGGTTTTGCATGGCCTGGTTGTGTCCCTACCCCCAGCTGCCAATCTATGCAGAGTTGAATCATTCTTGTAAGGACACTCTAATATGGAGAGTCAAAGAACAAAGCATTTAAATAAGTGAGAAGGATGAGAAACTTGTGGGTTAATTATAGCCTAATCATAACTGAAAGGCACAACTGAGGTGACAGTTGCATGTTTGGCATGGCCCAACTAAACTATGTATTTTATCAAGGGCATTGCCATACACTGAGGACAAAGGTTTCAGATGAAGAAATAGATTCTTGGACCAGATAGGCCATCCCTCAAGAGAGAAGTGTTGGAATTAAAAACAATGTGGACCTTTAAAGGAACCTTGATTCACATTCCAAAAAGGAGGGGAAAGATGCTAAGGGAATGGTAACCCAAGTATTCCATAAAGGAATTTGAATATTGGAGATGAACAAAGCCAATGCTCTCATCTGGGATCTCTGTGACATTTGAAAGATGCAAAATGTATGGTCATGCAGCAGCTAAAGTGCGGTTCTGTGTTCCTGAGGTTTCACTAGTAGCCAAAACAACAACAACCCACCAGAAAGATTTCTGCAGTAAAAGGCACGAAAGACTGGGTTTTGTACAGTCAGAATCAGGCTTCTTGTTGCAAACAAGCATTGCATCCTATCTTTCAAAATGGACATTTAGGTTTTTCTTGCTTTCTCTGGATCCTGTTTAGGGATAGGGCAGTTGAAAAATGCACTGCCTATTGAAGTGAGTAGGAAATGACTTAATGGTCCAACTAAGAGCTCATCCGTCATGTGCTGCAAAGGTTCTCTTCTGACAAGCCCCTAGGAGGCAGCTACATGGAATTTACATGCAACGTTGTTGCGCATTAGTTGTGTTAGCCCTTTGCTCAATTTATCATTGTCACCTTGTTCGGCCTGACACTCTTTTATATGGAGTGTTCCCAACATGCTTCTTTGCAGATGAGGTGGACTATTACAGTGAGTCAATCAGAGGAAAAAAAATTAATTAGCTGTCATTTCATAGCAACTACCCCACTTAGCCTGTCTTTCAAATGACTGATACAAAGGGGAATGTTTCATCTGAATAGAAAGACCGTTTCCCAAGAAAGAGTATAATTTATACTAACTGATTGGTGGTCACAATGTCAGTGAAAGGAAGTTAAGAGAGAGGTGGATTGGTTCTTAGCAAATATGCTAGTTTCCAACAAGCTGATTAAACAAGAATTCTAGTTTAAGGTCAGGAATTCTGACCTCCACCCATTTCTCTCTGTAAAACTGATTGGCTGTGGAATATAATTTGATATTCATATCTATTCAGAGATGGATTCCTTGTTCAGACAATCATTGTTTGCCAACAACAGCTTTGTTTACCTTACAGAGGAGCAAGCATTTGACTGGGGTTTCTTTTTATTTTTATTTAAATGGTGCACAGATTGCATCCACTCCCAAATAACAGCTATTCATTCTTTACACAAACAGTCATTTACAGATACAAGTTCATTCTCATTTTCATGAATACACTAAACCATTAAGCCATTTGACAAGGCTTAAGACTAGGAATGATAATTCTAAGAGATGTCATAGAGTGTCATTCTCAGCATGCTTCCCAAAAGTCACATTTGTCTGGATTCCTAGAAGAAAAATTTGAGTGGTACAAAATGAATACAGTCTTCCCGAAACAGAGACACATATAACATTCCCTTTTTGGGGGGGGGGGGCACAGTGATGTGTTTTTGTTAAAGTCACCAAACAAAGAACAACAAAAGCACAGTAGCATATAATTTGCTTACTATGATTGTTGGGGTTTCTTCTGCCACTGAGGCAGAGTGACTCATGCTATCTTTGATTTTCAGATTTTGAAGCTGGCAACTTACACTATTCTTTACCGCTCCTTTTATGGGTCAAATTAAAAATATGAAATTGATGGATCCCTCCAGCTTTGTTTCCCTTCCATCAAAAAAAATCACACGAAATGACTCCCAATCACTTTCCTTAATTGGGATGGGGAAGAGTTGGGTGAGTGTAGACAGGTTCTTGGAATGCCCCACCTAATACTATCAGGTTGCTATGATCTGTAAGTCAGGCTATGTCTGAAAAATGGATCTAGCAATCATCTGAAAGAGTGCTAAACTCAGGCCACAAAATAGCTTGTTTGACTGGTCACAGGCACAGAAATCACAGAGGAAGGGTGAAGCAGGAGAGATTGATGGATCATGAATGAGACTTGGAAGTAGCTTGTGGGTGAACATGGAGTTGGAATAAAACAGGCTTTGTTTGTCTGTTTGTTTGTTTTTGATGCTGCCCACCTCCATATTACTCGGGGCAGCTCACAATACATCAGAGAATATAAAAAATAATATAATAAGAAGCAACAATCAACAAAACTAAACTAGAACAGAGGAATAAAAAAGAAAAATGAGGTGGGGACCCTGACAAACACCTCCAAACATCCCACCATCTCAACAGGATGGGATTCCCCCATGTTTCTCACAAAAACAATAAAGTAAGAGATAACTTTTCCCTGTACCATGAGAAGTTATTTTTGGTCCAATTCCTATGTACCAACCCATCATATGTTTCCTCTGTAGCACTGATAAACTTGACCAAAGAAGATTTAACATATATAAACCCACATGGTGGGTGGAATAAATGTGTATACATAATCCATTATTTGAAAGTATAGTTTATTCTGACTGTGGCAGCATTTGACTGAAAGTTGTTTTAGGCCTGAGCTCTCCAAGAACCATAACCCAACATAAGCCACAGCACAACAAGCTTTAGCTTTGGAAAGTTTCTTTGTGTGCCCTTTTTTTTAAAAAAAAGCAGTGCTGGCACTGGAGAGGAAGTTCAGGATGAGGTACGATGGGCCTCCACCATTCTCTTGATCAGATTATGACTATTATTCTCAATAGGAGAAAAAATTAAATGACAGATAGGTATATTACTGACTGCAGGTAATAGGCTTGCTTTTGTGGGGTGCACCCCATTCATTCCTTTGATCCTATCACAGAAATTAAGAATCAGATTGCCAACATTAGGTGAGGCAGTTTTTTAGTTCAGTTTTTTTAATCTGGGATGAGAAGTAAAACGGCCTCATAAACCCCTGCCTGATTTAATGGATCAGTTTTGCTTTAAACCTCTAAATCAGTGTTTCTCAATTTCAGCAACTTCTGAAAGAGGGGTGAGTTTCAACTCCCAAAGTTCCCCAGACAGGTGGGGGATTCTGGGAGTTGACATCTCACCCATTTCAAAATAGCTGAGGTTGATAAACACCACTCTAAAGCCTATCAAAAGGGGGAAAGAAGTTAGATTTTTCACATTTGTCCTTTGATTCAGTCATCACATTGAGCTGGAGGCTCTCACCAATATCGACCCCACCCACTTAACCACTTCCAATTCAGCAATATTTTTTTTCTTTTTTTGCCTAATTTGACACACTTATACAAACCAAGTGACATCTTTTAAGATACAGTAACCGTGAGCAAAAATATCCTCCGAGGAAAATGGGGTAGCGCCACAAGCATGAAAATTCACTAAGTCACAGGGGTTCATGGATTGACATTCCCTTCCACTGATCCAGAGAGCACCGATCAAAAGGCCATGAAATGACTCTTTAATCGCTCGCAACTCAAATGTACACAAGCTACAGACAGTAAGCTGATCGTATCTTGTATATACTTAAGCTTTATCACATTTCATGGCCTTTCAATATCATTTCACCCCTGTCACTCTCCCTGAATCGGAGCCTTGACCTTTGTGCATTGATCAAACCTTTGGCACAACCGGCTGACATTCACATCGGTGGGAGTTGTGCACGTGTGTGGCACATTTCCTGTCTGAACACACCATTGCTACAGAAGGCTCATCTTCCTAGGCAGCTTTTCATTTGGCAAGGAAATTGCTAAGTTATTTCTTTTTTAAGAAATAAACCTTGCTTCTAGGTTGCCTATCCTTCTATGCCCTTGCTACCCACTGTTCCTAATTAGTGGCAGATTGTTAAATCACGACCTCACCCTCCATCTCTCTTGGGGAATGGAGACATATGGAATAAATCTCCCTTTGGAGGGAAGCTGCAGCCAAACTATGGGCAAGATAAATGTCATAAAGGAAAAACTGGGGGATGTACAGGGAAGAAACACACTGCCTTTCACAAACAGGTTTTTTATTAAAAGACAAATGATCCAACTGGTTTAACTCCCCATTTGCTAACTACAGTTTCAGTTTTCTGGGATTTTTCCTTTGGAAAGCACTGTGATTTACAATCTTTCCATATCCAACCTTTGTAAGTCTCGGGTGTGGCTCCAGACCTGTCTAGCCCTATCCCCAACCTTAGCCCCATGAAGTTTTACTAGCTCCGTGCCAGTTTATGTGAAAGAAGAGCAAAGCTGATTTTAAAATAATAAAAACAATTACTGTATGGTTGGTAAAACAGTCAGCCAGATATTTATTCTGGAGCTGGCATTTTAATCAACCTATTGAGTCTCTCCCAAGGACCTGGGATAAGCAGATGAAAGGTATTATCACGAATTGTTCCAAGTAAAAGCTGCCTTTTGCAGTTGATTGATGGTGATTTTGTCAATGCCCTTTGCTATTATTATTTTGCAATACTGAGGCTTATGGCTGGTTGTCTTTGCCTTTGAGTTATCTCATCTTCCAGTTGCAATGTGCAAGCAAGCTCTTGCTCAATTTCTTTTGCAACCTAATTATGCTAGGGAAAGAATACAGACACTTGAATACAGTCTCAATATTTCTAGACAGGTTCTGGTCAATTTCATAATCTCTGTCAAAAACTGGCCTTCTTGATTTATTCCCTTCCTCCCTAGTCTCTAAAATACTCAGAAACATATATACCTCATGTTTTAGACTTCAAATTACAACTGTAATCCAGCTATTATGAAGCATCATGATACACACGTGTGTGTGCTATTTTTAAGAAAAAGAAGCAAAGGCTCCTTCACAGCAGAGTGGATCTTTCCTTCCTTCCTTCCTTCCTTCCTTCCTTCCTTCCTTCCTTCCTTCCTTCCTTCCTTCCCTCCCTCCCTCCCTCCCTCCTTCCTTCCTTCCTTCCTTCCTTCTTTCCTTCCTTCCTTCCTTCCCTCCCTCCCTCCCCCTTCCTTCCTTCCTTCCTTCCTTCCTTCCTTCCTTCCTTCCTTCCTTCCTTCCTTCCTTCCTTCTTTCTTCCTTCTTTCTTCCTTCCTT
Organism: Vipera berus; assembly: GCF_964194415.1. Classification (NCBI taxonomy): domain Eukaryota; kingdom Metazoa; phylum Chordata; class Lepidosauria; order Squamata; family Viperidae; genus Vipera; species Vipera berus. The sequence continues at coordinate 94,577,887 of NC_138203.1, read as the reverse complement.
CTTTCTTCCTTCCTTCCTTCCTTCCTTCCTTCCTTCCTTCCTTCCTTCCTTCCTTCCTTCCTTCCTTCCACCAGACAGCTACTGTACATACAACCTGAATTAAAATGTGGATTGATACAATGCTAGCAATTTATTTTTCCTTTGTGTGGAGGAACGCAGGGGAACATTGTTAATCCAAAAGCTTTGGCAGCTCAGGGATGAGATATTGAGTTCCCTTTTTTATAGCTGACAGAAAGGACAAAAAAAAACACACAATAGGATGATGCTACTGAAACCCTTCAGAGCCTTCTCAATTCTGCCACATTCTAGAGGTCATGCTAGCTAAGACTTCTGGGAGTTGCTGTCTGAACAATCTAGAACAGAGGTCACCAACCTTTGTTGGTTGGCGGACTGGAGGAAAAGGGAGGGGGAAGCATTTTACATGTGTGCATGCATGCGCGTACGCAAGGGGCCATGTAGTGTATGCAACTAAAAGCATACACAGGATGTCAGCACAGCAGGGGGCTGGACAGCTCCAGGCTATAACCGCTTTCGGCGGGAAAGCCTGGTTCGAACAAGCCTGACAGTCCAGGGGCATGGTCAGCTCTGGCAGGAAGCCAGGGTTTAAATCTATTGGCCACCTGCACTGGCAGGAAGCCCAGGTTTGAATCCATTGGATGGTATTCACCTGGGCAGGTATAAAGATATGCCAGGTAAACCCTTTCCCCAGCTTCGTTCCTGACCTTAATAAAGAAGTTACTACCCAGCTGAGTGTCCATCTCTGTGTGCGACCACGCGACTTTACACTGGCGACGAAGGTGGGATCCTGTGCTGGACATCGCTAGCCGCAGACGAGACCCCATTGGCAGCACCGGATCTGGACGCAGGACGACCCGAGACAGCAGAATGGCACAGCTGGGTCAGTATCCCCTTTTTAATAGCAACCATCCCAAAGAGTGGGAAGCCTTCGTGGGACAGCTCGAGTGTTATCTAAGGGCGAACGGGGTTAAGGAGGACCGGCAGAGAGCGGCGGTGGTGCTCTTCAGCTGCAGAACAGAAACATACCAGCTGGCGGTCGGTCTCTGCTCTCCTGACGACATCCACACCATCGGGTACAATGAACTGCTGGCAAAACTGACCAAACACTTCAGACCAGACACATCCGAGATCGCGTGGAGGTATCATTTTGAAAAACGGGACCAACGCCTGGGTGAGTCTGCTAAACAATATATGGCCGCCCTAAGGCAAGTAGCCTGTCTCTGCAATTTTGAGAATTTAAAAATCAGGCTACGAGATCGTATCGTCTGTGGGTTGCGGGATCAGAAGCTGCGGCAGAGGTTGTTCGCAAAGCAAAAGCTAACCCTGAGAGACATTCAGGAGGAGTTCCTAGCCTGGGACGTGGCCGAGGAGTCTGACGCGAGGGAAAGCGGATCCATCCACCAGCTGAGTAGCTACAGCGAGGCAGAAGGGGCAGCATCCGAAGTGGACGCCATACACTGACACCCTCGACCCGTCACCTCCACCCGAGACAACTTGAGGGAGCCAAGACCAGCCGTGATGGACCTGAGGTACCAGGAGTGCAGGTGTGGAGCAAACACACCCCGGTCTACCCAACTCCCTGGCTACAGTGCGAACCGGCCCCGGTCTACCCAGCATTGCAGTTGCGGCCCCTGGTCTACCCAGCACGGCGGCTGTGGGCAAACCCGGTCTACCCAGTGGTCCGGCTGCAGCACAAACAGCTCCCGATCTACCCATTGCGCAAGCTGCGGAGGACAGCACCCCCGGTCTACCTGCCGGTTCAAATCGGCGAAGTGCCGGGTGTGTGGAAAGACCGGGCACATCGCGTCGGTCTGCAGGAGCAAGCAACGGGACAGCCTGCATGAAGTGGAAGCGGAGTTCCAGTCTGCTACAGGTACCGGGGAACGGTTGCAGAGACTGACGGTCAGCCACACGGAGGGACGGGCAGCTGTTTGCTCAACAGGGGGCCTTCCGACACTCACCCCAAAAATAAGATTAAGGGTGAAACTGCAAGGGATCCCCTGCACGATGGAACTGGACTCAGGGTCAGCCGTGTCAATCATCTCCGCCAGAACGTTTAAAGAAATTTGCGAGCAGAGCGGCCAGCGGGATCCCTTGAGGCCATCCACACTGACCCTCTCTGACTTTCAAAATTCACCAATTAACGTTCGGGGGGAGGCGTCAGTGATGGTACAGTACAGGGGGTTCGCGGGCAAATTGAATGTATTGGTCGTAGAAGGGCAGCGAACCAGCCTCATGGGGTTAGGGTGGTTCAAAGCACTGGGCATTGGAATCACGGGGATTCACCAGACGTGGAGCTGCCATTCACTTGAATCTGTCTGCAAAGATTTTGCAGACGTGTTTGATGAGCAGTTAGGAAGATACACCGGCCCCCCAATTTCATTTAAATTAAACCCCCAGGTTCAGCCCATCAGAATGAAGGCTAGGAGAGTCCCGTTTGCGTTAAAGCACAAAATAGAGCGGGAATTGGATAAGCTGGTAGACCAGGGGTGTTAACGCCAGTCGATGGAGCGGAATGGGAAACCCCCATCGTAACGCCTCTCAAGGCAAATGGCGAGGTCCGCAATTGCGCCGACTATAAGGGGACCATTAACTGAGCTCTGAGCGCCCACTCCTACCTGGTCCTCACAGTTAGCAGCATCCTCGCATCCCTGCAAGGCGGGTTGGTGTTTGCAAAACTGGATCTTGCTCAAGCTTACCAGCAGCTACCGGTTGACCCGGAGGCTGCTAAAGTGCAAACAATAGTCACACACAAGGAGGCGTTCCGGGTAGACCGGTTGCAGTTCGGGGTAAGCGTGGCTCCGGGAATTTTTCAAGAGGTTATGGAAAAGACCCTCAAGGGGATACCAGGGGTTTGCCCATACTTTGATGACGTCCTAATTGCAGGTAGCTCTGAGGACGTTTTGGCAAACCACCTAAAAGCTGTGTTAGAAAGGTTTAGGGCTGCAGGACTGAAACTCAAGAGGGACAAGTGCAAGATTGGGGTGAAGGAGACAGAGTTCCTAGGGTTCATGATCGATGCTCAAGGCATCCATCCAGCTGCATCCAAGGTCAGGGCAATCAAAGAAGCCCCAATTCCACAGAATAAGTCAGAGTTGCAGGCATTCCTGGGCCTGCTCAACTTTTATCACACCTTCCTGCCACACAAAGCAACTATAGCAGAGCCCTTACACAGGTTGCTTGATAAATAATCACCCTGGGTCTGGTCTGCCACACACACAAACGCATTCAACACACTAAAAAACCTGTTAGCAGGCAATGCCACGGTTACACACTTCAGGGAAAACAAGCCAATATGTATTGCGTGTGATGCATCCCCTTATGGGATTGGGGCAGTCCTCACCCATTTAGAGGAGGATGGAACTCAAGCCCCCATTGCATACTACTCCAGGACCCTGTCAGCTGCAGAAAGGAACTACGCACAGATCGATTAAGGAGGCACTGGCAGTGGTCGCAGGAGTAAAGAAGTTCCATGATTACCTGTATGGTAGGGACTTCCTAATATACACGGACCATAAGCCACTGTTAGGGTTGTTCACAACTGAAAAGCAGACACCACAAATTCTGTCAACCAGGATGCTACGCTGGTCCATTTTTCTGTCAGCATATTCATGCAAGCTGGTACACAGGCCAGGCAAAGAGATGGGGCACGCAGATGGCCTCAGCAGACTTCCCCTAAGGGATACTGAGCCAGACCCCACACCTGCTGTCCAAATATTGGCAATACAGGAGCTACCAGAATGCCCCCTCAATGCTAAGGACGTAGTCACAGAGACCCCCAAGGACAAAGTCCTGAGCAGGGTACAATCGTGGGTGAGCAGTGGGTGGCAGGACAAATCACCAGGGCAAGAGTTCTTTGCATACTTTTCCAGAAGACATGAACTATCAACACACAAGGGATGTCTTTTGTGGGGAAGTAGAGTCATAATTCCCAAAGGGCTAAGAGAAAGAGTCCTTCAGTCACTGCACGAGGGCCACCCGGGAGTAGTAAGGATGAAGGCTCTGTCAAGGAGCTACCTGTGGTGGCCAGGGTGAGACAAGGAAATAGAAGGGTTAGTAGCTGGGTGCTACACGTGCCAGAGGTCACGGCCCTAACAGCCACATGCACCAGTACACGAGTGGGAGGAAACACACACCCCATGGTCCAGGGTGCACATAGACAATGCGGGCCCATTCCAAGGACACACATTCCTGGTAGTGGTAGACAGCCATTCTAAATGGCTGGAGGTGGTGCCTGTGGGCAACATGACCTCAGCAGGAACCATTCAGGCATTAAGGGGGCTGTTTGCAACCCATGGTCTTCCAGATGTAATTGTGTCAGATAATGGAACACAATTTACTTGGTCGGATTTTCAGGTGTTCCTGAGGACCTTGGGGATTAGACACGCCACCTCAGCCCCCTTTCACCCGGCCAGTAATGGGTTGGCAGAAAGATTCGTGCGCACAACCAAGGACGCCCTCAAGCGCATTGTTCAGGGGGAATGGAAGCAACGGCTGGCCACCTTCCTTCTTCACCAACACTCAACACCCTGCTCCGCAACTGGCAAAAGCCCATCTGAACTCAGATGGGGCAGATGTCTGATAACAACACTGGACAGGCTGCACCCAGACAGAGTAGCAGCAGACGTCGGGACCCCTAATATCAGGAAAGTTTTCAACACTGGGGATTCCATCTGGGCAAGGAACTATAGCTCAGGTCACCCATGGGTGCCAGGGGAAATACTAGACCAAACAGGGCCCCTATCCTACAAGGTAAGGGTGGAGGGAGGACTCCTGTGGAAAAGGCATCTGGACCAGCTAAGGAAAAGGGCCCCTGAAAAGGTTTTTGAGGACACACTGGGGTCTGATGCGGAGGAGGAATCACCAACACAAGCATACAGGAGGGCTACCAGAGGGTCACAAGGGCAACTCTACGCCAGGCAGGAAACCAGCAGTGGAGACAGGGAAACACTGAACCCAAACGAAGAGAGGGTACAGCATTACTATCAAAGCAGCCAGCTAAACCCCAGCAACACACAATTCCCTGGAACGACACCACACACACACACACACACCACAATCCACCACCTCTACAGCAACCAGGAGAAACAGGAGACAGCACCACACCACCGAGTGAACCAGTCCTAAGACGGTCAAGCAGGGCCCACAAGGCTCCAAGCTATCTCTCTGACTATGTCCGTTCCTAAGGGGGGAGGAAGTTGGAAATGTCAAAATAATAATAGAATGTAACAAATTGTACATAGTTAATAAAATTGTATACAGTTAGTGAGAAGGAATGGAAAGGGGATAAACCCACACTATGGGGGAAGGGGTGTAGTGTATGCAACTAAAAGCATACACAGGATGTCAGCACAGCAGGGGGCTGGACAGCTCCAGGCTATAACCGCTTTCGGTGGGAAAGCCTGGTTCGAACAAGCCTGACAGCCCAGGGGCATGGTCAGCTCTGGCAGGAAGCCAGGGTTTAAATCTATTGGCCACCTGCACTGGCGGGAAGCCCAGGTTTGAATCCATTGGATGGTATTCACCTGGGCAGGTATAAAGATACGCCAGGTAAACCCTTTCCCCAGCTTCATTCCTGACCTCAATAAAGAAGTTACTACCCAGCTGAGTGTCCATCTGTGTGCGACCACGCGACTTTACAGGCCACAAGCAGTATGTGCCTCCAATAGAGTGGGGCTAGCGCCCGCGTGATACTCACTAACCCTGCCCCATTCTTGTGTGGCACAGTGCCTTGTTTCTGCGCCCTTGCACCTTTTTTTGCCCAAGATGGCGGCGACCATGGGCAGCGTTTGCTGAGCTCCGCGGTGAGCCGATGCAATGGGTGGCCGGGGGGTTCACCGGGACCCAGCCGAGGTGCATACTCGGAGGGGGGGTGCAGGAACAACGGGCTAGCACCGTTTCGCGGTGTGGAGCCTTTCCTCCCCCCCCAGAGCAGAGCGGTGGCGGCGTTCGGGTGACTTGTGGGCTGCCGCTGATCAGCTGGCGCCCGGAATCAGCTGTTGGGCACCATTACCAGCCTGAATCGATCTCTTTTGGCTTGTGTTGGACAGTAGCAGCTTCGGCAGCCTTGAAGTCGGCTGTGGACCCGCGGATGGACCACCTGGCGCCTAAGATTAACTGGAGGGCACCGTTCGCAGCTACTTGGATCCCTCTGCTCCTGACTGCTACTCTGGCTTTTCGGCTTGTAAATGGCCGCAGAACATCTTTGCCCAGAGTTTGCTGTTGCGTGTAGTTCTGGCGTGGAAGCTATGGGGGAGGCTTTTTGTCCCCTCCTTTCCCCCAAACGATGATGGAGATCTGGCTGCCTGAAGCTGAATATTTAACATCTATGATTGAGTTCCCTGTTGCCTTAGGGATGGGTTCAGCGTGTTTGACTATCTTTGCTGAGTTACTGCTCAAGATGGGTTTGTACTTGATGCTGGTTGATGCTGGTTAGAGGCTGGAACAGGATTTGGGATGTTTTGACTTTTTCCTGTCCCTGTGACCTCCCTGTGATATTCTGGACCATGTGATATTCTGGAATAAGCCTGGGACAGGACCGTGGTGAGAGGACGGCCCTGGACTGGCTACCAACCCCCTGCTGGTGTGAGAGACTAGCAGAGGAGATTTCTGTTTACCCAGCAATGCTGCCCTTATCCATCCCAGGCTGGATCTCGTGGCTAGGTGAGAGGACAGTTATGGGCTCTTGTCTGGACCGGCTCAGATGAGAGCAGAGCCGGATCGGCGGATTACTGGATGAAGACATGCTCCGGATTAAATGCCTTAACATCTTAATTAACACTTTAACATCTTATTAACATCTGTCCCCATTTGTGAATAACGGCTTACATGGACATGATTACTTTATGGCTCGACTACAATACTCTAGATCGGACTTGTACGCCCTCAGGGGGGCTTTCCCCTCCTGGATACGACCAGCCTCCTTTTCTATCATTTCCCTTGATGACGGGCCCAATTGTTGGGACCCTGAGAGGTGGCTGGGCTTAACTAGGGTCCTCTGGTGGAGACGCATGAAGAGGCCCCTGATACATTTTTATCTGGGTATTTTAAAGGGTTAGGGAAGGGGAGGGATAGTAGGATGGGGAGGGAATTTTTAATTAGTACTCAGTCTGGGCCTATGAGGGGTCCCGGCGGGATAGGGTTGAGGGCAGAGGCTGCTGGTTCTGTGTGTACTGGGGTGGGGCTTCAAATCCCCACGACGATAGGGAATGGCAGCAGATTTGTGCACGGAGGGCCGTATCGACATCTGGGATTGCGCCCCCCGCTGCTTGCGAGCGGTGGCACGCTCCGACCCTCCAGTTAGCACCCTTTTGCCCGGGGGTGAGGGTGATCAGGCCCCTGAGCTCAGGCTGGTTTACCTTAATGCCAGATCCGTTGTTAATAAGGCTCCCCTCGTTCGAGACTTGATTGAGGAGGAATGCGCGGATCTGGCATGCATTACGGAAACCTGGTTGGGCTCGGAAGGAGGGGTCCCTCTGATTGAGTTATGCCCCCCAGGTTTCTGTGTGCTACACCAGCCACAGGCTCAGGGTAGGGGCGGTGGGGTGGCGGTGGTTATCAGGGAGACTTTATGTCCACGGGAGACCACCATTGTCCAGATTGGTGGGAGTGAGTCCCTCCTCCTGAGATGTGGTTCTCAGGTTCAGATGAGCTTGTTGCTTACATACCTGGCACCCAGCTGTGTGGCAACAGCTCTGCCCGAGCTGCTCGACACCCTCTCAGGGTTGGCGGTGGAGTTCCCCGGGCTCATAGTGCTGGGTGACTTCAACCTGCCTTCCCTGGGAGGGTCATCAGAGCTAACCTGGGAGTTCATGGCCTCCATGACAGCCATGGACTTGACCCAGGTAATTCAAGGCCCAACTCATGCGGGGGGTCACACTCTCGACCTGGTGTTCCTGTCTGGACAGTGGATGGATGATTTGGGAGGGGGTTTACCAGTTGTTACTCCCCTGTCATGGTCCAACCATCATCTCCTGTGGCTGGTCTTCCGTTATGCCACCCCCCGCTGCTGGGCGGCGGAACCAACTAGATGGTTCTGCCCCAGGCACCTAATGGACCCTGAACGGTTCCAGATGGCGCTTGGGTCTATACCTATCGCCCTCACTCACAGCCCAGCTGATGCCTTGGCGGATGCCTGGGAAAGGGCGGCCACTGAGGCACTCAACTGTGTTGTACCCTTGCGACCTCTGACCCGGCGCAGATCCCGTTGGGCTCCATGGTTCTCTGTGGAGCTCCGGGAGATGAAACGTCGGAGACGGGGTCTAGAGAGTGGTTGGAGGTCCAGCCGTTCTGAATCTGACCGATTGCAGTTAAGAACCTTTATAAGGTCTTATCTTGCTGCGACAAGGACGGCGAGAGCTAATTACTTCGCTGCCCTCATCGCGTCCGCAGATAATCGCCTGGCCGCCCTGTTTAGGGTGACTCGCTCCCTTCTTAACCAGGAGATGAGGGAGGATCCCTTGCAGGGATGGGCCGAGGAGTTTAGTCATCATCTGACGGACAAAATCACTCAGATCCGGGCTGGTCTGGACTCTGACTGGGCGGAGTCTGACGTGGAGGAATCTGACGGTCTTGAGCATGTTATCTGGACTGAGTTCGATCCTGTTTCCCCTGATGATGTGGACAGGGTCATGGGGAGGCTGAGCTCCACCACCTGTTTGTTGGATCCGTGCCCCTCCTGGCTGGTTTATGTGGCTTGGGAGGGGACACGAGGCTGGTTCGAGGCAGTAATAACTGCTTCTTTGAAGGAGGGTGTCTTCCCTGCTGCCTTGAAGGAGGCGGTGGTGAGACCCCTCCTAAAAAAGCCTGCCCTGGACCCGGCTGTTTTAAATAACTATCGTCCAGTCTCCAACCTTCGCTTTCTGGCGAAGGTTGTTGAGAGCGTGATGGTGCATCAGCTTCCTCTGTTCCTGGAGGAAACTGATTATCTGGACCCGTACCAATCGGGTTTCAGGCCCGGGCACAGCACGGAGACGGCATTGGTCGCGCTGGTGAATGATCTCTGGTGGGCTCGGGACAGGGGTTGCTCCTCTGTCCTAGTCCTATTAGATCTCTCAGAGCCTTTCGATACCATCGACCATGGTATCCTACTGCGGCATCTCAGGGGGTTGGGAGTGGGAGGCACCGTTTTACGGTGGTTCTCCTCCTATCTCCTGGGCCGCTCGCAGTCGGTGTTGATGGGAGGGCAGAGATCCACCCCGAGGCCTCTCGTTTGTGGAGTTCCTCAGGGGTCGGTTCTCTCGCCCCTCCTGTTCAACATCTATATGAAGCCGCTGGGTGAGGTCATTCGTGGTTTCGGGGTGGGGTATCATCAGTACGCTGATGATACCCAACTTTTTTTCTCCACCCCGAACCAACCCAGTGATGTCCCGTTGCCTGGAAGCGGTCCAGGTCTGGATGGGGAGAAACAGGCTTCATCTCAATCTTGCCAAGACTGAGTGGCTGTGCATATCGGCATCTTGGGCTAACCAAATTATTCCACCTTTAACGATGGGGGGTGAGGTGTTACCCCCCGTTGATAGGGCTCGCAACTTGGGCATCCTCCTGGATTCACAGCTCAATTTTGAAGATCATATAGGAGCCGTGACCAGGGGGGCTTTTGCCCAGGTTCGCCTGGTGCGCCAGTTGCGACCCTACCTGGACCGAGATGCCCTACGCACAGTCACCCATGCGCTCATGACCTCCCGTTTAGACTACTGCAACGCTCTCTACATGGGGCTGCCCTTGAGGACCACTCGGAGGCTTCAACTGCTGCAGAATGTGGCCGCGCGCGAGCTGCATTGGCTTCCGGTTGCCCTCCGGGTGAGATTCAAGGTGCTGGTGATGACCTATAAAGCCCTGAATGGCTTGGGTCCGGGATATTTGAGGGAACACAGCATCAAGTTCCCTTCGTCCAGTGCGCTCACACAGGGAGGATCTTCTCAGGGTGCCGCCGGTGAAAGATTGCCGGTGGATAACACCCAGGGGGAGGGCCTTCTCTGTGGGTGCGCCTGCCCTCTGGAACCAGCTGCCCGTGCTCAGGACTGCCTCTGACCTGCGTTCATTCCGCCGGGACCTGAAGACCTGGCTGTTTGAGCTCTCTGGCCCAGGCTGAGAATTTTTAACTGGGGCTTTTATTTTCAGGGATAATTTAATCTTTTTAATTGTTTTTTAACTTTTGTATTTGTATTGGTGTGATTTTAAAATACCCTGTAAACCACCCTGAGTCCTTCAGGAAAGGGCGGTATATAAATCTAATAAAATTAAAATTAAATTAAATTAAATTTTTGTACCTTGTGGTGCAGCGGCAGCGCAGCAGTAGCCCATTTTTGAGCCCCGTGGCATGGTGTCCTGTTTTTGTGCCCTGCGGCTGCGGCGCTAGCACAAGTGAGGGGATGTGCGCGGACACACTGGCCAGCCTGTCCCGCTATGGCCCATGACACATTGAATTGTATTTTGCATTCCACCAGCTATTATTCCTCCAAGGGTATCAGGATAAAGGAACAAATAAAAGGCTGAGCTCTTCTTGAAACCCCTCTCCTTTAGAGAAATGATTTTAGATTCCCTTATACATAGTAAAAACCAATTAAAGAGAAACTAGATTCTTCATGTTCAGAACTCCATTGATAATTTTGCAAGAAAATCATATGCTCATTGGAATGTACTAACAGAGGCCATGAATGAAACTTGATTCTCTTTCCACAATGTTCATCTTTTCTTCACCTTCCTATGCCTGATGTTAACAAATTCTGAACACTTCTCACTTGTTCTGGGCAAAATAGACATTTTAACAGCTACGCGGCTCTTGTTTTTCTGCTGACAAAAGCTGTACACTGCTGGTATTGATCCAAATAGGAGTTCTGACATTGAAGAAGTTACAGAGCAGTTTGGAACTCTGTTGTGTCTTTCTGAAACACAACAAGAAATGCTGGCTATTAGATAAACAAGAGAAAGACAGATTCTTGGAGGAAACCCAAACCATAAAAGCATCTGAAACTGCTGTTGTGACTCTCAGTGAGGGGGAAAAAAGTTGATGATCTGAAAATTTGATTTAGATGTTTGGTCTTAAACAGCATTCAAAATTCTGTCTAAGCATTTTTACAAAATTCCATGCTAGAATGTCTGGTTGCGGTATACATCATTACAAAAGCAAAGTTCACCATAGTGACGACATTGCAGGAAGTAAAATATTGGAATAATATATTTATGATACACTATCCCCAAAGCAAGGGAGCTGATAACTTGGGAAAAGCAGTCACAAAATAAAAAGTATCATTCTATAATACATGGCAGTATTATTACATACCAAGATACAAAACACACCTATTCCCATAATTAATAAAATGGCTTCAATCTGCTTGGCTCTTAAAAAGGAGCTTATAATCACATATGGAGAATGAGTGAAATCAAAAAGGAAAGAAATATGAACTCTCTCTTAACTGAAGAGAACAGGAAGAAGACAAAGCCATAAGCTAGGGGTCTTCAAACTTGGCCCTTTTATGACTTGTGGATTTCAACTCACAGAATTCCTCAGCCATCAGGTATGCACAATACTGGAAGAACGAAGAAACACCACCAGAAGAAGAAATAATTTAAAAAAACTAGACTGTGCAGAAATGGACAGAGTTACTTTAAGGTTGAAACAGATTATTTTCAAATTTGGGACCTATTTTATCAATGGTTAGAGAAAAGATTTAGGGATTAGGAATTTAAATTGTATTAGTGAATAAGATACTCAGAAAACACGTTTTTGTTATTTATTATTATTTATTATTTATTAAATTTTTATACCGCCCTTCTCCCGGACTCAGGGCGGTGTACAGGGCAATAAATATCAAAATGTAAATTGTTGAATGATTACTATTGAACTCTGTTAAATATATATATAAAATCAATAACAACTTTATTAAAAATAATAATTGTGCTTCTCTGTTGTTGATGAAAAGACAGCTTCCCACATCACATGAAAGGTAGAGGCCAAAGGTGACCAAGAGTGTCAGCCACTGGGTTACCAGCCACTCCTAGTGCAAAGTGAGCTGCCCTCCTTGTGTAGGTTCAGAATGTGGCTGTTGTTTCCTTGGTTACCAAGGAACAAAAAGTCACCAACCAGTGGACAGTTGGCCATTTGTCCTTGGAAGTGCAGATTGGCATTGATTTGTCCATATTGGCTTCAATGGCAGCACGAAGATTTTTTAGAGTAAGTATGGCCATCTCAGATGCGAAGAAACTGTCAGTAGGGGAGAAAATCATGCTTCCCAAGTCTTCTGACTGGCTCATGTCTATTTTCTCTTCTTTTCACAGAACATCTGGAAACACGTCTGATGCCTCTTCTGCTGCTGTCTCCCTGTGCCTCCTGACAGGTACCATGATTTCTCCTTAAACCCTGGGTGTGGTGGGGCACCATTGATGGACTGCGGAGTCTGTAAGAGCCTCTTCCTAAGATGGGTTCCTGTCCACAAGAGGCTTGCAGGGGCAAAACAATAGGCAGGCTGACTGTCTTAGAAAAGAGAGGCTGAGCTTGATGGATGTTCTTTGACTTTCTTCCTTTGATCAGGATTGAGGAGGCACAGGAAGGTGGTGAGCTGTAGAGTCTCTCTTGTCCTGAAAGGAGCTCTCCACATCCAGGGGTAAGGATGGCTTTGCAACATGTTGTGGGGGGTTATGCCTCAAAACCGGGTGGGGGAAGGGAGTAATTCTCACTCTTGCGTTTGCTAGCCAAATAACTTCAAATGAACCTTCGTTACTTTCAGGCATTGATGGGTGAGCAGATGACTGCGTAGCCCCTGGATGGAGGAGAGAGATCCTATTTGGACAAGGTATGTGTCCTCAGTTTAGGAATTCTGAAGCCCCCAGGAAGGCGGCTACATTAAAGCCCTAAAGAGGAAGGCTAGAAGAAATGTTTACAGAGGGGAGGCATCTCTACCCTCTACCTCTGCTTCTGTTAAAGGAGAAATGGCTCTGGGCAACCCTCTTGGCAGGCTGGCTGGCAGGCCTCTTGAAGCCTCCAGGTGTCCACTCTTAAAAAAGGGCCCATGGCTAATTTTGATCGTTGGCCCTTCATTCTCTCCTCAGAAAGGACAAGTGAGTGTGGAGGCCGCAGCTCACCACAGTCACAGAGGATGCCAATGTGTTGGTAAGCCTTGCCCAGCTCATCACAATGGCAATAGCAGAAGCCTTTTCATAGCAGATTTGTTGATATGCCAACAGAATGTTTGCACTGTCATTTCAGGATTCCTCGGAGGCACCGGTCCATTGGGAGCAGGGAGATGGCCCGAGAGGGAGTCCCTGTCTCCCAAGATAGGTAGCATGTCAGAGGGTGAAGACCCCTGCTTGTTCACTAGGAGCTTGCAGGGTAGAAAAAGATGCCCATCTTGGAAAGAAGAGGCTGAGCTAACTGGTTGTCCTTAAACATTTCACCTTCTTCCTCTGAACAGAACCGAGTTGGTGGCGGACGAAGGGACGGCCTCCTCAGTGGTAAGAAAGGTTTGGCAATGGGGCCAATGGAGGCTATGCACCCTCTGCTTCAGCCATCTTATAGGGATGCAGAGAGCTTTGGATTGAGCCTCAATACTGTGATTTGCAGGACTCAACGGAAGTCATGGCGAGGTCCGGGACCAGCAGCCTGGAGGAGTGGGACTCCTCTGAGGAGTCAGAGGAGAGTGTGGAGCAGGCTGCAGTGGCTTCCGAGGCCGAGCCCTCTTCCAATCCCTGGGTAAGAAAGAAAGTGTTTTCTGTTGGGGAGGGATGCAGGCCCTCTATTCAGTTCTTCCAACTGTGTGAACTGTGTGAACTGTGCTAGAATGCTTTGGGTGCTAGAGCAAGATGAAACGTGGCCCTTGGGACAACATACTTAGGCTAACTATTTGCACCCAACTCTGCTGTGATTAGTTCATTTACTGGAAAACACCAGGGAAGGGCCCGCTGCAGTGGACTGGTGTCCTAAATGGATATAACCCATTCTGTTTATGCCTTTCCTTTTTCTGCATCATCCTCTGCAGCACCCTGCTGCTTACGGGGTGGGTTTTAACAGGGAAAGAGCAGAAAGCCTACTTTTCTGGAGGACGACTTCTGGGACCTCCCACTGTAATTTTGTTTTCTTTTTTTTTCTTCCTTACCTCACTTCTCTACTCCCTTTTCCCTTCCCCATCTTTTCCGCTGTTTGCTTTTGTATTTTCATTGTATCATATTTATTTATTTATTTATTTATTTATTTATTTATTTATTTATTTATTTTAATTCCATTTATATCCCGCCCTTCTCCAAAGACTCAGGGCGGCTTACAAGCTTAGCAGTAGCCTTCATTCTATGTATATGCCTGCTTATTAGGGCTTTCATGCACCCTCCAAGCGGCATTATTACAAAGTCAGCTTAATTGCCCCCAACAATCTGGGTCCTCATTTTACCTACCTCGGAAGGATGGAAGGCTGAGTCAACCTTGAGCCTAGTGGGATGCGAACCTGCACTAATTGCAGGCAGCTGGTGTTACTTAAGGAGGCATTAGCCCACTGCTCCACCAAGGCTCCTTATATATGTTATAAGGTAATAAAACTTTACATTAAAAAAAATGTAGGATAAATACGTATAATCGCCTTTGTTCTCACACCACAAATGGCAGCCTACAATGCAGAATCATGGTGTCATTTGCAGCTGTTAGGTGGGTATAGGGAGTGATTTTCTACCTGCTACAAATCCACCCTGACTGCTCTTTAGAAGGCCAGATCCTGAAGCTAAAACTCAAATACTTTGGCCACCTAATGAGAAGGAAGGACTCACTGGAGAAGAGCCTAATGCTGGGAAAGATTGAGGGCAAGAGAAGAAAGGGACGACAGAGAATGAGGTGGCTGGATGGAGTCACTGAAGCAGTAGGTGTGAGCTTAAATGGACTCCAGAAGATGGTAGAGGACAGGAAGGCCTGGAGAAACGTTGTCCATAGGGTCGCGATGGGTCGGACACGATTTCGCAGCTAACAACAACACAAATGAAGCCATCTGTTGTTTTCATCCTTTTTAAATCTCTCCCCACCCTCTTTTGGAGAGAATTTTTTTTAATAAAAAAGAATCCACAGTGTCACAATGCACATTGGTGTTGTTGTAAATAAACTTAAAAGGGCATTACCTCACCCTTCTGCCTTTCTGGATCTTAAGAACTCTCAGTTTTGGGAAAGGGAAAACGAACAGTCTCCTCCATAAATAATGGGAATTAGTTGACTAGGAGCATTTAGTTTAATCTCTAACAAGACCTCTTGGATAATTAAGCAGGCAATTAGGCTAGGCTAAGAGTTTGCATGGCATCATTTCACCACCTTCCATCAGCCAGTTAAGCACTTTGTGAGAAGTAGATCCTCTGTTTGTGTGTGTCTGTGTGATTGTATATTTTCTACCCTGGATTTGTGTGTGTGTGTGTGTGTGTGTGTGAGAGAGAGAGAGAGAGAGAGAGAGAGAGAGAGAGATGTAGAAGGGATTTTTATAAGGGCCATACTTTGTTTTGTAAGAATCCCAGGATTTCCTGTTCCTACATGAATATTTTTGAAGCATTGCACAAGACAGAAGCAGTTCTAGGGATCCCCTCTAAATCAACCTTTGATAAATAAAGAGTATAGCAATGCTATGTCACACGGAAAAGCCAGGTCCTGTTCCAAGCTGGGAGGATGCTGTAGAAATATGCTGAAGGCAGGCCGCATGTTGGAAAAGAGTCTCTTTATTTAGTTGCCAGAAACTTCAGTGACAGCAGCATGTTTCTGGGGTGGCTGACAAAATGGAGTCAAGAGTGGATGGATCTTTATGGGGCTCTGAGACTTTGAAGTGGAAGTGTTTCTAGATATTTCACTAGATATTTTGATGGCAGAGTGCTTCCCATTTTTTATCATATTTTGTTGTTAGCTTCCAATCATACACCTCTTAAAAGCTGTGATGCAGGTGCCAGGCTGCTGTTTCAGCCACTTGATTTCCTTTTGACAGCTGCTTTTCTAGCTCCAGCTTTTCTTTCACGAATTTCTCTGTTGCTTCAAGTCATTTGAGGATGGCAGAAAAGATTATTGGCAGTTCCCTCCCTTCCATCTAGGACATAGCATATAAGCACTGCTTGAACAGGGTCCGCAAGATTGTCTGGGACACTACGCATCTTTTTCATGACCATTTTTCCTTGTTACCTTCTGGGAGGAGGCTCCGTGGTATCCGAAGCAGAACATCCATATTTGGCCTGAATCTAGCAAGAACAATGATTAATCAAAATCACTTCAGTGTAGTGTAATGTAGTGTTTTGTGTGTGTGTGTGTGTGTGTGTTTGTGTGTGTGCACGCTCGCACAATCCCACATGAGAGAGAGACACATTTATCTGGCTAGACAGGTTTCTTGATAATGCATACATCCAACGGAGGTAGGACATAAAGTGAGACAGGACATAAAGTGAAGGCAGGACATAAAGGCAGGACATAAAGTGAGACAGGACATAAAGTGAAGGCAGGACATAAAAGTGAGGCAATGTACCACTTTTGTCCAAAGCAAAACTGAATAGCAGCAGCAACATGTTTTTGCATTTCAAAATGTCAGTTTATCAAGACCCAACACAGAAAAACAAATATAGAAATTACCAATCAAAAAAACTGAACTAACACCACTTGTAATACACACATTTGTGTTTGCCTACCTATCTATTCTGACCAATAGTTGCACAGATGGAAATGGGCCTTGCTATTTTATTAGTTAATACATTGAGCTATGAAGGAATTTCAAAACAGCAGCACAAACTAGAAAGCAACAAACTACTGTAGTCACAATAAAACAAAACACTTGGAACAATGCAATCTATGTTTTGTCACAAGCTCAATATGAACACTATCTAGCTGGTCAAAATTCAGAACATGAACATTTTGGTTTCACAATCAGAATGTTTTGGGCATCTCTGTTCAGTGAAAACCCTTGAAGGAACAGCTACTAACAATTCCTGAAGGAAACGAAGGCCTTGCTTACATTGGCTTTGTCAGCATTTAGTCTCTGTTTATGAGGTGCTTTTAAATATAGATATTCTTGCACCCCACAAAGCTTCCCACTTCAGATATATATGATGGACAGAGTCCCAGAGTAATTGTACAGATCAAATACAACAGCCAACGAATGGGTGATTTTTCACCCCACACTAGCTGATGTCTAGCTTCTAATCTCAACAAAGTTTTCCAGAATTATCCCCTACCCCTCCAAAGCAACTGAGGAGTGGTATACAGTTTTCTGCTCAAGCTGGGATTGGACTAGAAAACCCCCAAGGTTCTTTCTAACCCTATTATTCTATGTACTATGAAAACCGTTTAACTTATTCTCAGTTATTTCAAACAGGCCCGTGTTTCAAACTGGTTTTAGCCAAAGCCAGTTTTATCTTGGAGGCCACTGAAGCGTGATGCAGAACATTGTTTCTGAAGTGAATTGTGCGTCTTTTGGATGGATACCTCTGATTTTTGTTTAATAAAGGATTTAAGGGGTTGCTCATCTTTGAACTGAACTCTTAATATTTATTTAGTTTCACAGCAGAGGGGGGAAAACACCAGGTACAAACCTTTGACTGTCAGCCTCTGAGGCCGAGGAGATTTAAACATTTTGATTATGATCAAGTATTTCAGGACAGTACCAGTTCAAAATTTCTCTACTAGTTCAATAACCCTATTTAATGAAGCAGGCTGGTGTTTAAAACTGATACTAAAAGCGGCTGCTGGCAATACTTTTATGATGTCTGCAAGAGCAAGATAAAAGGGGGTGGATTCTGTGCTCAATCCATTTTTTTCCCTTTGCATTTAAGAGCCTGCAGGAGCCTGCTAAACACTAATTTATTAGGCTTTGTGCCAAATGTATGGCAAAGTTTTCCTCTTTAATAAGAAATTTCTCAGGCTGCTCAGATTTGTTTTTCTTTGAATTATTTATTCCCTGACAGAAATACATCCATTTCCCTAAACATTGCAACTTTCTTTTAGACCAGTACTTCCCAAACCTGGGTGAATTACCTCAAATTGGGTAAATGTGTTTCTTCTTTGGGTAATGATACACAAAGTCATTACGCAATCACAACAGGGACATTTAAATGGACTTAAAGTGTTTTATTTACTTTGGGTAAAAGGGATTTTCTGTTAGGTGGTTTGGGATAATGAAGGGGGAAAAATTGCTTTAGATGTTGTAAAATTTGACAAGGGTTTATGAGCCAAAGAGATTGGGACCCTGTCATTTTACAGTTAGATGCAGACTGGGTGTACGACCAGTTGCTTAGCAACTGTTTGAGATTCCAACGGATCTTCCTGGGAGGAGTGCTTATGACACAGATTTGAATTTGCAACGGTTAGTTCCCCCCCCCCGTGGTCACATGACTGCACATCCTGCACTCAACAAACAGGCCACATTTTATCATTGTTTGCAGCATGCCATACTCACATGACCATATTTTACAATAATTTTGCCAAAAGTGGGCATTTAATAACAGTTTTTGGCCAAACCACAGTCATAGTGAACCATTAGTTTGCTTAACAATCATGATGATTTGTTTAATGACCACCACAAAAAGGTCATAAAATCAGGTTGGTCACATGGCTAACCTTTTTTAGGACTGTCCTAAATTTTGCCATGATGGGCAGGCTCCATTACAGCCATAACTTGAGGACTACTTTTTTAGTTATGACTAGGCGAACAAATCAAAATGGCTGGCTGCTCCTGAATTGCTAAGCGCAAGTCAATCAACTTTATTATGGCTTAGTGCAATATGTAAACCCACCCATCCAAGATTTAAAAATGGCACTAGAAATTTCACTCTTAATAATGCAAACCAATTAAAGGCTAGAAGCAGAACTAACTAAAACTGAAGCCATCTGCTCATTGGATTTCCAAAAGCCTTTCTGAATAAAAAAAAGCTTTCCACATTATATGCAAGAACAGGTACTATGGATCTGACATGTGTACAGATTCAGGTTATGCATTTTTGCAACTCACTGGAAAAGCTCAAGGAAGAAAAATATGGACAGCAGGAGGAGGAGCGGGGGTGGGTGGGGGAGAGATATATGCACCTTAATTGAAAATTCTCCTTGATTCTTTCTTTTCAAAGCCCAGCCCACAAAATGATGTGTAGGGAATTGCTGATTTGCCTATTAAAATAGAAAACAAAACTGGACACAACTATCTTATTTTTTTATTTATCAACTTGTAAGAAACAACATAATTTGAACTGAATCCAGTGACAACAAACTAGTCATTAGTGCAATTCACTGAAAATAGATATTAGATATATTAGCTGCTCTGATTGGCAGGTACAAAATCAACCAAACTGCAACTTTCTGGATCATGTGCTATTTTGGGACATGGTTCAAAGGCATTGTTTCACAGAGTACATTGCATTAATCCAATAAAGAATCTCCACAATAATTGATACCATTGAAAAGAGATGGGATTTATTTTGATATAGCAATGAGTCTTGAGTTGACTTGATATATTTGGCTTTTGAGACTGACAATCCAGCCTACTGCAGTGTATCTCTTGTTCTCTTCTGCATCTTTCTTCCAAATATGTGTACAAAGTGCATACATGTTTGGGATCAGCATTTTTTTAATGCTAGTTCA
The DNA here is from genome assembly GCF_964194415.1 of Vipera berus. Taxonomy (NCBI): domain Eukaryota; kingdom Metazoa; phylum Chordata; class Lepidosauria; order Squamata; family Viperidae; genus Vipera; species Vipera berus. The sequence continues at coordinate 94,558,308 of NC_138203.1, read as the reverse complement.
TTCCCAAGAGGCATATAATCAGATATTGCACTGTGCCCAGGGCCCCAGTCTGTTCTGTTTAACTTTGCTATTTAACAGATCTTAATTCTCAGTGCGTTTCTTCACACTTGCCCTAGACGTAATGGCATCCAACCAGAGTAAATGGTAGACTCCAAAACAGACATTTATTTTAATTTATCACCAGGACAACTGCAAGTAGTAATAATGAATAGAAGGTGCTTCTTGTATTTGAAGCGTCTCACCTCATCTGCATTTCTTTTCAACCTCGATAGGAGTTTTGCAGAAAATTGTCAAATAATATAGTCATACTTCTGTCCCAAAGCAAGTAACAAAACACAAACAGCCAGTAGATAGGAGATATATTTCATATCATTTAGACCAGGGGTCTTCAAACCTGGCCCTTTTATGACTTCTGGACTTCAACTCCCAGAATTCCTCAGCCAGGCACACTGGCTGAGGAATTCTGGGAGTTCAAGTCCACAAGTCATAAAAGGGCCAAGTTTGAAGACCCCTGATCTAGACTATCAGGTCCAATCCCAGAAACCTGGAAATAACTCAGCTGTATAAAATTACCTGTAAAAGAAGGAAGGGGATTACAGAATCATTTCCTCTGCAAACTTTACCTGGTTGTATAGTAGCAGCTTTCTCAAAGCCAGTCTTACAGGTTGCTAGCCCTGAGGATACACTGAACCATAAACTAACCAAAACATGCTAAGGTCATCCACACATTTCATTACACATCCAGAGTTCACTGTAAGCAGAGATGCTTATATTCTCTCTGGAGTCCCCACCTCTCACTTTTCAGTTTTCCTTTTACCAACCATCTTCACCTCACAAGCTGAATATTATAGATGAAAGGGCAAACAGCTTAGTTTATGGACCTGGAAAAACTCTGTAGAGAGAATTTTTTAAAAAATAAATAAACTGAGATCTCATGGTATCATTCCAATCAACTCAGGCCATTAACGATATCATGCAACAGGAACAAATAACTAGGATTGTCTAAAATACGGAAGCCAAGTCACCATGAGGAGATAATGCTGCTTTACAAAGTCCTGGGGGGGGGGGCATTCCTAGGAGTGGGAGGGGACCCATTAAAGGAGGATTTTAATGTTGAAGATGACCACAGACATAACAACATGTGGAATAACCTGGAATAACCAGGCACAGGGACAAAAAAAATATCAACAACAACCACAAAAATAGCTTATCACAGATTTCTTCTTGAAAAAAAAATAGTTTTACCAATTTCCAGAAGGCCATTCTTGTCTCAGGGGGGAAGGCTGTTCCTGAGGTGGGAAATTCTCATAGAAAACTGCCATTGAGTTCTCCATAGGTGGAGGCCCTTTAGGAGGCACTGTTTGGTCAGCCAGGTAGAATCTTTCTGGGGAAGGGCAATTTCTCCCAATGAATGGATTTGCAATGTGAAACTACCCATCATGAGTGATGGAGAATGGGTCTTTCACAAGGTGGATAAAATCATCATCGGATTGAGAGTGAAAGCCTGAAAATAAACTTTGCAGCAGACCCCCTTCCTCTGACTACAATGGAAACAAAATCAACAAAACAAAATGAGTGAACGGAATACCTTGGACAAAGTGATACATCATTTTATCAGGCAAATTTTGTAAGTTTGCAGCTAGTCGACACATCTGGTTAATTCCCCAAATTTTGAAAGGGTACATCTGCACATTCTGCTTAGCCCTTCACCAGCATAGGCTGCCCGTCTGAGGGCAGGAACAGGTAACTCCCGCCCATCAGAAATGCACCCACGTTTTCCAGCTTTGCTTCCAGCCTGCTCTTTCTGATCTGACCTGTCTTACACTGCTCAGAATGATCTGAAGACCTTTATTCTCCCTATCCTAAGCTGTCCAAGATGGTCTCAAGACCTTAATTCTGTTCTTGTAGCAGCTCCAGCACCAACCGGCTGCAGTGCCTGGCATGCAGCTTTCCCTAGTGGGTAGTCACTGCTCTGGGTTGCCATTTTGGCCTCATTTGCCAGGCCCGTCTGCTTTCTGCTAGTTGGCACTTCACATTTTCTTAAAATAATCTTGTGGTTGATCCAACAATGGACCATTAAGTCAGCCAACTATCCTTAACCCTAGAAGTTCATGCTCTATTCAACGCCTTTATCTCCTAGTTGACACCCTTTTGGCTTCTGCTCAGGTGGAAGAAGCAAATTCCTCTTCCTTTCCCACTCCCTATACATAATTCTGCAAAATTTCCCTTCCTCCCATCCACCCCTTTAAAAAAAAAGTTTAAGTTCCCATTATTAGTTTGTTTCTAGGAAATTGAATTGTCAACAAGAATAGCATCCTTGCTACATTTCCCCAGGCCTATAGGAAAACTTAGAAACGGAAGACGCTGTTCTCTGTTGCTTTATTACATCACACCAAAACAGGGAAGGTCTGCAATACTGGAGTGTCAAAAGACATAATGTAGGAAGGCTGTTTACCAACAGAACTAGTTAATGAGGAGGGACTGATCCCTAAAAGGAGGCCAGGACTGATAGACCTGCTGAAACAGAGGCCAGCCAATGAGGCTTCTCTCTCTTGCACAGATGACAGAGGCAAGAAACAAGAGAAATGACCAATGGACTCCTCTACTCTACTGGCACTAACTCGGCCCCTTTGCCAACTCATTACAATCCAGAGTGGAATCTCTGAAGCTGATTTACAAAAGGAGTAGAACAAAGAACCAGACTCTTTGGGTTCCAATATAGAATTGCCCAAAGTCTAAATACTGTAAATCCCCTTATAAAATTTAGATCTTCTTCTTATCATTTCTCCCTCCCTGGTTTGTGTACACACACACACACACACACACACACACACACCAGTGGCGTAGCGTGGGGGGTGCAGGGGGGGCGGGCCGCACCGGGCGCAACATCTGGGGGGGGCGCGCTTGCACTGAGCTGCTCAGGGAGCCCCAAGGGCTGCACAGAGTCGGCTTGGCTCCGCTCTCGAGCTGCTCTTTCTTGCAAAGCGAAACGAGTCTGGCAGGTGAGATGGGCGGCCACATAAACTGAATAAAATAAATAGAAGCGCCCAACTCTCCGCCCAGGCTCAGGCCAACCGCAAGCGCCCCGCAGGCGCCCCGGCAGGCTTGGCCGAGCGAAGACGGACCCGCCGGCCGGCTGGCCTAGCTTCGTGCGCATGCGTGGCTTTATTTAGCGGGGCTCACGTGCGAGCTTGAATGCAGCGGCTCTTGCAGGTCGGAGCCCCGCCCAGCCGCCCTCGAGAGGGACCCGGAAGCATCCCGCATGCGCGCGACTCTTCTTGGAAAGTCTACGCCGCTGCGAGGCGCGTCTTTTCGGAGGTGCCATGACGTCACCGGGTTAGGGGGCGCAAATTGCCCCGGGTGCTGACAACCCACGCTACGCCACTGACACACACACACACCACCTTAGGCTGGAGAAAATTGGCTTTATTTTTATTTAGTCTACATAGTACTTTCCCTACAGTAGCTGCAGAAGCTTGCCTGACAAGTCTAATCATTTTTTTAAATTCGTCACTTCACCACTGCAACTCTCAGCACAATTTTCTTTTCCTTTTCTTTTTGAAAATGCAGAGATTTGAGCTGGGAAATGGTCATGCTTTGAATCCTGTTATTTTATGTTGCAGACACGAGCTCCTCATTGGAGTTTAGTCACCAAAGGGAACTATGAAAATCTGCACTTTATGCACAAAAAAATATCTGCTTTCAGAGGCATATGCAAGGAGGAATAGATGGACTAACACAGCGTTATGGCATCACAATGCAAATTCTGGCCTTTTCCTACAGGCATTGTGATGTTGCATCTGTGAGCCAAAGAACACATTGTGTCATAACACAATGTTTTTCTGACCAGGAAAGCTATTTTTCTGCTCCGCTGCCTGATCTTAGAATTAGGCTATGAATTCTGACATGCAGCGTCAGAATTTTTGCTTTGCAGTAATGGCAAATTGTAATAAATAGTATCTATTTCAGACTGCATCTACAAAGATGGTCTGCCGTAGGAAAACATCCTTCTTGGTCAGCACCAAATGATCATCCACGCATATTACAAAGTAGGAGGATAGCTGATGATAGTAATTATGATAATCCTATGTAGGAAAGTTGTTCTTAGTTGTTTTCAGCTTAGCTAATGGTGTCTAGGTTTCATACATTGGAAGGGATTATAAATGTGGTAATCAGCTTTTTGGGAAAACTAGATAACAAATTCGATCTTTGTGCTCTGAGCTGGGTTTTCTTGCAGACATCTCATTACCAAACAAGGTAACCATCGGTGTTAGAAGGGAGTGAAGTTTGCTTTCATTTCATACATTAGTGCTTGCCCTGTCAGTCCTGGTGGGAGTGGATTCCGTGGTGCCTTGATTAAGCTGTTGTTTATTGTTAGCTTTTGATTGTTCTTTAGTGATTTGAGCTTTCTTGGTAAGGTCACTGAGAGTTTATTAAGGAACATCTGGATGGAAGATCTCCAGCTTAATGAAATCCCATTTGTAGATTCATCTTACTTTTAAGCAAGAACTTCCACTTAACACAATACACGCAGATTCAGTGTCGAAAACTGCACTTGAGACTTATTTCTTATAATCACTTTTCTTAATTTGACTACTCAACATTGTTATCACTTGCGTGCTTTAATGGACAGTTCTCAGCCGTTGACATTTTCTCTTGAGCTACTTGTCAGGGGTTATGGAGAGGTAGAGTCTAAGACAGGTGTCTTGAAACTTGGCCCTGACTGAGGAATTCTGGGAGTTGAAGTCCACATGTCATAAAAGGGCCACATTTGAAGACTCCTGGTCTAAGATAATGATAAGGCTTTCACCATCACCATCACCATGGGGATGCAGGGGTGAGGCAAAGAATGTGCTCTGGCCCCTGGCTATGGCAGACGTCCTACAGATCTCTGCAGATCATCAGCAGTCCATGGCCTACTACACACTGAGAATGACTACTATAGAGGATGTAAAAGAGCAACACCCAAGTAGCGTGCTGTTACTAAATACTATAGGAGCATATGGGGGAGGGAGGAGGAAATAATTTACATGCAGTTAAAGCACAATAATCAGAACACAAAAAGGTTGTACTTTATACTTCAAAAGGTTGCTGAATTGCTTTTCTGCAAATCCAAAGGATCATTATTACAACATTGCTGAGATCAGCTCTTTAAGATCACAGCAACATAATAGCAAACAAGGCTGACCAGGGACCAGAGGTGTCTGGCCACCTGGGCCTGAAATGGTCATTATGCATCTCTCAGATTCATCCCACTACAGGGGTATACAGCAATCCTAGCATATATTCTACCCACCCTGCAGCTATAATTGGATGATGCCATTTTAAGCAGGGGAACTTTTCTCTAATACCCAATACAACTAAGGATGACTCAAATCAACTGCCAATGGAACTTCAGACTCCCCCCCCCCACCTTTGTTTGTTTCGCCAGGACCTAAAAACCTGGCTCTTTGAGCTATCTGGCCTGGACTGAGGGGTTTTAATGATTTTAAATTGTGATTTTGACTTTTGGGGGCTATACTTAATTTAATTTTAATTTTATATTGCATTGTTTTTAAATTCTGCCCTGTAAACCGCCCTGTGTCCTTCGAGAATAGGGCGGTATATAAACCGAATTAATAAATAATAATAATAATAAATAAATAAATCTTGTCACATTTTTGACCTGGGGATGAAATAAAAAAGAACATGACAAAAAAAGTTGTTGCATTTAATGCATTGTCAGATGCCAAAAAGATAAAGGCCCGATGTGTCTGCACTGTTGGGGTTTATGGGGATCCTAATTTCAAATAGATAACAATAAGATTTTTCCCCACTAACATGCTCTCTTCTGGTTCTGCAAATATAGCAAATCATTCCAGCAATTTTGCTAACCATGGCTTATTTCTTTTAATGTTTGCAAATGTCACTATATACAAAGTAGAGATGTCTGGAAACAACAAACGATCATTGCAACATTTTTTTCATGTAACATATTCGTGTTGAGAAACCTGTATAAACAGGTTATAAAGCAGTCTATACATGAATATAGCTTTAATTACTTCAGCAATATATACAAACTAACTTTTACATATATACACAAATATATTTTACAAATAATAAATAGAAACAATCAAAGTCAAGATATATCTTCTCATATATAAAATTCCATTTGGTGATCAAGTGCTGTTGGCATTGTATTTGACTTTGCATTAAAAATCTTCAACTTGTTAAGAAATTGTCTTTTAAACCTCATTCCTGAGAAACTGGCTTCATCCAGAAGAAATAATATACATCTTTAAAGATATCCTTCAATGTTCACTTGTTTTTCCTACCTGAATGAAAGACCTATTTGCAGGGAAACCATCTCAATAAAGAAGTCTCTAAAGTATTGCATTTAATTTTTGCCACATTTGATAACTTTTTTCCTGCATTTGAAAACCAGGTGCTAAAGTGGCAGTATCTAAGCTCAGGCACATCTATGTTTTTATGTATCTTCACTGAAGTAAAAAATTATCTTTTCTATTTTAGGATACAACTTACTAAACCACTGTGAATATAATTGGTTGCAACTTTGAAAGTCTCGAGATTTTGATTAAAAAATTAAAATGAATTATTTTAAACATAACAATAAATATCTGTATCAAATACCTCTTTTTGTGTGTACTTCCTAATTCAACAAAATATTTGTGTATTCTCCAAAAGTGGGAGTTATAATACTACATCTTCATATGCTTACATTACTTTAAAAAAATATTATTTTCTAAGCTAGAAACAACAGTGTCAAAAAAGAGGATTATCTGTTTGGGATATGGATTTGTGAAAGTTATAGATTTAGTTGTCATCACTGTCCACAATCAATGCAGTAATTTTGTATGAGAAAATTGTTATAAGTAATATTCCTACCATTTTTATGATAGTGCTGTGCCTTTTTTATGGATAGTCATTTGATAAAGATGCGTATGTTTAATATAAATGCATTGGATTCCTTTTTAAAGGAAAATCATGAGACACTATGTAGGTATTTTCTCCTATGGTGAATTTATTGTTATATAAAGAGATTATGGATTGCTAAGTGTTTCCTAAATTTAATTATTTACCTACTGTGAAACAGCTTACTCTGGAATCTTTCAGACCTACAAAACATCATTATTCATATATATATATTGTGGCTTGTAAGCATTTATTGAATAAAAAGTCTAAATATTGCTCTTAATTGCTTATAAAAGTAGTTTATAGCCAGTCAAAGCTCCAAAACTGCAAATATCAGCTAAATGGACATTGCACAGCAAAACATCCATTTGTAGAACGTAAAAAAAACAACAACCAAAAACCTTAAACCAAATGCATGTAAAAATAAGAAATTCTTCAATAAATAGGGTTTTTTATACAAGTGCATTATAAAACAAAGTTGGTATAAGAATTATTGACATTTTTTCTGAATAATACAAAAATCACCATCTGTGAGAGAATTCTTCTTAATTATAAAAATAAAATTGGTTTATGTAGTTTTTGGTATATGCTGAGATGATCCAGATTAGGAGATCTATCTGTAGAAGTAGGTTTTACATACATGTTGCTCACTGAATCAGGAATCAAGTGTGCATTCAGATGTTGATCTGGATAAAGATAATGTCCATCTGTACTTCAGTGTTTCCAGTCAGATGTGAATTTGAATGTATATTGCTAGTCATATTCAGGCGAAACCAAATCAAGATTTCAGTCTGGGTGAATAATTCCTAGGGCAGTGTCAGCTGACAGTATTATAGAAGATAGATAATTATGTCAGTAAATTATTCCTGTTTGGTCAGCACTCTGGAGAATTTCCTTCCCAAAATAGAATGTCTTCACTCATGCATTATCCTGGCCTGGTCTCTAAAAAGAAAAATAATTTTAAAAATCTCAATAGTTGACACTACTTCCTAAATTAATTGGATCGGTGACTTCAGACATCTAGTTTAGTAATCTGATGGGGTAGCAACAGTAAATTTCTTTAATTTAAGCTATTTGCCCAGATGGTGGAAAGTGTCATTCTATCAGTATTCAACTTCCTTACTAAAGTACATTTCCCAGTTTTCTTCTGGAAAAAAAACCCTCTAGGCTACTGTTTCTGAAGTGCTTAGGATGCAATTTAATGAGTCATCCATATGTTCCATTCCAAGGAACACAAGCCACCTTTCCTTGAGCAAGATGTAAGACTAAAGGTTTCTATGCATTTTGCATTTGCAAACCCTGCAGGAGTTCAACAAGTAAAGCAAAACAAAGCATATAGGAACAGTAAAAATTCTTAACTGCTCTGAGATGTGAAGTGTAATGAATACTAATATAAAGAGCCTTTCTACCAAGTTTTTATAACCTTGCTTCACAAATCTAATGGCTACATAGGCAATACAAAAAAAGTACATAACAAAACAGAACTTTATACTCCTAAATATCCGTTCCCAAATAAATATGGTTACTAGACGTGAGATGCAAATATCCAATTGAGCCACTAGATGGCAGCAAAACAATGCAGAAAACTCAAAACTCTTTGCTGTGGTCTAGAGGCCCTTTGGATTTTTGCTGCCCAAATCTGATAGCTATACTAACATAAGACTGTCACTCTTAGAAATAAAGCACTTGTGGGGATAAATATTAATAAGGTGATTAATAACAAATTACAAATTCTACCTGAATTCCTCTAAATTCCTTCAAATCTCCAAGCAATCAAAACAGTGTGGAAATGCAAAGTACAGAATATATATTTTTTTAAAAATCACAGGGAAAATAATATAATTAAATCCCTATTCATTCCACCCATTCTCTACTACAAATATATCGATCACATCTCTGTATTAGCATTATGAGAAAACTTTTGGCTAGTTCTCTCACGTGCAGAATTCTACTCTCAGAAGCAGAAGGGCTTCCTCTGCATCAGTCTTCATACAAAGACTCTTTATGGCATGAACACTGGATAAACGTGAGACACGGAGATCTAGTGAAATCTATCTTCTATCTCTCCTGGAATTTGCAGAAAACACTCAAGTCCTTTGTTACCTCCCTAAAATCTAGAACAAGCAATACATTCCTGAGGAGAGAAGCTTTAGTGACCTTCTGCTGAAGTTCAAATCTAGCTTCAACATTTCCTATCATGGGTTCAGGTGCATATTTAAGCTGCCTCTTTTGTTTCTTAAGAAATTATTCAGGCTTTGGTAAGAGCAATATATTCTGTGAAAATAATACCCGAGGGAGAGACAGGGATGCCTTGTATCTACCGCATTTTATGATTGACAATGGATTCTCTTCTTCTAATTACCTAGTTTTAGAACTAAGTTATACATCTAGCACAGACATGTGAAATTCGCAACGTCATGTGACGTCGTGCGACGTATCGGAACTTTTTTCCCATTTCTGGCAATTGGATGGGTGCAGTTTCGGTGTGACGCATCCAGCCTGTGGGCCGGCACTTCGACACCCTTGATCTAGCAGAACCATTCAGCTTAGCTTTTCTTTCCCAAATGCAGGTGGAAAACTGTAGTTTGAATAGGATCTCTCCATAAAGTTGAGAGAATATCCTGAACACATAAAGCTAGCATGTTAGAGGAAACTGTTAATTTCCACTATAACTCGCTAATGTTCACAAGGTTTATATATAGGATTCCCTTTGTCCCTCCAACCCAACCTGCAGCAGAAAGACATCAGAAGCAGAAAGTGTGTCACACAATTTTCTGTCCAAAAAGCCTGCTTCTTACTATTTGACAACTGCAACGATGGAATGAATTTTCAGGGATGCACTGCATAGCGAATGAAAGAATTCTTACCATGAATCTGTGTCATTATGGTTTTTCTTACTACATCTCAGAAATTCTGCAGCTTCTCCCCCTTTTTGGAGGAAAGAAGATCCATTCTGTGAGCAGAACATCAACCTATACAAATAAACAGAACTGCTAAAGTAGCTGTAAACTCATCTTCTAAAAAGTCATATTTCATTATCTCAACTGTATTTAAAATAGAATTTCTGGCAAGGCATTAACTGATTGGTTCGTCCAAAAATTAAAAAGAAAACCAATATCTACTAGGTGTTTATAATATTAATTGTAGTCAGGTGAGTATTTAGCCTATCAGAATTGAACTGTGAAGGTGAGCCATTACAAATAGGAAACCATTACTATCAAATCAATCATAGCCTACAAGCAAAATAGGATCTATAAATATACGCAGAATCAATAATTCAGTCTAATTCCATATATTAAACAACAGAAAATGCCAAAAAGTGCATAATGTACCACATTTCTGCGGGGGAAAAAACCCTAGACATATTTCAAGGCATTTATTCTACAGCTTCTCCATCAGTTTTTGTAATTCTATTCAAGAATAGAATTACTATTCAAGAAAATTTCTCATCTTCTCATGTAGACCAAGGCAATTACAAGGATATTGGTGTTACTACAATATCTCTGTACCATGGGATTAATAAGGGTATCCTGTGTAAAAAGTTATTTCCAACATCATTTTTGTTACTTGTTTACTAAACACCTAGTACTCTAGAGAACATAGCATTATTTCTAAGATACAGCTGAGGATTAGAATTCTCATACTGAATCACAGTATTGAAAGGGAGAGTGAATTATTATTAGTAGCAGTAATAAATTAAAGGTCAGAGTTATTTATAGTGATTCAAAGATACTATGTGAGTTGAAACTAGAGCACTGTGGTTGTAGACTAGGGAATAGTCATGTACTCTTCTTTGTTGTATCTTCTCCCATTAGTATAAGCAAGCTGTCAATGGAAAGAGGGGGCAATGGAAAACATTCTCCTTCATGAAATAAGTGCCTTGGTTAAGTAAGAACACCCACTGTAATTCTCCAGTTTTTTATCATTTTAATTCATATGGGATTATCTTTCAGAAAACTCAGCATACAAATGAACCCAAAAGAGAACAAACAGATAATCAGTAATCTTGGATGGTGACAAAATGATTGACCGCAGAATAAAATAAAATAAAAGTAAACTTACTTTTTCTGGGTTTCTCCAGCTTTGATTCTGACAACTCGTATGCTAAATTCAGGGGTATCCCACCATCTCAAACTGAAAAAAGATTCTTTTTCCCACTGAAGTTTTACTATAAGCAGTTCTCCAATATCTACTTCGGTAAATACCAGGAAGGAACTTGTTTTGTTAGTGGAAATCTCAGGCCTGTTTAAAAAAAAAAGTTCAGTCTGTGCTTGTCTTCAACTCACCTTAGAATCTTATCTGAGAACATGAAAAAAGGTTTTCATTCACAGGATATAACAAAACCTTTTAATCAGAAGCAGCAAAATCACATAATAAATAAATAATGAGCCACAGTGGCACAGTGGTTAGAATGCAGTACTGCAAGCTACTTCTGCTGACTGCCGGCTGCCAGCATTTCGGCAATTCAATTCTCACCAGCTCAAGGTTGACTCAGCCTTCCATCCTTCCGAGGTCGGTAAAATGAGGAGCCAGATTGTTGGAGGCCATATGCTGACTCTGAAAACCGCTTAGAGTGGGCTGTATAGCACTGTGAAGTGGTATATACCGGTAAGTCTAAGTGCTATTGCTATCATAAAAATGATACCCTCCTTGTAAATCCAGGGAATCCTGTTGGCCTGTTAAGGACCCAGATGTCATTTCCAACATCCTCCAACTCTTGATTCTCACCTGCTAAATTTCAGATATATCAGCCCAGCCTCCCACATGTTGTCCTCCATTCCACCACTAATGTCTCTCCTAGTTTCTCTAACCCTACATCCTTCCAATTTTCTTCCCCAATCAGCTGAAAAGCCGTCCAAGACTTCTCTTTTCCTCATCAGTTAATGCTCTCCTTCCATCTCAAGAAGTTCCTTACATAATGATACGAAATAACTAATTGAAATATTGTTTTGACCTGACTTTTTGATGTAGACTCACTCCTTTTCAGAGAGATAGCCCTTGGCATGCCAGTTAAAGGCTGGAGCAACTTGTGACCCAAGCAAAGTTGGCCTCCTATTATAAATCTTCCTTTCCTAACTTGGCGTTTTCCAGATATGACATAACTCCAACTCTAGAGATTGCTGGAAATAGAAGAGCTGAACTCTCAATATATTTGGAGAGGACTGGGTTGGGAAAGTTGGTATAATCTTCACAGTAGCGATCATATAAAGTCAAAGAGAGAGATCTTAAGGAGCATTAATTTTACTTATTTGTCCAATTCATGTAGCTGCTCATTTCACAAACATGTGACTTACAGCTTACAACATTTTTTTTTCTCAGTAGCAGCCCTCTTTTTTCCAGATCACTTTCATTTAGACAAGCACATGCCCAAGATAGTAGCTGACAGCACAGCTATGGGTGACAGCAAACTGAGACAATTCAGATTAAAACATGCAACTGGTAATCCCGTTCTTTATTACTCCTGCTAGATCCCATACTATATCCAGCATGAATGGTAAGCGCCAGTATGCTCACAGACCAATCCCTTATATACTTTTAAATTCCAAACATTTATTGGGAGACTAGAATGCACCAATAGGCTTTCTTAGGAAATAGCTGATTTTCAAGGAGGGAGCATCTCACCAGATTGCCTTTTAGCAAATGATTAGTTTGTAACACATGATCATTAAGCGAATCTTGCATACTTAATTTTTTTTAAGGACTAATGTTATTGCCACTTAGCTGCTTGCCTTCGTAATGCAAAAGGTCTAATGTCAGGTTCAAGAGATGCACATTTTATGTACTTCACCCAAGCAGAAATGCATAATTGGGAAGTCACCATTTGTACAATTTTCTATATACAAATGTACATTTCTCAAACAGAGCAACTAAATACAATCAATTTTTCCTTCTTTGTGCTTACAGGGCGTGTCAAAAGCCTAAATATTATCTCTTTTTTACACTTCATTGAAAGGCAACGGGTAGGAGAAAACGGATGACTATTCACTTGTCTCATGCAGCACTTTTGTATAATATGCAAAAAGTTATCTGAGAACTCCTAAAACACACTCGGAACAATTAAATGGAACAAAATGTACCACATCCTTTAGTGAAAACCCACAATCTGCACACATGCAGGAACCATTATCAAATGACTCTGCAAGCAATTTCTGCAGCCAATAGGAAGATATTTTTTTTAAAAAAAAAGTCTAGCTGCTACATAATGCGACAGTATATTGATAAATGTGTAGGCAACTGTTTCAGCTGATACTCACATTACAAACGGTACGTTCTCACTTTCCTTCTTGGTGCCATAAAAAGAAATAAGAAATGGCTCATTTCTCTTGGTAATGTTCAATTTTCCAAAAAAATGTACCTTGACCTGGAAATGAAAGACTGAGAGCAAAAGATAAAAAATATTAATAAATTCTGCCAGTTTTGGTTTGGAACATAGTATTTTTATGCTTAAGTATGCGAAGTAATTTTATAGAGAACATTTCATAAGTATAAAAAATCCTAACCCCAAAATAATTTCAGATAATCTGCAAACAGAAGGGGATGGTATAAAGTTCTGATATTCTCCCATCTAATTTCCCACAATGTTTGAAGATCAGATCAAATATTATTTGAGAATTCTGTACTGCAATACCAAGTATGATTGTATGAGATAAAGGAGTTTCTTCCTTCTAAGTATAAATTATCTAATTCTGCTATAATGTAAAAAGGATTCAGTTATCAATCTGAATGGTCTCTTATTATGAGATTTTGAAGTATATCTTTGCCCCCCCCCCCGCAAATATTTATTATATGAAAATAACATTGCTAATTTAATTAATAGCAGTGCAAATAACAACAGCATCAAATAACATCTGCCCATCACAGGTCCTTGGGAAGGACTGATAGATAAAAATGCCAAATCCAGTCAAAACAGCTGGCTGCACAACAACCATAATAATACATATGAATATATTTATTTGTAGATTCTACCCTAACAATTCTTAGTTAGGACTTCAATTAAGTTTCTACCAGTCTTAGATTGTGAATCTAACTGTAGATTACTCTCACATAACAACAACCTAATATTAACAATAGATGGTCTCATCAAGCCTTAGGAGTTGATACTGACTATTCTGGGGGAATCCTGTCTCAGAAAATCTGTATTCGTTTACAAATAAAATCAGGTCACGGGTTTGATATTAGAATTTATTATGCACCTGAAAAATACAAATGTATCACATTTGACATGAACTGCTTCATTTTCAATTTCAATAGTAGGATTAAATTAAAACAAGTGCATTATTTGAATCTAATAGGTCTGTCGTTCTTAAATTTATAATGAACTCAGTCTTTAATCAAGCAAAATGTTATTATTTCAATGAGGCCTGTGCAAGAGTCCTTTCTGGTTCAATTTGTTCTGAAATTAGTGTTTTCACACGTTATATTACGGCAGTGGCATACTCATGACCTAAAAATAAAAGCTTTGCAGAAGATCACCAATACCTTTATAAGGCGCATATGCACGGGTCTTTAGATACATTTTGCTGCTCCTCTTGCTTCCCACTCTTTTGACTTCATACCCTAAATTGTTGCAACGATTCTTTCGGCAGCTCAAGCAAAGCCCTCTTTCAAATGTTTCCTTTGAATTGCATCGATACGCCATGATTGGTTTTTCTTCGTACAAGAGGGAATCAATGAAGAGGTGGATGGAGCGTTCATGAGAGCATTTTATCAGCTGATCAGATTCTTAGGGAAGAAAAACAACATAAGCTGCACTGTATAGAGACGTATTTCTATTGTTTAGCAATTACGATAAGCCAGTCTGCACCAGATGTTCTCTAAGTGTATCAAATTTGGCGAGAATTCTCTCATCCTCTGAAAAACGCTTCAGTTGTGAAGCTAGTGTTCATTTTTAGTCACACTGAATGCCATTGTTTTTCTTCACTGCTGCTTCTTCTTCTTCAGTACTATTTCACCCTACTTGGCTACTATTTCTCCTGTCCTGCATTAAATCTCATCAACAGCGTCCTCCAATACTGCTGATAATAATCACAATGATCTATAGCTCATTGTATTTGCTAGATAAGGAAGAAATTAAGGACAGTCTAGGTCAGGCATGGAGAACTATGGCCTTTTTTATTTTTAATTTTTTAATTCCATTTATATCCCGCCCTTCTCCGAAGACTCAGGGCGGCTTACAAGCTTAGCAGTAGCCTTCATTCTATGTATATGCCTGCTTATTAGGGCTTTCACACACACACCCCAAGCGGCATTATTACAAAGTCAGCTTAATTGCCCCCAACAATCTGGGTCCTCATTTTACCTACCTCGGGAGGATGGAAGGCTGAGTCAACCTTGAGCCTGGTGGGATGCGAACCTGCAATAATTGCAGGCAGCTGGTGTTACTGAAGGAGGCATTAGCCCACTGCTCCACCAAGGCTCTTTTTTATGTGAACTTCAGCCATTCTGGAAGTTCAGAGATTGTAAAAGGGCCATTGTTCTCCAACCCTGGTCTAGACTGAATATTTGAGCATAATAGTGTGTTATCTATAACTGACTACACATAGATAAGCACAACCTACAATACAGTTTACATGCTACACATAGTGGACCAGCTATCACTACAGCTGAAGTATCACATGCATGCAATGAAAAGTGAGCAGAGCACTAGCACATGACACCTCTTGTGTATCTCTGCAGTACTGCCTTACTTTTCATCTTCTGTAACTTGAGAAGGGATGTTAGTCATAGATCAATACAGGTAGTCCTCAACTTATGGCCAATCACTTAGCGACCATTCAGTTATGAGCCCCCCCCAAATGTCCTTTCAACATCCCCCCACATAGTCACATGATCACATTTAGAGCGCTCAGCAACCACCCCACATTTATGGTTGTTTGCAGAATCCCATAGTTACATGAATGCGATTTATGACATTTTTTTTTGCTGGAAACTGGTGTTTAGTTCCTGTTTGTGGCCCCCCCCCCCAAAAAAATCACCCATTGCAGACAAGAGGTTGCTTAATGGCTGAGTCCCTTAACAACCACCGCAAAAAATGTCATGAAATTGGGCTGGTCACATGATGATCCGCTAATAATCAGCAAGATTTATGACTGCAATTCCAAGCTCCTACATAGCATACATGAGCCATAGGTCAAGCACTACCTCTAATCCCTGATGTAAACAGATAGTTTAATGGGGAGGAGGGAAAGCTCTACTTAATTTGGACCCAGTGTGAGCAGAACTCTGAGCCACATGAGGAACAAAAATAAAGACAAACTTCTTCATTACTAGGTGTTTCTACAATGAATCTAAGAAAGGGAAACAATTCTGAACAGAACTAACGTTAAGTCACGAATAGCAGTGGCCACAGAATCTTCCTGATACCAATGTCCTTGTAGCGTGTGAGTGTGTGTGGGGGGGCGGAGGCAGGGCATTCAGATTTGAAAACTTACCTTGGAAGCCTTTCTGGGCAATCAGGCGCAGGGCTTCAGCTAAATTGCAACCTGGCTGGAAGCCACCTCCATTGGGATAGATATCAATGTGGCCCACCGGCTGTTGTATGCCAATGCTGCGATCTGGGGAGCCTCTGATGAAAGTATGCAAGACATCTACGAAGACGGCATCATCTGGAGAAAGGCGCCTGGATGCCTCAGCATATTCAAAGAGGGGCCCCGCAGGATCTAACCCTTAACGCGAAGAAAGAGACGCGTTATTTGGATGCCATTGGCAGCATCGTGATAAAAACTGCAGATACGGTCCGTATTTTTATTCATTATCGGGGCCAAAATTCCTGTCAATAGTATGGGGTTTTACAATGCTCTCTGTTAAATGAGAAATTTATTTTATGTTTTGCCTTTATTCTTTTGATGAATAGCTTGAGTCAATCAACGTGCCTAATGTTCCTTCCTCCTCCTATTTTCCCCACAACAACCATGAGAGGTAAGTTGGGCTGAGAATGTGTGAGCTCCTGATCATTAGTTTCTAGTCTGGTGCTTTAACCGCTACACTAAACTGTTGTCCTGAAAAAACAAGGAAGGAAGGAGGCAGGCTGTAGTTTTAAAATAAACAAGAACTCAGCTGTAATTAGGCTGTGCCCAAAACAGCATGCAACACTACAGTAATCAGTCAATGTGAAGCCTAAGATATTATGTCCGCCCCCCACAAAAAAAAACTTTCATAAAAATATAGGTAATCCTTGACTTACAACCATTTATTTAGTGACCAAAATTACAACAGCGCTGAGAAAAGTGACTTATGACCATTTTTCATGCTTATAACTGTTGCAGCATCCCCATGGTCATTTGATCAAAATTCAGACTTTTGGCAACTGGCAGGCATTTATAGTGGTTGCGGTCTTCTGGGGTCACATGATCACCTTTTGTGACATGCTGAGAAGCAAAGCCAATCGGAAAACAAGATTCACTTAACAACTGTGTTACTAATTTAACCAATGCAGTGATTCACTTAAGAACTGTGGCAAGAAAGTTGTAAAACGGGACAAAATTCACTTAACAACTCTCTTGCTCAGCAATGGAAATTTTAGGCTCAATTGTGGTTATAAGTCAATGACCAGCTCTAGTGATTTATTTATCTTTTGCTGTACTATACACAAAGCAAATGCTTGTAACATTTTGGTGTTATTTCCAAAAATTCAAATATAAAGAAGTTAAAAGGAAAAAAACATATGAAACATTTCACTGATATAGAACAAAACCATGAAAGGATCGTGCAAATGTTATGTAAATGCTTTAAGTATTTCTGAAATGTCAAGTACCTCTTCTAAAAAAAAATCAATTTCCAGCATTTATAAATGAATTGCACAATTGTCTGCAAAGGCAGTTAATTCCAAAGTTATAATTAAGGCTTCAAATAAGTATTTAAACAAAAAGCTTAAGACTGCCATCCAAATAGCTTATTTTACAGGTCATGTGTTGCTTTCATAAAGGCAGAAATCCTCAGTTCATAAATCCCACTGAAGCCAATGACTTCCCAGGGCAAAGACTGCCATTAAGGCACTTACTTTTTAAAAAAAAAAATTTAAGGAGGAGGAGGAGGAGGATTTGTAACATACAATGGCTCTTTAGAATCTTGAAGGAAAAGCAATGGTATGTATGCTGGAAAAAGCACCGTTTTCATTAGCTCCTCGTTTTATAATACTTGCTATCAACATATGCCAGTATTCCAAAATATTTAGTGCTTTGAATGATCCACTGCATTTTCCCTTCTAATTATTATTCTAATAGCATTAATGATTTGCTTACCTGTAATTCTATTAATCTTTCTATTGGTCAGACTTCCAGCAATGCCGGCAACATGGGCACCGAGGCTGTATCCCAGCAAATGGACATTGTCGAGAGAATAACTGAACTGCTCCTAAGAACAATCATTTTTAAAAATATTAAGGTTCAAATGCAAATTTTAACTTGCTTATTATTTAAAAAAATATTATAATAACAGCAGGAAATTTGCACACTTTTATATAAAACACAAGTACATAAAAATCTATGTAAGACGGCTAAGGGACAAAACCTGAGAGCAGCAAAAGAAAAGTGGATTTTTAAAAAAACAAAACAAACAGGATTTTATGCTTAAAACATTCAGAAAGACTTGTAAATCCAGAGATACATTTTTCTAAATTATTGATAACTCAGCCTTCTTCATCAACAAGATGGAATACATTTTAATTTTTTTAAAAAAAAATTAAGCATAAATACAACATTTAAAAACTGTATCATAACAAAAAGAAATAGAACAGCAGCCAGAAAAGAAAATATAATCCATGCGTGTTCAACATCCTGCCCAAGGGTTTTATCTGTAAGAAGAGCATTTCTTGACAAAGATACTAAAGGAAGATAGGCATTTCTGGTGAAAAAGTAATAATTTATATTTTGAAAAGATGGATGGATGGATTTGGATATGGAGATACAGAGAGAAAAATTTTCCTAGAGATACTGCATAATGGATAATGTTAGCAAATTTGTACATTTATCCTCATGTGGGATCTGGCTCAAAAGGAACCGAGCTCTGTTTACAGCCTGTTTTTCTGCAAAATGTAAAGTATCGGAACTAGCCTAGCCTCATGTTTACTCTCCATTAAAAGAGGTACTCAATTTGTGGCTCTGTCCCACCTGCCCAGATGAGGAAAGGGGGAAAGAAGGCCACCTGGTAACATTTTAAGTGAACTTCACGAGGCCTCCAATCTTTCATGCATACTGTCAACAGCCATAAAAAAAAACATTGTCTCCTTTCCAAGAATCAGCACCGCCTCATTGCTTCCAAGAACTGAATTTCAGATGAAGATCTAAACAGAGAGATAGTTCTCCACTCCACGTCATTTGAAGGTATTAGTTGATCAAATTTATATAGCTGCCGGTTCACAAGAAATGACTCTGGGCGTAGCTTGCTGCATCCAAAATTTACTTGAGAACAGCCTCATGCATTCAGAAGGCAATTTGAAGGGACCATGTTATCAAGATGGAAGTAAGGAGACAGCAAAGGAATGCACAGAGTTGAGCAGCAGTGTATTAAGAATACTTGCACAGATAGCTGGGATAGTTTCCAACATAGCTATACATAGCTTGAAAAAAGACACAGCAGCTTTAACAATCCATAGCAAGCTATTCCATATATTCCCTTGTGTTTCAAGGCCCTCTTTTAGAGGCTTTGAACAGCCCTATTGTAAGAATGTGAAGAACAGCAATATATTCATCACTACCCAGCAGAGGGCACATTTGGCACATCAGGAATGAAAAAAAAAATACTCTAGGTCAAAGATGTCCCGAGTATATAAGTACTTGATTCAGGTATCTTGATTCCTTAATTACAAAACTGATACTTAAGACTTGACATCGCTTGCATCGCTTGCATTTAATGCATTTAATAGTAGTCCTCAACTTATAACAATTCGTTTAGTGACTGTTCAAAGTTACAATGGCACGGAAAAAAATGACTTGTGACCATTTTTCATACTTACAACCACTGCAGCATCCCCATGGTCACGTGATCAAAATTCAGCGGCTTGGCAAACTGGTTCATATTTGTGACGGTTGCAATGCCATGGGGTCACGTGATCACTTTTTACGACTTTCTGACAAGCAGAGTCAATGGGGAAGCCAGATTCACTTAACAACCCTGTTACTAACTTAACAATGCACTGATTCACTTAACAACGGTGGCAAGAAAGGAGGTAAAATGGGGCAAAACTCACTTAACAAATGTCTCACTTAGCAACAGAAATTTTGGCCTCGATGATAGTCATAAGTCAAGGACCACATCAATTTTCCAACCATCCTTATGAACACTGTTTCTTATAAAAATATAGTAGTGTCAGTGCAAGTATTGCTAACAAAACTTTTCAGGCAAAAGCTGGAATACGAATGTTTGGATGTTTCCACAAATTAAAAATAAGAATGAACAGAGAATAACAATATTATGGATCTATCTATTTATCTATCTATCTATCTATCTATCTATCTATCTATCTATCTATCTATCTATCTATCTATCTATCTATCTATCTATGCTACATATGTTAGCTTACGTAGACATGTTTTTCCCAATGAGAAAGCATTCCATCATGTAATTCTCACTAGCAGGCACAGCATAGCAATAGCTCCATCATAAGAATCCACATATTCTACTTTGGAAACTTTCACAAACAAATTGGAGATATACTGACAGTAAAAATAACTGTTCCATTCTGAGGTATGGCAGATCCTGCCACAAATCCCCTCCACAGAAATGAGGAACAAAATAAATTGCTTTTCATTCCAAGGCCTTATTGCATGCAGTATGCATTTGTTGGCCACATAATGAGAGTGTCGAAAAGGCATCAAGCCATTTTTCCCCTTAAAAGTGCAAGAGCAAGAAGGGTGATAAAGCAGAAAATGGACCACCTATAAGGTCCATTTAACTTTATTTTTTAAAAAAATGGTTAAGTACAGTTTCAAATACAGTTCAGCCAGAAATAAATATAGCTAACGTTGTGGAATCAAAACCCCAAGGGGCTGGGTTTTTTAGCAGGCATAAGTTCCTCATTCTGAAATGCCCTTATCTTGCATTCTAGGTATTCAACGCTTTTAACTCTCGAGATACTGTGCTGTACAGAACTTGCAAATAGATGCTTACCTCCATCCAATCAACGAATGCAGCAACATCTTCTCCCACCTCCTTTGTAAAGTATGCAGACGTTGTATAATGCAAACTGGCTCGAGCTAACCAGTTAACCACAATGACGTTAGAATCAGGTTCCCTGTTGTACAGTGCCTTCACCAGCTTAGGAACCCAGCTCTCATACATGCCAGTCACCTAGAATACGATAAACTCTATGTCAATCTGTAACATTAACCTCAAATGATAGATATTAAGTACACTTGCAGAAAGAAGAAATATAATCATCGAACAGTTTCAAAGTAAGTAACCATAAACAAGCTTAGGAGTGCATTGATAGTAACCTTGTCCAATCTGGTGCTCTACAGATGTAGCAGACTAAAGCTTTCATACATTTCCATGTTAAAGAGTTTATGGGAATTGTTCAAAACATATGGAAAATAACCAGGTGGGAAAGACTGCCTGGGCATATTATATCTTAATGCATAAAAGATTAATCCTTTAATAGATAGGAAATTCACTGCCACAAGTTGTGCAAAGGCCAGTACCTTTATATATTTATTGCAAAATGGAGAATTAGTGAATTATGCCCACCTTTCCAAGTAAACCCCATGCTGTTATGGCTATTTGAAGAGCATTAGAAAAATCAACTGTGTGACAACAAGCAAAATATTGTGTGTTTTTTTGTTGAGAGGTTCTAGCGGTTTTAAGGAAATATAGGGGAGAGGAAAATGAAGAAGACTATAGAAAGAACTGAGAGGATTTGCATTGAATGTATGTAAGTTGAGCAAAGCACAAGTGTTCGTTTTAACTTGTGCAGACCCTGGTGGTGAAGAAGTAATCAGCATTGTAGGAGATGACCAGGCTGAGCCCTAGTGAGGGGTCCCTTCACGCCCACAAGAGATTCAAGTCCATCCTTTCTTGAATTACATGGACTCTTATCTACTGCCAATCTGTTAGTAGTTCAGATTCTTGGGATGAACTAGAATGGATTAAAGCTGTACTCATTTGAACAATCTTGGTTCACGATTTCTTGCACCCGACACTTATTTAATAACAATAATTACAACTGTTAGATTTTTATCCCGCCTTTTGAATATATAGTTCATAAACATAGCTAAGACCCCTGTCTCCTATTTCTCCCATAACAAGCCATAATTACTATAACAAAAAACCCTGCTGGGATAATGCTCAGGTTTCTTGGACATAAACTTTGGAGAACATAAAGTTTAAGAAATGCAAATGTGTGTGTTATGTTAGCAGGTAAAAAAAAGGATTAATGAACAACATGGATGTCAAATGAGCTCCAAGTTTCTTTACCATTCTTATTGCAAGACTTCTTAATATTAATGCTAGCCTCAAGAAAATGTTCCCAAGCTGCAGAGAATGGCTGTAGTGCAACAGCAGGGTTTTTTTTTGCTTTGCAAGCAGACAATCCTGGTTTTAATCTCTGGCTTTTCCAGGTAAGCCTAGAAAAGATCCAGCTTCCATTTCCATTTCCATTTCCCTATGTCAAGTCTGCCCTTTGGAACTTAGGGCAAACTCTAGGTGGCCCTGGTCATTTAGTTCTTCCCAGACAGGAAATGCTATAAAGACTTCCCTATTAAAGATTCATGTCTTGCTTAAGCAACAAGGTCTTCCCAACTCCAATGTTTTTCATTGCTCCCCAAGCAATATGGCTTCTAGTTCTCGTCATGAATAGAATTGCCTGGATCACCTTTACAGCTATGTCCCACTTAGCATGACAGCTTATCAGATTTCAGCACTATTGGGAAAAAAGAATGCTAGGACAGATGGCCTGATGCAGCAAAACAGTTGTTTTCTTGTAAGAGTTATGATCAAATTGTGATGTTTAAACTAAGGTTGGAGTTGCTTTAAAAAGAACACGTATTATAATTTCCAAACATGATCCAGAAGACAATACAGGTAGTCCTTAATTTATGGCCAATTCCTTAGTGACCAGAATTATGATAGACACCCATCCTCCCCCCCCCAAGAAATGGGACTTATAACAAGGCTTCAAACCTCTGATGTCAGGGTCATGCGGTGAGCCACTTTATGACCATCATGACTTAAGACCAAAATAGTGGTCTCAATTACAGTCATTAGTTGATAATTACCTATAGAGCTTAAAAGGCTACCCATTCCAGAAATGAGCTGACTATAAATAAAAATGCACGGCAATTAATTTGTTGGGTTTTTTAAAAAAAAATCACTATATGGTGTCTGGTCACATCAGACTATCTAAGAGCCTTTAGTGCAGGGGTCTTCAAACTTGGCCCTTTTATGACTTGCAACTCCCAGAATTCCTCAGCCAGTGTGCTTGGCAGGGGAATTCTGGGAGTTGAAGTTCACAAGTCATAAAAGGGCCAAGTTTGAAGACCCCTGCTTTAGTGAATAGCTATGGAAATGTTTGACTCCTCTTACCGTCCATCCATGTATAACCACAAAAGTTTTACTGGTATGATTGAAGTTGCAATCTGCTACACTTGTTTCCTGTCCAGGAACTAGGTGACAAATGTCTTCATCAGGCTTTTCAGGTATTCTTAAAGAAAATTTACTCTCAATACCATTGAAGTCTTTCTCGTTTTCTATAACGTTTCCTGAAGTTAAAAAAGAGAGGGAATTTTTAAGTGGTATGAAAGAAAGGAACTGTTAGCCAATAACATGAATAGTCTATTTAAGATTCTCCCTGATATAGAAATCAATAAAATAAGCAGGAAGCTAAGTGATTCAGCACTAATAGTGATTTATTAGCATCCCCAGTAGCAGTGGCACAGATGGGCCACCAGGAGAACTGTTTATCCTAGTACATCTTTGATAGAGATTTCTGCAGTGGCAGCTAGAAAGAAAAACAAGCCACCTATTTAAGTTTCTTTAAGTTTCCATACAATGAAGCTAAGCAAGAATATTATTTTCAGATAGCAGAGGGGAGAAAAAGTCACAATATTATACTTATTTTATTTTATTACAGTAAGTTCAGTCTACCTGCAGAAACTCACACATCTCTTTATATTGCTTATGAGCAGTTTATAAACACTTCCAGTTTGTGCATAAATATTCCTTCTGTTAGATGGGTGCTTACTGATACATTTCTTTTCACCATAAATTTTATACAGACCTTAATTTTTAGCCTTCCATTTAACTCTTTAATAAAAGCTGAGGCAAAAAGCAGAAAATATTACCATACCATATTCAAGAAGTCGCATAAAATGGTTTTTTAACAAATTTAATCAGTTTAAACCAATTTTGAAAGATTTTAATAAAATGTTATGGATTATTGCTACTGTGAATATATTTTATATACCAAATATAATTAATTCCTATTGGAGTGCATTTTGATTATGGTATGGATGGTGAATGTCATCAGAAGCAAAGCAAATTTGCTTGCAAGATTATGTAATAGTCGATTAAACTCATTCCACATTTCAGTCAAAAAATGGTCTGTAAGTTGTCCTGGCACCCTTTTAAGATATGCTTTAAAAGCATTTACATCTGACACAGCTTGTATAGCACTCGGACAATAATAAGATCATTAAGCACCAGCTACATGCAACACGTGGGTAAAATGTCCATTTAAAAAGAGTTAAAGTAGCAGGATAAGAGAAAACCCAATGCTTTGGAAACTATTAGTTAAGAATTGTTTGTTTTGATGAAAGGCAACTTTATGGTCTCCCTAGATGAACTAGCTTTGCTTGCAGAAGTTATATAGAGCAACCATAGATGAGAATACAGTGGCTCCTGTGTTATGACTTACTTAAAATAAAAATCAGTGAAATGAGTGCTTTCATATTAAACTGCACATAGAGAGGGAAGGAAGAAGTTGATTTACGCATGTCCAAGATTGTTGAAAGCCAAAGGTTTATTGTACTTCTCATGAGGTCTCTGTTCAATAAAGGTAAGTAACGTGTGACAAAGTTGAAGCTATTTCGAATCTATCCCATATAGATGAAAAGCTGTCCAGGCACTTTTCAGCAGGGATAAAGTAAGAGAAGTACAATGAATCAGGGGTCCTTGGCACTAATGATGCTACCTAGTCTGGGTGATGAAACATCTGAAAGAAATCAACCAAGCTCAGAGAGCACCAAGGACCCCTCATTTCAACCCTGACTTACAAATATTCTCCTTTATTGGTACAATGAATCAGCCTAATTTTGCCTTTTCATTTATGTATCACACCCTGAGTTCTATTTCCTAATACACTAAAGAGTCCCATGTTGATTTTTTGAATCCATTGACAAAATCTTTGCAGCCATCAAATAGATATGTCACATACACAAACTATTATTCACCAGGCTGCCCACAATGAATAACTTACAAAAGTGTTGGATTACAATTTTTAGGTTATTTGATAAAGATAAGTCATAATACTCCTGGAAAGCACTAAGTTGGGAAAGACTGTGCAGAATATTGCTCTTTTACAAAGGTTAGAAAGCATTTTAACATAATCCTCATGGCCACAGTCTGAATTGTTTTCTGAACAGGCAAACCGCAAACTCATCTCTTAATTTTCTAGGTAACACATGTCCTACTTGGTCTAGCTCCATCTCTCAAATATTTGTTCATCTTTTGGTAACACAAAATGTCAACAAACCTGCACTGCTAATTACTCGATTTTGCATTTGATGTATAACTTCCATGGTGATATTGCAACATGCCTGAAATGCATTTGTGAACTTCAAAACAGCAAAAACAAAATTAAAAATAAGGAAATACTATATTTGCACACAAGAATAGTAGTGCCGCTCTCAATTCGTCTGAGGTTTTGCTTAGTAACAAAAAGACAAATTGCTTGTAAAAGATTCTGGGGATAAGATATGCATGCACTAATTTTAAAGAGCTTTCCACTGCAAATTCAATCGAATTCCTAACACTGAGCCCGTATTAAAGCAGGCTGACATGTCAACTTATCTCATATATTTAGCAGTGCTGAAGGATATTCATTTAATATACAAGCAAAGCAATCCAGACATCAGGACATAAACAACTTTATCACAGCAATAGGTCTGGCAGGACAGGCAGATTACAGATCATGTCTGCTGAAGAGTTCCATCCGAGGGGACCCAGGAGCAGGAGATGAGCCTTTCCTGCCGTGGAACCTCATTCCCTGAAATGAGGTTAGTCCCAAATCTACTGGCCTTCTGGAAATCTCTTTAAACATAATTTTTCCAGTAGGCTTGTGGATTCCATGGAAATAGGGAGCCTGAAGGATTGTTATATGACTGCAACTGAAACCAGAATGTCCCCTGCTAAGCAAGGCGATTGCTACTAAGTGAATCACATCCAATTGTATGCATCTTTTTGCCATGGTTAAGCAAATCACTATAGTTGTTAAGTGAATCACGTGGCCATTGAATGAATCTGGCATCTCCCACTGACTTTGCTGGTCAGAAGCCAGTCGGAAAGATTGCAAATGGTGATCACATAACCCAAGGATGCTGCAGCCATCCCTAAATACATTGCTGGTTGCCACTCTCCTGAACACTGATCACATGACCACAGGGAGGCTGCAATAATTCTAAGTGTGAGGACCAATCATAAGTCATTTCTTTCAGTGCTTTTATAACTTTGAACGATGAATAGCTGTAACTTAAGGACTACCTGTATTATATGCAGGATTTGGTTCTTTCTACGACGGTCTCCTCTGTATTTATGCTTAGTTGATTTTAATGGATGCTTTAGACTTTTTAATTGTTTCATTGTATGTTAACAGTCATGTTTGTGAGATGGGAGGCTATACAGGGAGTCCTCGACTTACAATACTTCATTTAGTGACCGTTCAAAGTTACAACAGCACTAAAAAAGTGACTTATGACCATTTTTCTTTGCAGCATCCCCAGGGTCACGTGATTTACATTCAGATGCTTGACAACTGGTTCATATTTATGATGGATGCAGTGTCCCTGGGTCAAGTGATCCCCTTTTGCAACCTTCTAACAAGCAAAGTCAGTGGGGAAGCCAAATTCACTTAACAACTGCGTTACTAATTTAACAACTGCAGTGATTCGCTTAACAAATGTGGCAAGCAAAGTCGTAAAATGGGGCAAAACTCAATTAACAAATTTCTCACTTAGCAACATAAATTCTGGGCTCAATTGTGGTCATAAGTCGAGGACTACCTGTATAAGTTTGATAATTAAAGCAGATTGTGGGGGCAAAAATTAAGAAACATTTGTTTCTTCTTCTTGCAAGTAAAATTTTAGACTTAATTATCTTACTTTTTTTCTCAGTTAAGAACACAGTGGAAGGCAGGAGAAATTCTGGATACAGTACCTCCTCCAACAATATGTCACGTGTCAATCTATTATTTAGACATTCATGAATGAAATAAAACAATCAATCTCAGCTTTCTGCTCAAGTGACAGATTGTTCAACAGAAGGATGAAAATTCAATGCCAGTCTGGTTTTCTGAGCTTACACCTTTCTCTCTGAAATTTCTGACCCAGTGGATTATGGATCAAAACTTTAGCTTTAAAATTTTTGACATTTCAACAGAGGCATTTGAAAAGAATTGCAAGTTGAGTTTTGCTTCACCAAACTAAAAATGTATATCCAGTGGGAAGTAAGTAAAGTTCCCTGTTTTACAGGAAAATGGTTTTCAAACATTGGAATCTATCTTTCTTTCCGCTATCTTCCTGAGATTGTCTTTCTTGGGCTAAAAGACACTTGTCAAAGGCTTACTGACTGCAGTACATTAAAGCAACCGTCTGCCTCTTATAAATGCAAACATACTAGAAAAGGTATTGAAAATTACTGATGTAATGCACTGGTTCATTCATCCCTAAGTGCTACAACAAATCATTGCAAGATTTAAGTTTTCACATTGATTGCTCCTAACTGTAAAGTCACTGGATCTGATCAGATGGCTACACCTGGCTGATGATCTTGTGTAGAACTGGAAACTTATGCAGGACTGGATGCATCTTGCACACAACCACAGAGTTGTAGACTACTGAAATCAAAAGCACATCTAGAAAGAAGACAGTGACAAACCACTTCCACACTGTTGTCAAAATACATGGATACATTCATGAAGTTGCCAGAGGCTGACTTGAAAATTGTAGTTTCAAATACAAGTAAGCCTTTGACTTACAGCACTTCATTTAGTGACCATTCAAAGTTACAGCAGCACTGAAAAAAGTGACTTATGACCATTTTTCACACTTAGACTGTTGCAGCATCCCCATGGTCACATGAATGAAATTTGGACACTTGGCCACTAACTCATATTTATGACATCTGCAGTGTCCCAGGGGTCATGCAATCACCTTTTGCAACCTTCTGATAAGCAAAGTCAATGGGAAAGCCAGATTCACTTAACAATTGTGTTACTAACTTAACAACTGCAGTGATTCACTTAACAATTGTGGCAAAAAAAGGCCATAAAATGGGGCAAAACTTTAACAACTGTCTCACTTAGCAACAGAAACTTGGGGCTCAATTGTATTTCTAAATTGAGGACCACCTGTATCTGAAAGAATGTCACACAGAAGGTGGTCAAGACTCACTTTCTGTTGTCCCAGTTTACCAAACATGTGATAAGGGATTTAAATCCCAAGAAGGTCTATGAATCCAAATATATCTTTCTAAAAAAAAAGCAGTTCCCCAATAACCCTCCAGAAAGATGGAGGGTCATCCTTCATTTGTTGTGCGTAGGTAGAGGTTAAATACTCATCTGCTCTGGGATGCTTTTATTTGGATTCCTTCATGGAAGAGGAAATTAAGTACAATAGCCATGGCCATTAAATGATCTTAGACTGCTCCATTCATTCCTTTCCAACACTACTCTGATCATTCCACTCCCACATCCAACAATTGTCTACATTTTAAGTCCTAATTGAAATACTGTATACTGTTCCAAAATATTGAAGTGGGTCACAAAGCAAAGCTTGTGGTTGGAACATACACTATCTCCAGTTCCTATCCTCACAGTCAAGTTTCTTTTGCCAATGTGAACAACTACTAAACATCAAGTATGCATGACATAAAGCCTGCTGCTTATATTTGCAGACTGTTTTTACCCTGGAAAGCTTTTGGGAGGGAGAAAGATAATACTGAAATCAATGAGAACTTAGACACAACCAAGATAGGTCCATTGAAATTAAAGAACTTAGGTACAGTTGAATATAACCATATGAAACACTCTCTGCATTCACCCTTCAAATTAAATAAGCATACCCAGGAAATTTACTAGACTGCATATGTGGTCACTTATACAAACTATACTTTTAAATCTTGCATGCTGGGTATTTAAAACCTCACACCCAGAAAACCAGTCACTGTAGATGTCCTTATTTTTACTGAAATCAAAATTAGCTTTCCTATGCTGCCCTGTTAGTTTAATGAAACTTGACATGACAGGCTGTGATAATCAAGCCTGAATTTTCTGCATTATGCTAAGTCACTTGTCTTGGATTAATACAAACCCTGTCACTTATGGGATATTCTCCAAACTGTAATTAAAGCATTCGTGGCTTGGATTATTTACAAACCAAGTCTGAATGTATGCATATTTCATAAAAATAGAAAAATGTAGCTTTCAAGATACAACCTTTACATATATTGTACAACAAAGGACAATTAGCTATCAAATCCCAAGTACTGGAAGAAGAAGGCTAGACCTTCCTACAATAATGTTATACACTTCTCTGGAAATACATCAAGAATATGCTAAGCAAATGATATCAAGTTCAAGTCTGCTTTTGATCTAGCAATACTAATATGACTGATCTAGCAAGAAAATAGAAATTGACTATATAGGACATTTTCTTCTGTTTTCTTTGTTTCTTCTAATATCTAGATGCAGTACCTGTTTCCAGAGTCCAATGAAGATGTCAGAGGACTACCTAAGGCCCAGGTATATTGCTGAAAATAATATTCCCATGAGAAAAAGGAAGCCTAAAACAAGTTTTACACATTGATGCCTTTATAAAGATTACCCTCTTGTCTCTGATTTACAATATATTCCATAACTATGGCAGTAAAGCACTAACATTTTACATTTGCTTAGTCTTATATGTGCTATGGTATTAAACCACAAATAAGTTCTATTTACCTGCATTTATTATATTATTATGCTCAGCAGCCTACTTATAATGAAACAAAATACTGTTCCTTGGGGCGTTTATTAAATTGAACAGGAAAGGAAAAATGTTAGGATTTCTCTGGAAACGGCTACAGTATTATAGTATTCCTGTCCTAAAGACAAGATAATATACATTACAAAGTTTGCAAAAGGTTAATATGTCAAAAGTTTTACTTAGTTGTCTGAAATTGCTTTTTGTAAACTGCTATTTACCTATATAAACAGTCCAGATGTAACTAATTTACATTTTTATAAGGAACTATAACTGTTATAAATATCATATTATGCAGGTGGCTTACTAAACTTCTTGATCAAAGTTTTTACCTAATCCTCTAATTCACAGAAGTCAGTTTTAGAGCCTACAGTCTCTTTCTATAGAACTCTTTGCATTTTGTCAGAGTATATGTGTATCACACATCACATACAATACTGTTAACTTTCTGCTACTCTCTACTCTCATTAATTTGACTTACCCAACTTATTAAACAGAATTTATATAAGTCACAAAATACAAGAACGTGGTGAATCCAATTCTCCAATTAATGATGTATAATGCTGCTAACACTTAGTTCCATTAATGAGGAACAAAAGTCCACCAAGTGAAGTATCGTGTTGAACCAATTCTAAAACTAATCCTTGAGGAATGGTGCTTAACTTATTTGCAGTTGATATATTTGCAAAAAGGATTATGAAAACCTTTGCATATTTTCTGTGCTTAACTAAAGTACTCTCATCTCCCTCATTCCCAGTTTCTGATGTTTTAATGTATACAATCCCAGCTTAGCACGGAATGTTAGAAGTGATGTATGACACTTTTTTATCCACTTCAGGCAGCTGGTGAAATAGGCAGGACTTAAAAATAAAATAAAAGCAAACACAATGCAGTAATATGAAGCAGCATTCAGCAGATTTGAAAGAATGTATTTTGGTGCATTCAAATTATATGAACAGTCTTTCAAATCCATATGAATGAGAAACCTTGAATAGGCAAATTCCAAAATCAAGTGGATACCATCTTTTCATATTACAGTTATACATACTATACAGCGGTATGTAAAACTCCAGTGGCAGACTAAGCAGATACAATCTGTTCATGCCTTGATTCTAGCTTGATCCTATAGACAGAACTCATCGAACTGTATGAATTTAAATACTTTATAAGGCCATTCAGGTCAGTCTAGGATAACTAATAATAAAAACAAGAAGAGCAAAGTAAACTAAACATACTACAATACAGTGCAATTCTGTAAGCAAAATCCATCCTTACTACATAATAAGCATGGGGGCATACTATTAATCGCAAATGCTTAGTGCCAATTATATAATACCTGCGGAAAAGCAGATAGCGCAACAGAGAAGCAGCATCTCCAGGGTCCAACCAGATGATACCAGAGGAGACCTAGAACACGCCCACCCCATTGAATCTGGTGGAAGGTACAGAAATCACTGAAGATAGGCAGTCCTACAAGTGACCCAGACCTAGGTCATACAGGATTTCATAGGTGACAATAAACACCTTGAACTGCACCCAGAAATCAATTGGGAGTTTAGTCCAGTTTGTAAAAAATGATTTTAGATGGGTGTACCAGGGTGTACAGAGATCTGCACATCTTCTGGGGAAGAAGCAAGGTAAGATAGATTCAATTATAATGGTGATAGATACACTGTTGGAGGATCTAAAAGAACATGTTAGGGACCTAGGATCATGTATGGTACATAACCTTACCTAAATATGGTTCTTAAATTGAATGCTAATGATTATTCATAAAGAGATAACCATGGTGATGATGGGATTGCCAGGTAATAACAAAAGAATGATTTCTTTCTAATAGTACTAGCACCATACAATGGTAATTCCTCAGTCCGGCCAGGACTGAGGAATTTTTTAATTTTTAACTTATTGTAATTGGGGTTTTAATCAGAGTCATAGGGGTTTTAGATTTTAATTAAGGAAAATTTAATCTATTTTAATTGTTTTTTTTATTAAAGAGTTTTACAAAAACAAAATTTTACAATATATCCCCAAATTTGCTAAGTTTGTAAGCCGCCCTGAGTCTTCGGAGAAGGGCGGGATATAAATGGAATTAAAATAAAATAAAAAAATAAATTGTTATTAATTTTTGTATTGTAATGTTGTTTTAATTGCCTTGTGAACCGCCCTGGGTCCTACGGGAGAAGGGCGGTATATAAGTTTAATAAATAATAAATAATAATAATAATAATAGATCCATCCCTGGTGCCATGTCCACACACAAGGGTGTACATATCATATCCTCACCCACTGATAATAGCCCTCAAGTTTCTCCACAATTTCTGAAAAGCCTAGTAAAACTTAACAGATTTCTTTGGACTTCTATAGAGCAGAGGATAGAAGCCTCAATATTTCACAACACTCTTTCATTAACAACTTATTTCCAGGCACCATTACAAATGGCTCCCAAATCCTGATAATCTGACAAAATACATCTCTTTTGATAGGCTTCTCAGGCACCTGCAGCATTCAAAGGATATCAGCTGCTTCAAAAAAAATGCTGAATTGTGCACTTTTTTGAGAAGGAGTAAGGTTACACAAATTGTCAATAACACTGCAGAATATTTCTTGGAGACAGGTGACATGAAGTAGTATCAGTCCAGTCAGCTCACACATAATGACAGATTACACTGTCATTGCAAGGTAAGCTTAAAAACTGCAATGTGTGTGTAATACAGGGGATCAGGTAACAAGACAGAAAAGTGCCAGTAAAATTTATGTAAATTCTTCTTGTTATCTGTGATAAGTTATACTACTGGTAGTTCTTCAGCATCCAATTCCTGTCCAATGAGATTGAGTCACCTATATCCCATTGTTATATATAACTTCACCTTAACTTTGAACTAGGTTAATACATCTGCACCTCTTCCCCAGTATATTTCTATTCTGCTAATACTAATCAATTTTACTAGCAACAGGGAGAAAGGAAATAATCTTGAAACTAAACTTTACAAAAGGAGGGGCAACCACAAAATTCCTTCAAAAGGGCAAATAAGGAGAAAGCACTGTAAACTATTAGTACAGCATGCATCCAAAAAAAAGAGAAAATCTTTGGCTGCTCAACGGGGACAACTGGAAAACCATTTGATTAATCCTTTGTTTTTCTACCACCCCCTGCAGAATATTTGCTTGAGGGAACCGCTGCTGCTCTTGCAAAGTTAGGTGTTTTCACAGGACTAGTAAACGGTGGTAGTAAAACGGGTCTCGATTCCTCACGTCTTCTTTCTGCGCCCGCCAGGTTTAAGTTCCATTCGGGGGAACCGCTTTCTGCTGCTCTCTTTTTTCCCCCGCTGTCTGCCTGGCAGGCAGATTTTCCTGGAAAGCCTCTTTTCGTGCCAGGCGCTTTCATCCTCCAGGCCGCCGCCGCGCGCCCCAGACAAGACTTTTCGGGCCCTGGAGGAACCGGAGCGCTCTCGGCCAGCTCCGTCTCGCCCCCTCCCCTGGCTCTTAGCAGCCCCTGAACCAGGGCGACCTTGGCCCACGTTCCAGGCATTCCTGCGCCGGCTCCTAAGCGGAGGAGTTACTAGCGGTCACCAGCGTGAGCCGAGCTTTCGGCGGGCCCCTTCCCCGCCCTCCTCCATGCCAGCCAGCGCAGTGGCGGAGCTGCTCCGGCCTCTCCTGACGCCGCGGGAGTAAACACGCCAAGAGGCTAAGACTCCGGGACCGGCGGCTCCATTCAACACAGAAGGGAGGAAGGAAGGAAGGAAGCGCCGCGGGCTACACACACACGCGTTTCGCGCGCGTCACCTTCGCTTCTCCAACTCGACGCGCGCGAAACGGCCCGCCCACCAAACGGCCCCTAACACCTCTCGGCGGGCTTTCCCGCTTATTTTACCAGCGGCCGCCGGGCTTCGGCTTTCGCGAGCGGCGAGGAACCCACCCACCCACCCACCCACCCCCAAATCCCGGGCAAAGGCGCGCAAAGCCCTGAAGCCGCCCCATTTTTCAAGCAAAGGGGGACGAAGGAATCCGAAGGCGTGAGGGAAACGCAAGCGGCATTCATCGCCGCTCGAACGCTCCTCGGAGCGTAAAAGACATTCCGCCGCAAGCTCCCGGAGACGCCACGTTGGGGGAAGCGACCGAGGGGAAACCCGCCCCTCGCCCGCCCTCTGGATTTGGCCCGTCCTCCTCACCTCTGGTGGTCCCACTCGAGCCACTCCCCTTTAGAAGAGAGCAACCCGATGAAAGCCACCTGAACCCGTTCGCGCACCTGCCCTCCGTCTCCCCAACACCAACCAACCAACCTGCCTGCCTACCTGCCTGCTTGCTTGCCTGGCTGGCTGTTAGCGTGCCCTGGTAGGGCGGACGGCTGGCTGGGCGCA
This sequence comes from Vipera berus, assembly GCF_964194415.1. Taxonomy (NCBI): domain Eukaryota; kingdom Metazoa; phylum Chordata; class Lepidosauria; order Squamata; family Viperidae; genus Vipera; species Vipera berus. Next base: position 94,523,870 of record NC_138203.1, on the reverse strand, counting down.
GCAGCCCCAGGGGTCGGTCCCTGCCGCTAAGGCTGACGCTACACCTGGCCGGTAGGTGGTTTCAGGGACATGGCGAGTTCTGCCCTTTTCCTTTTTTCCTTTTCTTTTTTTTACACAGCCTTTCTCCTCTGGGGACGAAGCACCGGGTCCCAGCCACGTTAGCCTCCTTCCTAGAAGGAGCGCCCCGAAACAAGCCCTCTTTGAAGTCCGCCAGCGTGCAATCTTGGTCGGAGACCCCGCTGTCGGGGGCTCTGCGCCCTCCCCAATTCCCCGCCCCGTTGCCCATTGCATGGCATCGAAACTCTCCCCTTTGTCGCACGCTTCCTCCCTTCCTTTCTCTGCCAGGGCCTCGCGCTGCCCGGCAGCCGGTTTCCTCCAGGTTTGTTGGTTCGGTTCTTTTCTCCTCCACGGCCGAGGCCCGCAGCGTTTCGGCCTCTCTCTCTCTCTCTCTCTCTCTCTCTCTCTCTCTCCTCCAAAGGGAGACGAGTTGCTCTCGGGACTTACTTGAGGCCCCGACGTTCCGGCTAGCCGACTTTCCGCAAAGCGCGACGAGGCAGCAGTAGCAGCTCCAGATACGCAGGGTTGTAAGGAGCGCCGGTCTACACATGGCTCGGAACGCGGCCGGTCTTCGGACCGAAACGAGGGGAAGGCGAAAGGGGTTGGGAGCGTTCGTGCAAAAGAATGAGGCGGGCGGCCGGGCGGCCGAAGAAAAGTTTCCCGAAGTTTCACGGACGAGAAAGCTGGGGAAAAAAAAAAAAGGGCGAGAGCCTCCACGGGAAAAGCGAGGGAGACGCTAACTCCCGCGCCCGGCTCCTTTCCACCGCGCCTTAAGTGCCTGAAGCGAAATATGCAAATGAGCCTCCCCACCTATTGGCTCTTATCTTACGCATTCTTGGTGTGAAGGGAGGAGGGGCCCCTTTTAGCCCCTGGCATTGGAGGGAAGCTTGGCTGGACGGCCGAGCCCTTTTCCTTCCAAAAGATGCCTTCGCCTAAGCCAGGGGTAGGCAACCTCGGCTCTTTTATGACTCATGGACTTCAACTCCCAGAATTCCTGAGCCAGCCAAGCTGGCTCAGGAATTCTGGGAGTTGAAGTCCATGAGTCATAAAAGAGCCGAGGTTGCCTACCCCTGGCCTAAGCGAGCGGGGTCATTTAGCGTCCCTGCGGTTAGAAACCGCGCACGGAGTGGGGCTTCTGAAGAAGGCAGTCCTCCTCCTGTACGCCGCCAGAGTTTGCAACAACGAAAACAACAACAACAACAACAGTTAATTCTGGGATGGATAGGGATCGTGGGGGGGGGGGGGGGAAACCAGGGATGGTTTTGATCCGCAGCGGTGTGGAACAAAGTTCGCCCGGGGAACCGAACCGGGCATCGATTATTTCCTTGATCCCGGTTTTTTTTTAGGCAGGGTTTGCGATCCGAGGCCGAAGAGGAGCGCGGAGTGCACGGTCTGCCTTTGTGCGCGCTACTCTTTAAAGAAGCTGCGGTTTCTCCCGAGTTGTCAACCGGAGCCCCGCCATCCCGGAAACGCGTTTGCCTTAAAGAGGCGTCGGTAACCGCGCGCTCCTGCCTTTGCCGCCGATGGCTTTTCCAGTTTCGTCTTCAAAACGCCCCAGTTCCTTTTGCCTTCGCGGGTTTAAGGGGCGCTGGCTTCCCCCGAAGGTATTCCCACGGTTACAGCGTTACGGAAGGATAATAATGCAGGTGAATATTATCAGGCACGACCTGCAGGTGGATAGGGTGTTCTCTTATTTGGGTCCTCAGGCTCGCTGTTCAAACAGTAATCACCAATTCGTAGAGCAGGAGCAAGTTGATTTGTTTTACATCTACTAATCAGTAACTCTCTCCAGTCTGGGGCAGGAGTGTTCAACCTTGGCCACTATATAGTACTTGTGGACTTCAACTCCCAGAATCCCCTGGCCAGCATGGCTAGGTGTCATAGCTAAGCTAGGGAATTCTGGAAATTGAAGTCCTCAAGTCTTAAAGTGGCCTGGTTTAGGAGTTATGATCCACTCCCTGCCCAACTCTGGAAAAGGTAATTTCCTATTAGTGATGGGTAAACTTAAATGTTTATTTTGTACTGAACTGCAAAAAAACAACTGCTTGCTCTGACATAAAATACTATTCCTAATTAATTTTTAATTTACTGGTTTCTAACTTCAGAAAAAAATGGAGCATTTAGAGTCCTGCTTTGCAGTAAAGGCAACTGTGTTCCTTATTGGCGCTTGAGAAATATAAAGGTGAAAGCCATCTAATCCCCAAAGAAAATTTTCTGTGCAAACCCAATTCCATAAGGAGGGGATGTGCAAGAGCCTAGGAAGATCTACCAGATCAAAGTTCACAAAAGTGGTTTCATCACATCATTTGCCATTTACTTCAGCAACGGTTCCCTTCTGTGTGCCTCAGTCTAGAATATGCAGTCTCCCACCCTCCCACCCCCATCTTCCTCATTTGAGAAATCACATTCCTTTTTTTTTCAGAACTCTTCTGTATCCTTCCCAGTATTTTTTTTCTCTGATGCATGCAGTTTAAACTTGCTCCTAAAATTGTGTAATGGGCAATTCACTCTGCCATCTCTATCCCAGGTCGTAGTAACTCTCCATTTGGAAAGCTTTCTTTTTTAAAAGTAATCTCCGCAGTCCCAGATGAGAAGTATACAATTTCATCAGAAAGAGAACGCAATCACACTTTCCATTTGGGAAAAATGAATTTAATCAGAGTCGATCCAAGACATTTGTTGCCTGGGGCAAAGGACAAGATGATGACCTCTTGTTATGCATGTGCAAAATTAATTTAAACTGGCAGTTAGAGGGGGGGGGTTTCCCTCAACACTGACAATTAGGCAACATCTCCAGCTGAAGATGGCTGAGTCACTATGTGGAATGCAGCAGGAAAGTTTGGCCTCTGGCTTCTCAGGGCACCTCTTTAGCCTGAAGCAGTTCCCTTGTTTTGCCTAAAACTGACTAGAGTTGGAAACAAATCTTTTCCCTGAGGTAAAATTTGGCAAATTTTTCAAACTTATTTTTTTTAAATTCCTCTGATGTTACGTTGCTTAGCAACACAAACTAACTTTAAGTGAGATTAGGTGGCTCTGTTTTTGTTTAATGATAATGTAAAATACAACTTTTTCCAGCGGGTAATGAGGATGGCAAGGATATGTTGCAATATTCTCAAAGGGGAACTTTAATTGTAGAACTCAGAGCAGCCTGTTAAAACAAGAACTATTCAGCAGTGAAATCTTGCACTCAGTGTATTCAACCTTCAAATCTCTCTCTCTCTCTCTCACACACACACACACACACCTACTACAGATTAAATATCACTTTCATTGCCTTTTCCCTTGTACATAAAATAAAACAGGATTAGTTTATTAAGTACGCTGAGCACCAGCATCTGCAGAGAGAAAAAAAACAAGCAAGAATACTTACTTGTACTGAAGAAGAAAATAGCTGTAGCTCAGAATTGAACTGTGTGGTCCCTGATGCTCTCTGAGTTTGATAATTTTCTTGCAGAAGTTTCATTATCAAAGTAGGAAACATCGTCATTGCTAGTATTGATGATGTTACCTTGTATGGTAATGAAATGTCTACAAGAAAACCACCAAGCTCAGAGAGCACTAAGAACCCCACAGACTCACTTGCTTTGTACATGCAACCATGCCTAACACCTGCACAGAGGGATGATTGCTTTGATAGTACAATCAGTGCTTTTTTTGGAAAAGAAAAAGGTGCTGGAACTCACACGTCATACAACCCGCCTTGCCTACCCTACAAGGTTCCATCCAAAAAAGGTGCCAGAACTCCGTTCTGAGCGTTCTATGACAAAAAAAGCCCTGAGTACAATACAGCCAGTTTTGGCCCCTGCTCCCCCACCACCACGACGGGAAATCTTTGGTGGAATTCTTATCAAAAAATTAGGAAGCATCTACCTTTTGACATGTGACAGTGTCCAAAATCTGGGAAGTGCAGGGCAGGTTTCATGAGCGTCTAGAGCAGACATGTCAAACACAAGGCCCGGGGGCCGGATCCGGCCCGCGAAGTGGTTTCATGCGGCCCGCGAAGCCATCCTGGAAACAGTGAGGGAACGGCCCCCACTGCCTTGGCCCTGGCCCAGAGACCCTCCTTCTGCCAGAGACCCTCAGATCTGTCCCACTCCTGCCCAGGCCCCCATAGGCACCCTTGATGCGAATGATGTAGAGCTGGCCATGCCCACCCAGTAGGCCATACGCACTCTAGCCACACCCACCCAGTGGGCCACACCCACCCTGGCCATACCCACCCGGCCCCCTGAGGGCAACCGCAATGCTGATGCGGCCCTCAATGAAATTGAGTTTGACACCCCTGGTCTAGAGGAAGGACAAAAGGGATATAAGGATGAAAAGTGCATTGTGATATGCACACAAATGCAATATTCCTTGGTCACTTTCTTAATCTCCCCAACATTCTCAATGACACACTTGCAGTTGGATGGCTTCCCACAAGGAAAAAAAAAACCCACTGATTTAAACAGGGTCACTAGAAGGGTGGGAAGCCTGTATTCCCTTTCCCTTTGAACAATTCAGTTGGAGATAACTGATTTCCCTGCTAATGGTTACTAGGAGATAATGAGGCTTCTTCCCTCTAGCAATTCATTGTTTCCTACTGCAATTATAAATGGGCAACCAAATATCTCTTCCCCACCAACTAATTATCAGGCTGATCAGCTGACTGGTGGGAAAATCTAGTGAACTTCACCATAGTTTATGAGCGCAGTCATCCATCCAGCCATAGTTAAGAAACTTATTTTTTCTATCAAGGGTAAAGTAACATATTGGGGCCCAGTACCAAAATTTATCAGAGCTATCCCTCCTCCTTCCTTCTCTCCCTCTAGCTATCCAGTTGCCTCTGTGGTCCAACCTAGCCGGTGACCTGCTTTGTCCCAGTAATCTGTTGAAGGACAATTGAAATTGGACTGAAGTCTATAGGTTAGATTCTCCTTTTCTACGTACCTATGTTTTGCCAAACTTTATCATGTTGCTTAACTATTACAATAGTATACATGCCTGTTGTGCTTGAAAATGAAACGGTATCAATCTCTAAAATCCTTAACCCGACAGTATGTCTTTGGATCAGATACAAACCTCTCTCTCTCTCTGTCTCTCTGTCTCTCTCTGTCTTTCTGTCCCTCCCTCCTCCCTCCCCAGAATTGGACAACTCACCATAGAACTCGCTGCGGCCAACTTGCCATGGGACAATTCAACAATTCAGTTTAATTGTTTTTTAAAAAATAAGAAGGAGGAGGAGGAGGAGGATACCTTAGAGGTCATCTAGTCCAACCCCCTGCTCAGGCAGGAAACCCTATACCATTTCGGACAAATGGCTGTCCAGTCTCTTCTTAAAAACTTCCAGCGTTAGAGCATTCACCACTTCTGGAGGCAGGTTGTTCCACTGGTTAATTGTTCTAACTGTCAGGAAGTTTCTCCTTAGTTCCAGGTTGCTTCTCTCCTTGACTAATCTCCATCTGTTGCTTCTTGTCCTGCCTTCAGGCGCTTTGGAGAATAGCTTGACTCCCTCTTCTTTGTGGCAGCCCCTGAGATATTGGAACACTGCTATCATGTCCCCCCTCGCCCTTCTCTTCATTAAACTAGACATACCCAATTCCAGCAGCCGTTTTGGTCGTTCATATTTCATTTTGTCCTTCCTTTTGCATCCTTTCTCTAATGATTCTATTCCACCATTTCTTTGATATTAGTGTAACTCTTGTCCCGAAGTAAGTTGTACCGTGGTGAGTTAGCCATGGTAAGCTGGCTGCGGCTGGTTGGCTGTGGCGAGTTGTCCTACAACCTCCCTCCCTCCTCCTTGAGTGCAACACTTCATTTTTTACACTCTTATCTCGCCAAATAGAACATACAGCTCGTCGCTAATGCAGTCACAGCCACTAGTTGGTCTCTTAAAGAACCATCTTTTAGCCACTAGTATTTTCCAAGAAACAACCTTATTGCCAAATTTAACAAAACAGCAATTAGCTTATAACATGATCAAACTATATTGTGTTTCCCCATAAATAAGACCCAACCAGAAAATAAGCCCTAGATGATTTTTCAGGATGTTCGTAATATAAGTCCCACCCACAAAATAAAACCCAGTTAAGATCGTCAGTCAGATGGACGCATTTAGTACCATATTTCCCCAAATATAAGCCCTAACTGGAAAATAAGCCCTAATGCGTCTTTTGGAGCAAAAATTAATATAAGACCCGGTCTTATTTTCATGGGAACATGGTATATGTGTTTGTATGTATGCGTATGTTTATAAAGTACTAATATTTAGAGTACTTTATATATTCTTTGTATGCTTAGTATATATAATCTCTCTCTCTCTCTCTCCATACACACACACACACACAATCAGTATCATGCAGATAGGTGTGATTGCTTGATTTGTTATATATTTAAGTTTATTGTTCCTGCACATTGTCCCCTGAATTCTGCACTCCAAACCAAGCAACTGAACAGAACACTGAAATTGTGGAGAAGAGAAAGCTCTTGATAAATGAGGCAACGTTATTGAGCTCAGCTTTAACTAATGGCTAAAAGACGAGTAACAAACAGCTATGTCTCAGATGATCCAGGAATTAGCTAGCGGCTAGCCCTATGCCAGAGCTGGGCAACCTGAAATCTTTTGGCCATATGTGATGACCCACAATCCACTGTTGTAACCCCAAGAAATGAGAAAAGAGCAGGAGGGTTGTTACATTTGGGAGGCTACAGCCTTTTGTTAAAATATTTGACACTTTGCTGTAAGCCACCCAGAGTAATTGAGATTCAAAGGGCATACAAGTTTAATTGTGCCCTGCACTTCCCAGATTTGGGCCACTGTCACATGTCAAAAGGTAGACGCTTCCTAACTTTTTGATAGGAATTCCACCAAAGATTTCCGGGGGTGGGTGGGAGCAGGGATCAAAAATTGTTGTTTTACACTATCAAAGCAACACCCCTCTGTGCATGTGCTAGGCATGGATGCATGTACAAAACAAGTGAGTCTGTGGTGTTCTTGGTGCTCTCTGAGTAGTATAGTAATTATGGAGGGTGGAGAGAGGCAAGTGCCAAGGAAAGGTCCACTGATAGCATCCTGGTCACACCTGCAGAAGTGACGGACCTAAAGTGAGATTGTAAACATTGCAACTCTGTTCTACTTAAGGCAGGGGTAGGCAACCTTGGCTCTTTTATGACTCGTGGACTTCAACTCCCAGAATTCCTGAGCCAGTGTGGCTCAGCTTAGAAACCTCTCCCTTTCCCCTCAGTGTGGCTGGTTCAGGAATTCTGGGAGTTGAAGTCTATTGCCCTAATTCAGGGGTAGGCAACCTTGGCTCTTTTATGACTCGTGGACTTCAACTCCCAGAATTCCTCAGCCAGCATGGCTCAGCTTGGAAACCTCTCCCTTTCCCCTCAGTGTGGCTGGCTCAGGAATTCTGGGAGTTGAAGTCCACGAGTTATAAAAGAGCCAAGGTTGCCGACCCCTGACTTAAGGTATCCTGGGTGTGAGAGAGCTTGAGGAAAACCCCAAAACAGGTGGGCTTATACCTTGTTACCTTTTGGCATTATTCATTCTGAACTAACTTGGTTTCAGACAAATTAGAAGAAAGAGAAAGTAAGAGAAACAGGATGTCTCTTGCTTTTCTGAATCAGCTAGTAAAGATTTCTTCTCACATTTTTCTTTTCCTTCAACCCTCCCCCCCTTCATACACATTCATCACCTGTGCCTGTGGAATCCCTTGGAAACAGATTGACTCAGTCTGGTTGTTCACCTCTGCCTGGACACTTTCAAGATTCTGATACTGAAATTCAGCAGTAACATGAAAGGTTTAAGCAGTATGGTTGTTTTTTTTGTTTTTGCATTAAGGGTGAAGTTGTTTATGGTTAATACATCTATTTTGAATAATTTTCCTAGCTTTCTCCCTCTCCTTCCCCCCCCCCCAAATGTACATATATTCTTTCTGGGTACAGTTAAGTCAAAGTTAAGCACTTTGAAGTTTTGTTGATTTGAAAGGGGAAAGCTAAGATTCAGGAATGGATACAGTTTTGTACAAAGGCCATTTGCTTCATTTAGGTTCCAAGGTTTAATGCAATCTAACATTGAACTGAGTGTATTTAGGTTATCTCAGAAAACTATTCACAATCTGATTGTAATTATGAGCAACTAAAAAAAATAAAAAATGCATTATTTTTTTTAGAAATACTGGAAGAATTGCAGTGCCAGAACAAACCTCTTGAACTAATGTGGTATGTGTTGTGTACTATTCCTATGGACTGGGCTTTTCCTATAAACTAAGAGAAAGTGATTGATTTATGGAGCTTATTCCCTCTAGGGATTTGCATGTTTCCCTTTGGTTTATCCGAGGAATGCATATATTTGGCCTGCTTTGGATTTGCCTATGCAAATCCAGTCACAATAAAGGAAAGTATTGGACATATTAGGGGCCTGGGATAAATAACCTCTGCTCAGCCAAATATACTTCAGAAGATTGCTCTGAAGATGGAACAGAAATTCACCAGACCCTCTTGAAACCCTTGAGAGATTGACAGCATGGTATTATATTGGCAGAGTTTAATCAGCCTTGGGCTCCAGTGAGGCTTTTTGTCCTGATGCAAATAATGGGAGATGCTGAATTGGTTTGAGATTACTGGGGTATGGGTGTGTGTGTGTGTGTGTGTGTGTGTGTGTGTGTGAGAGAGAGAGAGAGAGAGAGAGAGAGAGTGAGAGAGAGAGAGAGAGAGAGAGAGAGAGAGAGAGAGAGAGAGAGAGAGAGAGAGAGAGAGAGAGAGAGAGAGAGACTTTTAGTCCTTATACAAAATCAGGAGTCTGGTATCACTTTTCCCTGATTAATGCATTGTATTAAAAGACAAAAGACTTTAAATGCATGTAATTAAATGCATAGAATGCACACTTAAAGTCACTTATTTAATAAAAGTGTATGTCTTTTAATAACATTCAGTAGTTGGAAAATATGCTACCAGATTTCTTCTGATCTGGGGTTACTATAGACTAACACAGTGCTCCTTTTGCCTGATCCCTAATAGGTAAGATAATTGTATCATGGATTTCTTACCAGCTTACCGCTGTGTAAAAGCATGGATACAAATGCTTTTACTACTTGATACTACTTGAAGGATTGCATCATCTCTTATTTGTCCCTTAATCCTGCCCAATTTGCAGAATCATAATATGTCTGCACTCATAATTATTTGAGCACAAGTAAACAGCTACACAACTCTAACCTTAGGAAGTAATAGACACTGCTTGGATAAACTGGGACCAACTAAGAAATGGACACAAGATCTCATTGCACATTTAGTAAACACATTGTGTTGTGGCTAGTTTAGAGAGTAGTTTCCTGTGTTAAAAAATACAGTAAACATACAATTAAAAGGAGAGATTGCAGTCTGTCAGTGTGTCTGAATGCCTGCATCATGCTCAACAACTCTTTTGCGAAAGATATCTATCAGTAGGTAATCATCGATCTTGGCATCTCTTGTATTTCATTTCTCACTGAAAGTATAAACTGCCTCCAACTCTCAAGAGTAATCTGCCGTACATCTGACAAGATGGAATACTAGAATAAAGGCTTAATATTAGTCTCTTAGGTCCACAAGACCCTCTATGCTTTTGCTGTGACAGATTAGCTCCTCTGGCAACTGTTCTGTATGGTAATCCATAGTGTGGGATTGTTGAAATGTATATTTCCACCCAGTCCACAGGAGGGCAGGAAATGAAGTAATGGGATTTAATTTACAGGAAGGAATTGTTAGATAAAACATAGAGGAGAACATGCTTAGCTATCACATCTGTTCTGTAATAAACAGCCATCCTTGGAAAAAATTTGCTTTGCTTTCTTTGAGATTGTCCTAGGTCGTCTGGACATGAAGCTACCAGCATTGCTTGAAAGACCTAATAATTCATGTCTTTCTAAGGCAGACATGTCAAACACAAGGCCCGGGGGCCGGATCCGGCCCGCGAAGTGGTTTTATGTGGCCCGGAAAGCCATCCTGGAAACAGTAAGGGAATGGCCCAAACTGCCTTGGCACTTGCCCCGGTCCCATCTCCTTCTGCCAGAGACCCTCAGATCTGTCCCACTCCTGCCCAGGCCCCCATAGGCATCCTTGATGCAAACGATGTCGAGCTGGCCACGCCCACCCAGTAGGCCATACGCACTCTAGCCACGCCCGCCCAGTAGGCCACGCCCACCCTGGCCACACCCAACCGGCCCCGAGGGCAATTGCAATGCTGATGCGGCCCTCAATGAAATTGAGTTTGACACCCCTGTTCTAAGGAGTGGAGATTCTGTCCATGTATGAATACACATATCATGGGCGGATTATAATATTCTTACAGGGTTTTTGGGTAGTGAGAATGTAGACATTGCATTTTTTTCCCCAGATGGCGGGAAAGGAGAACCTAATGAGAGAAACATCAAAGGAATTACTGTTTTTCCTCCTGATCTTCAGAGGAAAGAGAGAATACCTTCTTAGCAGAACCAAGCCATAATCACATGGCTGGGCAGATGAACATTTTGAAGATCATGATGAAAAATAATTAATGGTTTGTATTTGTCATGATCCCTTTTAATTATAGAGCTTAACTTGAAAATGATTGATGACAAACAAAGCCACTTATCACAGGAGCAGACCTTCCCTAAAAGGGAAGGGAGACCTTCCCATGACACATTTACCGTAGTTTCCGGCGTATAAGACTACTTTTTAACCCATGAAAATCTTCTCAAAAGTCAGGGGTCGTCTTATACGCCGGGTGCTGAAAATTTAGGGACAGGGCTGGCTGGAAAACCTGGAGCAGATATCCCATTTAGTCTGCGCAGGGAAAGCGGGACCAATTGGAGAAGAAGCTGCAGTCTGTGATTTTTTACAGGCTGGCGTCTGGGCGTCTTTCTTTCTAAAGTTGAAGAGCAGCTGTAGTATATCCCAACTTGAAAGGCAGGTGGGGAAGGCAGCAGCCAGAGCAGCAGGCTTAGCTCTAAGGACACATTTGACTCAGGAACTGGGCGGGCTGGCTGGAAAACCTGGAGCGGATCTCCCATTTGGTCTTTTTTTAAAAAAATCCCATTTATATCCTGCCCTTCTCCGAAGACTCAGGGTGGCTTACAATGTAAAGCACAAATCAATGTGCTTAGCAATAACCTTCATTCTGTGTATATGCCTGTTTATTAGGGCTTTCACACCCCCCCCAAGCAGCATTATTACAAAGTCAGCTTATTGCCCCCAACAATCTGGGTCCTCATTTTACCTACCTTGGAAGGATGGAAAGCTGAGTCAACCTTGAGCCTGGTGGGATGCGAACCTGCACTAATTGCAGGCAGCTGGTTTTACGTAAGGCTCTGTGCAGGGAAAGCTTTAGAGTGAATTAGGAAAAGTGAAAAAGTGAATTAGGAAAATAGGGAACGGTTGCTGGAATTGGGTATGTGTAGTTTAACGAAGAGAAGGGTGAGGGGTGACATGATAGCAGTGACCCAATATCTCAGGGGCTGCCACAAAGCAGAGGGAGCCAAGCTATTCTCCAAAGCACCTGAAAGCAGGACAAGAAGCAATGGATGGAAACTAGTCAAGGAGAGAAGCAACCTAGAACTAAGGAGAAACTTCCTGACAGTTAGAACAATTAACCAGTGGAACAACCTGCCTCCAGAAGTGGTGAATGCTCCAACACTGGAAGTTTTTAAGAAGAGACTGGACAGCCATTTGTCTGAAATGGTATAAGGTTTCCTGCCTTAGCAGGGGGTTGGACTAGATGACCTCCAAGGTCCCCTCCAACTTCTTCTTCTTCTTCTTCTTATTATTATTATTATTATTATTATTATTATTATTATTATTATTATTATTTTATTATTATTATTTTATTATTATTATTATTATAGTTTAATCCACTTGCACTGTTTTATGTTTACATGTTTGATGACAAACAGCCTTATGTTTATAAGTGACAGTTTTCCTACTAAGCACCTGCATGTCATAAGCATTTGAATTAAAATTACCATATTAAAATCAAATCTGATGTTTTTTTAATTTTTATTTGGTGTGCGTTGGAAGAGGGGTAGTCTTATACGGTGAGTATAGCCCAAACCCTATAATTTAACAGGAAATGTAGGGGGTCGTCTTATACGCCCAGTCGTCTTATACGCCGGAAAATACGGTACACCAAAGTACTGTGGCAGCTTAAGGAGGAAATATTGGTTATTTAATTTAATTTAATTAATGTAAACACCAACCAACTCCAACCAACTGTGAGTGCTGTATGCAGTAAAACCAACAGAATTTAAGCAGAATGCAATCACTATAACAGCAAAGAAAGAGAATACGACAGAATACAGTACAAAACAGCAATAAGGGCACTGCCGTTATAAATTGATGCAAGTTTGATCTGAACTAGTTGTAGGCAAACTATTTCAAGTTTGAACCAGGAATATTTGTATCAATTTCAAAAAATAGGTTTGTATAAAAGGGCAGTTTCAGAAGGGTTTTGAGCATTTCAATGTCCTAAGTATAAATAAATAGGTATATTTATTTATTCCATTTAGTCTTTCAACTAGTAAGCACAGTTTACAGCGAAGCCATAGTGGGTTCTTATTTACCCATGATCTTTAAATGTTGACTAGCAACTCATCATCATTGTAAAAAATGATCGGAGTTCCTCTCTATTTTCCTTGAACATTTAATAGTGTGGCATTACAAGCTAATCGTTTGTACCCGTGTTTTTGTTCTTTCCCTTTTTAAAATCCTTGCTAAAAGATAAAAGTTAAAAACCATGTTATGCTCCTGCAACTCAACATGTGCAGGGAAACCATAGTAGCATCAAGACAAAACACAGCAGGAAGTGGGAGAGAATTTGTCTTACACAAGAAACAGGACAACGAGCAACATGAGAGGTCTTTCCTTGTGTTGGTGTGGCCAATGTTTCTTTATTACTCAGGGTCTATTATTACTTTATTACTCAGTGCCTATTATTTTTTGGTTGATACCTTTCATTTTCCTGTTGCCCAGGTCAGCCTCACCTCAACTCATTAATCACTTATCTGGGCGATGTCAAGTTCTCTTTGTCTTTTGCCTAGTAGACTCAGGGGTTTTCTGCTTTATAAAATCCTGCTTCCTGGAAAATCCTGCAGTTGGGTTTGAAATTACCTAGGCTACATTGCTCTTCTCCAGTTTGATTAATAACTCCATAGAGACCACCTGCCAAAAGCACCTCGATTGTCTTGCCAGCCCTTTTTTCAAAGCATGCCATGTAAATGACAGATGAGCACTTGCCTTTTCTCCTTCAAAGGCTGAGAAGTGAGTATTGAAGCCAAGATTTCCTTCATTAGTTACGTCTCTCCTCTGTTGACCAAGCATGTTTGGCTCTTTCACTCCTTCTTCAGCTCTGCCCTGGTTCTTGCCCATGTGCAATAATGAAGATGAAATTGGAGGGAGGCAATGTTTTGTTTTATTTCTTGGCCCAAAAGCAAATGATTCATTCCTGCAGAGCTATGGCTTCCTCGTAGGCAAAGTTATTGTACTTGCAAACAGGCTTTGAACCAGCCAACTCCTTCTCACTTTTGTCTCTGTATACAAATTTTAAAAAAAACAACACATATGAGCCATGAGGACAGATGATTCTTGTTTTGTCTCCTTAAGACCTTCCTTCCAGGGAAAATAATGTGGGGAGATGCCAAGAAACATCCCCTGTGCAAGGAAGAACACCTGGCAAGGCCAGATATTGGTGCTTTCTGCATTAAAAAGCATAATATCCTCAGTCATCTTTTTCTTATCTCTCCACTTACTCCATTCATATAAAGACTCAGCAATGAAATCTCATGTAAATACAAAGAGTTATGGCAGCAGCCCTATCTTCACTTAAACAATGGTCATGCTCTCTCTGGCAATATAGTTATGTTTTAAACGTGCATAAGATGGCACTGTACCTAGGAGACCAAGACTCTTGAGAACCATAATGGTGAGCTTCAAAATACCCTCAAAACTTTATGTTAGTTTTATTTTATTTGGCAAATTTATATGGTTGTTGTTGTTGTTAGCTGCGAAGTCATGTCTGACCCATTGCGACCCTATGGACAACGTTCCTCCAGGCCTTCCTGTCCTCTACCATCTTCTGGAGTCCACTTAAGCTCACGCCTACTGCTTCAGTGACTCCATCCAGCCACCTCATTCTCTGTCGTCCCCTTCTTCTATTGCCCTCAATCTTTCCCAGCATTAGGCTCTTCTCCAGTGAGTCCTTCCTTCTCATTAGGTGGCCAAAGTATTTGAGTTTTAGCTTCAGGATCTGGCTTTCTAAAGAGCAGTCAGGGTTGATCTCCTCTAGGACTGACCGGTTTGATCACCTTGCCGTCCAAGGGACTTGCAGGAGTCTTCTCCAGCACCATAGTTCAAAGGCCTCAATTCTTTGGTGCTCAGCCTTTTTTAAGGTCCAACTTTCACTGCCATACATTGCAACTGGGAAGACCATAGCCTTGACTATACGCACTTTTGTTGGCAGGGTGATGTCTCTGCTTTTTAGTGTGCTGTCTAGATTTGCCATGGCTTTCCACCCCAGGAGCAAGCGTCTTTTAATTTCTTGGCTACAGTCCCCATCTGCAGTGATCTTGGAGCCCAGGAAAATAAAATCTGTCACTACCTCAATTTCTTCCCCATCTATTTGCCAGGAATTGAGAGGGCCGGATGCCATGATCTTGGTTTTCTTAATGTTAAGTTTCAACCCAACTTTTGCACTCTCCTTCTTCACCTGCAACAAGAGGCTCTTCAGTTCTTCTTCACTTTCTGCCATTAGAGTGGTATCATCTGCATATCTTAGGTTGTTGATATTTCTTCCGGCAATCTTAATTCCAACTTTTGATTCATCTAGCCCTGCCTTTCTCATGATGTGCTCTGCATATAAGTTAAATAGGCAGGGTGACAGTATACAGCCTTGCCGGACTCCTTTCCCAATTTTGAACCAATCAGTGGTTCCATGTCCAGTTCTCACTGTTGCTTCTTGGCCCACATATAGGTTTCTCAAGAGACAAATTAGATGGTCTGGTATGCCCATCTCTTTGAGAACTTGCCACAGTTTGTTATGATCCACACGATCAAAGGCTTTAGCATAGTCAATGAATCAGAAGTAGATGTTTTTCTGGAACTCTCTAGCTTTCTCCATGATCCAGCGTATGTTGGCAATTTGATCTCTAGTTCCTCTGCCTCTTAGAAATCCTGCCTGTACTTCTGGTAGTTCTCGATCCACATACTGCTGGAGTCTAGCTTGTAGGATTTTAAGCATAACTTTACTAGCATGAGAAATGAGTGCAATGGTGCAATAGTTTGAACGTTCTTTGGCACTGCCTTTCTTTGGAATTGGAATGTAAACTGATCTTTTCCAATCCTGTGGCCAGTTGAGTTTTCCAAATTTGCTGGCAAATTGAGTGTAGCACTTTTACTGCATCGTCTTTTAAGATTTTGAATAGCTCAGCTGGAATACTGTCACTTCCACTAGCTTTGTTGTTGCTCAGCTTTTCTAAGGCCCACTTCACTTCACATTCTAGGATGTCTGGCTCAAGGTCAGTGACCACCTCATTGTGATTATCAGGGATGTTAAGCTCATTCTTGTATAGTTCTTTTGTGTAATTTTGCCACACAGGGCAGCACATAATAATAAAAATTAAAAAAACAACAATAAAAGTTGTTGCTAAATTATCATTTTGAGTGTAAAACAAAAGTGGTGTCATAAATTACACAGGGAACAATTATATTATTTGCATTTAGTTCTTATCCTAGTTCTTTATGTTCTAGTTCCATCTATTTTTTGGGAATGTTTCCATACAATTGGTTCTGGAGTACTCACAATAAGAGGTGAAGTTATGCTCCTCTTTATTTATTGTTCTCTGCAACTAGTCTTTGAAGGCAGAGGCACAAGATGGGAAGAGGGGTATGTCCCCTTCTCCCCTTATGAGAACTTCCAAACTATCTAGACGGGAGTTACACTAGGATCCAGAGTTTCCCAGGGCAGAAATGAGAGTTCTGTCAACAGCCATTAGTTGCTGTTTTTCACATCTGAAAAATTCAAGGCTAAATATCTGTTACCTCATGGCTAAAATGAGCAGGAGAAGTACCATAATTAAGCACTGAAGATATCAGAAACGTTTTCACTTGAAAATGGCTTCATCCTGGCATGCATTCTTTTCTAGACATGTCATGCCAAGGATCTGGCAAACTTCTGCTGAGTTTAAGCTTAAGAGCTGAAGAGATTGCCAGCCACTGTGTGAAACAAAAAGCTGAAATAAATAGTACTTGCCCTAACAAAATATTGGTTTATAGATTATATAAGATATGCTAAGGGTCAACTAGAAAGTCTTCTTTGTCCAAACCCAATGTTGGCTCATATAGACAAGGCTTGGATTAATGGCTATTTGTGATGGTGTCCCCTGCTCATCAGTAAGAAGAGACTTATGTATGTGTATAGGAAAGAAGGCTTACCAATAGTGCATCCTGACAACAGCTTCCTGCCCCCTTTACTACAACTCTGTGACCGAAGATAAGGCCTGCAGTACTTCTGAGTCAGGCATGGTTTCAAAGAATTGAGGCATTTGGGAATCAAGGTTTCTATCATCTGTTTCCTCAGAAAATATTTTACTGTTTTCTTATACAGACCTCTCAACTTGCTGTTTAGAAAACTGGTAACATTTGGCATTAGCCCAGTAATAATTCAATGAATTTTAGTCATTCTGAATATAAAAATTAATTTATATTAATAAGACCGTAATTTATTCATAATTCTCCAGGAAAAATTAAAACATCAGTGAAATATTTCATTATAGTTATCATTCCTTAAATCGGTTCTTTCTGGTTGTTTTCATACAGCATGCTTCAAATTTCAGGGCTTAACTGTAACAAAACTGTTTTTGTTACAACTGTAACAAAAACATACTCTTGTGTACTAAATATTTAGCTTTGGAATAAGTTAGATTTTCGGAATAAGAAGGAGGGCAAACAAACACTATGGCTTTCATGTAATCAAAATATGAACACAAACGTCTGTAGATTGGGAAATGTATCTTTCAAAGGCATATTTGGTACCTCATTGTTGAGTTGTGCTGTTATTCTATCACAAAGTCCTAATGTATTTACTGGCCATGGTTTATTGACCAACGTTATAAAGCTCTTACACAATCCCATTGAAATAATTGCGAGGTGTCTAAGAGAATCTGGCTTAGCAAAGGAGCTGGTAAATTAATACTTCGTGAAAGATGGTTCGCTTTTTTAAAAAGAAATGTATATGTTTTCCTTTTTCATGCCTTGAACATGGAATTTAAAACTTGGCTCCCTGCTTATTTTAAAAGAGGCAAATGAGGTGTTAGTCCCTTAATAAACCTGAGGCCCTTCAAATATACTGGACTTCAGTTCTCATGTACTACAATACTTACGGAATTACGGTGTTGAAGAGCAACATATCTGAAAGGCACCAGGTTGACAAAGCTTGCTTTAAAAACCCACCATAAATGTTCTGTTGGAAATCTTATTAAATGGCAATGACATAGGAATAGACCACAACTACATCTCAATCTGATAAGTATAAAATCTTCAAATACCTCCCCCTTAATGCCTCCACAGTGGCGGTGGAAAATATTCCTGACCATTTTCCTTTTGGAACCCTTCCTGTGTACCTCAGTACTAAAATCATGTCCCCCCTCAGTCTTTCTTTCTCCAAATTGAACATTCCAATTTCTTTCATTCTACCTTCATGGGGCATGTCCACCAGTCCCTCCATCATTCTGTCACTCTTCTCTGAACATGTTCAAACCTGCCAATAGCATTGTAAAAATGTGGAGCCCATAATTGTATACGGTACTCTCGAGAGGATCTGTTGTGATTCAGGGTCAGCCTGTGGGTTCGGCAGTTGGGTCGGATGACTCAGAGGAGGAGGAGGGGGGGTGTTGAAGAGCTTGATGAGAGTCCTCAGCCAGGCCCCTCTCATCTGGTCACGACGCAGACCCAGCTGTGTGAGCCTGACAGCGTGGATGAAGATGACCCACAGCTGGCCCTGTTCAAGGACGCCGACGCAGGAGGCAGTCAATCAGGAGTAAACAGAGGAAGGCAATGGGGCTCCTCGGAAGGAGGCAGAGAGAAGCCACGCCCTGAACTGTATTTAAGGGGGAATGCGTGGGAGGGCTGGTTTGCTGAAGGCAACCGCTTGAAAAGCTCCTGTTTCTTGGTTTGTGTCTTGTTCTATTTGTTTTTGTAGCAATAAATTTGGCAGGTGTAATTCCAGCCTCTTGCCTTCTTGTAAAAGGGGTTGTCCCTGCCTTTTCTGCAGGGCCGGTAGTAGGCTGGTTCAGAACAGGATCCTCCATTGCAGAATAAACGTATCTCACTGTTGAAGGACAACTTGGTCCTCTGATTCCAGTTTTCTACCCTGTCTGAATTAGACGGCAGCTAATTTTCCTGAAGAATCATATATTGTATTTTCCCCAAATGTGTGGTTCTGTGCGGTTATATGCTAACTGATGAATGATGGATAATAACGTCCTTGGTTGTTTCGAGACAGCCACCATCTTTTTGGCATCTCATTGGCCACTAATGCCAATGCTTGAAAGCACGTTCTCGTTACTGTTAATTTGGCATAATCATGATTTTATGGCTGTAGAAGATGCCATAAATCACTTATTGGCAAAAGGATTCCACAATGCAGAAGAAAACAGTAGCTACCCAAAACCTGAGTAAAGTAGGTTGTACTATGGAAAGATAAATTATCACCCCCTAAATTACAGAGAAAAATAAATCTATGAGAAACCCCCCCCCCATTTGTTTCTTATAGGATTGCTTTACTTTAAGTCATTCTATAGTCAATCAGACATCTACCCTCCAAAAAAATCCTTGCTCATAATTATTTTATCAGTTTGAATTGTAGAGTGAGATTGGACCTTTAGGAAACTGGAACGTAGCTCAGTTATAGCTGTAATTGATGGTATTTCTGCAAAATTCAGTCAGACAGCCAAGAACATGATAAAACCATATGACAGGAGTTCCAATCCTGGGCATTCACTCATGGCTTTAAAGGCACTAAAATGATAAAACATCACAACTTCATAATTCAAGTTCTGTATTTGGATTGTCACTTGCTCCCTTGCCTTGCTCCCAGCATCATTACTGTAATTCCCATATGCCCTGATGTGTGTGACCAATATTTAGGTATTAGGACAGCTATAGGCCCCGGTACAGCATGGAGACGGCATTGGTCGCACTGGTGGATGATCTCTGGCGGGCCCAAGACAGGGGTTATTCCTCTGTCCTGATCCTTTTAGATTTCTCAGCGGCTTTTGATACCATCGACCATGGTATCTTGCTGTGACGTCTTGCGGGGTTGGGAGTGGAAGGCACCGTTTTACGGTGGTTTTCCTCCTACCTCTCGGGCCGCTTGCAGATGGTGTTGACAGGAGGGCAGAGGTCAACCCCTAGGCCCCTTAATTGTGGGGTGCCTCAGGGGTCGGTACTCTCGCCCCTCCTGTTCAACATCTATATGAAGCCACTGGGTGAGATCATCCGTGGTTTTGGGGTGAGGTATCATCAATATGCTGATGATACCCAGCTCTTTATCTCCACCCCGAACCAAGCTAGTGATGCCCTCGATGTGATGTCCTGTTGCCTGGAAGCGGTACGGATTTGGATGGGGAACAACAGGCTCCAGCTCAACCTGGCCAAGACTAAGTGGCTCTACGTACTGGCATCTCAACTTGTCCAAGAGGTTCCATCTTTGGTTATGGGAGGAGAGGTGTTGCCTCCCGTTGATAGGGCACACAATTTAGGCATCCTCCTGGACTCACGACTCAGTTTTGAAGATCATATTGGAGTCGTGGCCAGGGGGGCATTTGCCCAGGTTCGCCTGGTGTGCCAGTTGTGCCCCTATCTGTACTGAGATGCCCTACGTACGGTCACACATGCACTCGTTACCTCTCGGATAGATTACTGGGATGCTCTCTACATGGGGCTGCCCTTGAAGACCACCCGGAGGCTTCAGCTGGTGCAGAATGCGGCCACGCTGGTAGTGATGGGAGCATCCCGATACTTCCATATTACACCCCTCTTGTGTGAGCTGCATTGGCTACCAGTTGTCTTCCGGACGAGATTTAAGGTGCTGGTACTTACCTTTAAAGCCCTACATGGCTTAGGCCCGGGATATTTGCAGGACCGTCTGCTACCGGGGACGACTTCCCATCGCCCAGTGCGCTCACACAGAGAGGGCCTCCTCAGGGTGCCGTTGGCCAGACAATGTCGGCTGGCGACCCCCAGGGGGAGGGCCTTCTCTGTGGGAGCAGCAGCCCTTTGGAACCAACTCCCCCTTGAGCTTCGGATGGCCCCAGACCTCCGGTCCTTTCGCCGCGACCTCAAAACTTTCCTCTTCCATCAGGCTGACCTGGATTGATGATGGGTTTTTAAATATGTTTTAATTTTTAACTGTGTAGTTAATTTATTTTGGGGCTGTTATTTAATTCTTTTTTAATTTTTGTATTGTTGTTTTTTATTGTTGTTAGCCGCCCTGAGTCCTTCGGGAGATAGGGCGGCATATAAGTCCCAAAAATGAAATAAATAAAATATAGGGCAAATACCAGAAAAATGTATTTCCTGCTCTAGGAACAGTCTTTTCCTTTTCCTTCAATAAGACAATTGTCTCTCTACAAAAATAATTGCCTGCAGGCTTTCCTGAATGTAGACCCTAAGAAACTTGCAATTTTTCCATTTCAAGGTCTTTACCCCAGATTTTTCAGAAGGGACTGTATTATTTTGCAAGTACAAGATGAAATCCACGTCTGCAATGGGGCTTTTGAGATACATTCCACCGCTCACAATTTCTGTCTCTGTCACAATCCTCCTGAGAAAAGACTTTGTCTGAGATGGAGCAGCAGGATGGGACTTGCTTGCGAAATAGTCTGACTGAACGATTGCTAAAAATTGAAGGGAGGCAGTGGACTTACACGAGGGATTAGACCAAAAATATCCCAGGAGAATTTGATGGTTTTAATCACATTTGAATGTTGAAGATTTTGGTTAGGGTGAGTTGATGCAAAGGACAGTGGGACTTCTTTATCTTTTTCTGTACCAGATTTCCCTAACGAACTGACCTTTGGATGAATAATGGTTAAACTTTTGCTAACCTTTTTTTAAAGATTTTTTTCATCCCTTCTTTCTTATTTTTATAAATAATTCAAGTTGCCAAACCTACCTAATACTCCTTCCTCTTCCTATTTTCCCCACAACAACAACCCTTTGAGGTGAGTTGGGCTGAGAGAGAGAGTGACGGGCCGAAAGTCATCCAGTCGGCTTCATGCCTAAGGCGGAACTAGAACTCAAGTTTCCTGGTTTCTAGCCTGTTGCCTTAGCCACTATACCAAACTGATTGATGGGAACTGTAGCTTAAGTCACGGGGAGTGTTCCACATGTCAAACAACATTTTAGGGCCTAAATCCAAAATGTGACTTACCCAGCAGCATACAACCGGTAGTAAATCTGCAAGACAATGGATCCTGTGTATGATTAAACTTCAGTCCATTTTGGAAGTGCAGTGACATCCCATACACAGTATACTCACAATGGGAAGGCCCTCAGTTGTGGTGCTGCACCACCCAACATGCCGAGTTTGAATTCTTCTGCAGCACCAGATAACTCTAAATAAATATTGAATGAAAGAACAATGAAATGGTAAAAGCAAGTGGGCTCACACACACACACACACACACACACACACACACACACGGCTTTAAAATCAGAAAAGCATATTCTATTACCATCTAAAGAGGGTAAGAAGATAGAAACCCTTTACGTGTGTTCTAAAATGATCTAGTTGCACCAGTGGATAAAAACCTACTCCCAAATTCTGTCAAGCTGCAGTGTGACAAAAAATAAAACCCAAACAAAATGTAATCATGGATAGGTCCATGAAGAAATTGGCTTGATTGGGATTTTCAAGGACCAGGTTTCATCTCCACTCCAGTATTGTCCATGATTGCTGCACTTTCTTCTTTCCCATATATAAAGGAATGGCGGTCCTCTAGTCTATCCTATAGAAAAAGAATAAAATACAGCGTAAAGGGGGATGCTGTTACATCTACAATAAGTCAGAACCTCCTATAGGTCCTTGACACTGCATGATAGGGCCTGGTTGACAGTTGTCTTCATTGTCATTGGCCACAGAACACTGAACCAATCATTGTCCAATCTAGCTACCCAATAGGACAGACATGTCAAACACAAGGCCCGGGGGCCGGATGCGGCCCGCGAAGTGGTTTCATGTGGCCCGCGAAGCCATCCTGGAAACAGTGAGGGAACGGCCCCCACTGCCTTGGCCCCAGCCCAGAGACCCTCCTTCTGCCAGAGACCCTCAGATCTGTCCCACTCCTGCCCAGGCCCCCATAGGCACCCTTGATGCGAATGATGTAGAGCTGGCCACGCCCACCCAGTAGGCCATACACACTCTAGCCACGCCCACCCAGTAGGCCATGCCCACCCAGGCCACAGCCACCTAGCCCCCTGAGGGCAACCACAATGCTGATGCGGCCCTCAATGAAATTGAGTTTGACACCCCTGCAATAGGAGATGACCAAACATGGTGTCCATCCATCTACTGTTAATGTTTTGTTCATGCCACTGTTCCTTTGTTTGGTAATCTATATAAAAAAAAAACCCTGAGAAAATTATTGTAAGAGGATGGGGTGGGGACTGCAAAATATCTGAGAAACCAAATTCTGTCATCGTTTATGCATTGCATCTCTACAGCATAAAGGGCATCGCTCCATTATCATTTAACTCCTTACAGGTAGTCTTCGCTTTGCAATCACTTGTTTAGCGACCATTTGAAATTACAACCACACTGAAAAAGTGACTTATCACTGGTAGTCAGGCTTGTGACCATCCCCACAGTCATGTGATCAGAATTGAGGTGCTTGGCAACCAGCATGTACTTATTACTGTTGCTGCGTCCTGGGTCATGTGATAGCCATTTTGTGACCTACTCAACCAGCTTCTGACAAGTAAAGTCAATGGAGAAAGCTGGTCTCACCGAACCACCACATGATTCACTTAATACTGCATTGATTCACTTAACAACCTGGGCATGAAAGGTCATGAATTTGAGCCTGACTCACATAACTTGCTTAGCAACAGAAATTCTGGTCCCTACTGCAGTCATACATTGAGGACTAGCTGTATTTGATTTACTCTACCTCAAGAACTTGATTTTTTTTCTCCTTACCTTTTTTTAAGCCACACGTGATTCTTTTTCCTCTTTTCTATAGAGCAGAGTTTCTTAACAAGGCTCCATGAAACCAAAACATGAAAAAGAATCACCTTTTGTATTTGGGTTCCTTCAAGTCAGGCATGACTCTTGAAGGAGGCCTGGGCAAGTCCTTGCAATTTTGTAGGCAAGATCCATATGCAAGCATAATTTCATTCCTTTGCAATACATTCCATATCTATGTATTTTATTTTACGTCTTTAAACACATTTTTCTTGAGGAGGAGGCTCTAGGTTTCACCAAACTCTCAAATAGGTCCTTGGCACAATAGCCACTGCTTAAAACAAAACCCAGTGTTTTATCATTTTCATGAAAATGCTCTGGCAACAAGATAGAAAGTGTCTTGGTTTGTTTACGGTTATATACATAAAGGTATCTTCCATGCTCAACAAGATCCATTCAATTTTTGTTGGGTAAACCCACTTTGCATTACTGACATGTTATAAATTTAAACCAGATTTAAATTTGCTTGAAAACCCATCACTTGCGAACAGTGTAGAATTTGGTTTTGGCAATGTGATGACGCTCCGGTATCTATAACAATGATTTTCATTGGAAAACCCTGGAAACTTTTAAGATATGTGGACTTCAACTCCCCAAAACTCTGAAGTTTCAAGTTGCAAAGGCTGAGAAACATAGATCAGTAACAATGAATTGTTGGTGGAATTTCTCTTCCTAGGACTTTCTTGGAAGAGTAAGAATTGTGTTAGCTCACTGAATGTTAAACTTCTTTAGAGGTGACAAATAGGCCATTATTCTGACAAGAAGAGCTGTAGATAGTTGCCAAATGAGGAAATCATTATGGATTCCAAAATGCTACTCTAAAATGTGCAGATATGCCCATAGGATGTTCTTGCTTCCCTACACGAACGGTTTATATCTACAGAAAGGGGCATTTTATGTCCATCGTAAATGTTGTTTTTTTTATTGAAAAGTTTTACAGTACATTTTAACTTTAACCATCCCCCCTCCCCCCACCCCTACCTAACCCTCCCTATCCCTCCCACCCATTCCCCCTCCCCCCCCCCCGACTTCCCAGAGCTAAATACAGGGTATAAGAACAAAGAACAATCATAAGCATCCATATGCTAACAACAATAAACTATTAATTCTATCACCCTCTAGCTCATATACAATGATTACAAGCAATATTAATATTACATATAAAAAGAAAAAAAACCCGAAAAGGAAACTTACTCAAATGCTAAATGAAATTTCTTAGTCCCATATTTGTTCTGAATATAATCAATCCACTTTTTCCACTCCATAATATAACGTTCTTGCGAATGATCTTTCAGGTAAGCCGAGATCTTTGCCATTTCCGCCAGGTCAGAAACTTTTAGAGTCCATTCTTCTATAGTCGGCAGTTCCTCCTTTTTCCAATATTGACCTATTAAAAGTCTTGCTGCTGTGATTAAGTTCAGCATCAACTTAACGTCCACCACAGTAGCTTCTGTGATTATGCCCAACAAAAACAGTTGTGGAGAAAACTTTATCCTTTGCTTAAAGATCTTCTGCATATTCCACCAAATTTTTATCCAAAAAGCCTTAACCTTTTTGCAGGTCCACCATATATGAAAATACGTTGCGTCTTCGCCTCCACACCTCCAACATTTAGGCTGATAATTCGGATACATACTTGCAAGCTTTTTAGGATCTAAATGCCATCTATAAAACATTTTATAAAAGTTCTCTCTTAAGTTTTGGGCTTGCGTGAATTTTACGTTCCTCACCCAGATCTTTTCCCACGTGTCCATTGTAATAACTTCTTGAATATTCTGAGCCCATTTTATCATACAATCTTTAACAAGTTCTGCTTCTGAATCAATTTCTATCAATGCAAGATATATCCGTTTGATATGTGCTGGACCCTGGTTTCTAATTTGCTTTATCAAATTTTCATCAGTCATTGCAAAACCAATTTTCTGATCTTCTTTCCACCTGGCCCGTAGCTGAGTATATTGAAACCAAGTTTGAACGATCTTCTCATCTCGCAAGAGATTGTACGGCTTCAAACACCAGACATTTCTTTCCAAACTCAAAATCTCCTTATACGTAGTCACATCATGTTTGAAGCCAACATTTATGTTTTCTATTGCGTGTTTTGGGATTGCCCACAACGGCATCTTGTAATTTAGCTTATGTCTATACTTCTTCCAAACTCTCAACAATGCCTGTCTTAAAATATGCACTTTAAACACATTATCTACCTTCTTATCATACAACAAATATGCATGCCAGCCAAATAACAAGTCATGACCCTCAAGATTTAATAATCTCTCTTGTGTCAAATTAATCCAATCACTTATTCCTGATAACGCAGCAGCTTCATAATATAATTTAAGATTAGGCATTTTAAGACCACCTCTTTCACGAGTATCCTGCATAATCTTAAGTTTGACTCGTGGCCTTTTCCCTGCCCAAACAAATTTATTGATACCCCGTTGCCATTCTTCCAAATTAGAATCTTTTTTAAGGACCGGTATCATTTGAAATAAAAATAAAAATTTAGGCAGGACATTCATTTTCACTGCTGCAATTCTTCCCAGCAAAGACAATTGCAGTTTTTCCCAGCTCTCCAATTCTTTTTGAATTTTTCCCCATAACTTTTCATAGTTATTTTTATATAACTTTGTATTAGAGGGTGACAAATACACCCCCAGATATTTGACCCTTTTAACAATCTCAAATCCAGTTAATCCTTCTAAAAGGGCCTTTTGCGATACTGTCATATTTTTGGCCAAAATTTTAGTTTTTTGTGCATTAACCTTAAATCCAGAAACCTTCCCATATTGCATTATTATCTCCATCAGGTCCACAACAGAGTTTTCTGGCTGGGTCACCGTAACAACCAGATCATCTGCAAACGCTCTCAGTCTATAATCCTGATCTCTAATTTGAATACCCTTAATTCTTTCCGAATTCCGTATTTTTACCAATAATATCTCCAAGGTTAAAACAAATAATAAGGGTGATAACGGACACCCTTGTCTTGTGCCCTTCTCAATATTGCATACTTCAGTCAAACTATTGTTAACTATTATTCGGGCAGTTTGTTTTTGATATAATGCTCTAATTGGTTGCAAAAATTTGTCCCCAAAATTCATTTTATCTAAAACTTTCATCAAAAATTGCCAATTCAATTGATCAAAAGCTTTTTCAGCATCTAGAAAAATTAGCGCCGCAGGGATCTGGTTGTTCCTTTCCAAAAACTCCACCACATCAACTATATGCCTCACATTATTTTTCATTTGTCTACCACTAATAAACCCAGTTTGATCCCCATGAATCACCTGTTGCAGAACCCTCATCAATCTATTAGCTAACACCTTGGCAAATATCTTGTAATCTGTATTTAAAAGTGATATCGGTCTATAGTTTTTTACTTGAGTAGCATCTTGATCTTCCTTCGGAATCAAAGAGATAAAAGCAGTTCTCCAAGACGGAGGCACCTTTCCCCCCCTCTGAATTGTCTGAAACAATTCCTTTAACGGCTTTATCAGCTCCAATTGTAGATTTTTGTAATAAACCGCAGTCAGACCATCCGTACCTGGCGCTTTATCCACCTTCAGTTCCTTAATTGCTATAAGAATTTCTTCTTCTGTTATCAATTGATTAATCTCCTCCTTTTGTTCTTGCGTGAGAACCGGGGTGCTAGCATTCTTCAAATATACATCAATGTCTATTTCATTAATCTTCTCCTTGGCATATAGTTTAGAATAAAAATCCACAAAGGCTTCCTTAATAAGATCCTGTTGAAACACAACCTTTCCCTTATATTCAATTTTATCTATATTAGAAGCCCTTTGCTTTTTCCTTAACCTATAGGCTAGCCATCTACCTGGCTTATTAGCATTGCAAAAAGTATTATGCCTAGCAAACCGTAAATTGGTTGCCACTTGATCAGCCATCAACTTATCAAATTGTCCTCTTAATAGGTTAATAACCTCCTTAATCTTCACATCCGATGGGTTCAAAATCAGGGCCTTTTCTTTTTCCCTAATTTCATTCTCCAGTTCTTTCCTTCTGACTTCCAAAGTACGTCTGTATTTATTATTCATATATATCAACACCCCTCTCATGTAGGCCTTGCTAGCATCCCAAACCATGTCCATAGAGGTATCCTTATTCATATTAATTTCAAAGAAATCCTTCATCTGCTGCTTACATTCTTCCACATTTCTCTGATTTCTAAACAGATTCTCATTTACGCGCCAAGAGCGCCTATCACTATTGTCCTTATTGATCTCTAACCAAACTGGACTATGGTCAGAAATAGTTCTTGCACAAATCTTTACCTTCTTAATCCTAGAAAAAAAGTCATTAGTCAGTAAAATAAAATCAATCCTGGAAAAAGATTGATGTCTATCAGAAAAAAAAGTATAATCCTTTTCATGTAGATGTGTATCGCGCCAAATATCTCGCAATTCCAAATCATCCTTCATTTCAAAAAAAGATTTAGGCAGTCTAGCATGGCTCGGGACACGCTTAAAAGAACCAGCTTTGTCCATCTGTACGTCTAGGACACTGTTGTGTATGTAAATAGTTGCAAGCAAGGGATTTTGCAGACTGCACCAGAGCTAGGTTTGAGCGGGAGATTCCGGTGCAATCATTGGCTGCAGTTAGCAAGAAGCAGGAGAATAAACACCTCTGATTGGTTACAGTTCAAATAGTTCCACTATAAAAGGTTGCAACACTTGACAGTTGCCAGTTGACAGTTGTGTATTCAATAAACTCGTTCATTGCAAAAACCACTCTGAGTCCTCGTCTATCAGAACAAAACAATTGGCGACGAAGGTGGGATAGACAGAAGACCAGAGAATCGGCGAATTGTTGCGCAAAGGCGGCAAATTCGAAAACGAGTCACAGTCAACCGGCGGCCGCGGTGAAATAAAAAATTCTCCGAATGGCGCAAATAGGGTCCTTGAAGGAATTCGACCCAAACTTCCCCGAGGATTGGGAAGAATACATCGGTCAAGTGGAAGGGTTCCTGCTAGTGAACGGAATCACCGATGACCGGAAAAAGGCGGCAGCATTATTGACAATTTGCGGCACACCGGTCTACAGAATCGCTGTCGGACTGTGTCAACCGCAACCAGTCTCTAGCGTGCCTTATGCTGACCTTTTAGCCAAACTAAAGGTCCACTTCACCCCCAGGAGGTCTGAGCTCTTTTGGCGCCGCATCTTTGAGAAAAGGAACCAGAGACCGGGGGAATCCATTCAAAAATTTGTCGCTGCCGTCAGGGAAGCCGCAGTACGGTGTAAATACGATAACTTAGAGATAAGAATTCGGGACCGAGTTGTACTGGGCTTGCGTGACGAGCAGCTTCAAAACAGGATAATCGCCAAACCCACCGGCGATCTGCAGGAGGTGATAGACGAACTCCTAACGTACGAGTCTACCGGGTATCGCGACCCCCCCCGCAGTAGCATGGCAGTGGCGTCTGAGATCAACCAAGAGGGCTATGTGGACTGCGGGGAGGTGGACCAGCAGTGGGAAGACGACATCGCCGAAGTCTCGAGGCGATTCAGGAAATTGGCGCCAAGATCGCCCAGAAGTGAGGGGCCTGATCCTAACCGCCGACAACAACCCGCAACTCCGCAAAGACAGGCGACCGCGGCACAACGACCATGGAGGGACACCGCAACCAGACCGAGAGACAACGACAGCCAAAACCGGTGCGGCAGCTGCGGAGGCAACCATCCCCGAGCATCTTGCCGATTCCGAAATGCAAAGTGCAGGGCGTGCGGGAAGACGGGCCACATCCAGGCCATCTGTAGGAGCCGCGCTCGGGACAACCGCCTGCACGAAGTGGATGTGTGGCCCGAAGGTAGGGTAACCCCTTACTTTAGTGGCAAAGAGACCCCTAGTCCCCGGGTTAAAATTCCAAATCTAGGGGAGGTGGCGCGTGTCTACCGCCGGGGGAAAGGAAAAAACAGCAATTTTCCAGAAGGAAAATTAAAAACCATAGTCCATCTGCAAGGGGTTCCTTGCAGAATGGAAATAGATTCAGGGGCTTCAGTGTCAATAATCTCCAGTGAAACCCTGGAGAGGATTGAACAATTAAGTGGAAGAAAAATTCCACTTAGTTCCACAAAAATTCAGTTAACTGACTTTCAAAAAAGCCCCATAAAAATAAAAGGAAAGGTTAGCCTTAGAGTAAAATTTAAAGGCTTTAAAGGGGTCTTAGATTTAATAGTTACTGAGGGGCATAGGACTAGCCTAATTGGCCTTAACTGGTTCCCAGCCCTGGGCATTTGGGTAGGGGGAATAAATTCAGTAATTAAAAATAAGACCCTCGAATCAGTCTGCAATGAATTTGCAGACGTATTCGATGGGTCTTTGGGTAAATATAAAGGGCCCCCGATTAAATTTAACTTAGACCCCTCAGTGAAACCTATCAGGCTTAAGGCCCGAAGGGTGCCTTTCGCCCTAAAGGGAAAAATCGAGGCCGAGCTCGACAGGCTAGTAGGCCAAGGGGTCCTAGAACCTGTTGAGGGCGGCCTGTGGGAAACGCCGATTGTCACACCCCTCAAACCTAATGGGGATGTGAGAATCTGCGCTGACTATAAGGCCACCCTGAACATTGGAATGAAAAAGCATGCTTACCCGGTCCCGACGGTGAAGCAGGTCCTCGCGACGATCCAGGACGGCGCCATGTTTGCCAAGTTAGACTTGGCGCATGCGTACTTACAATTGACTGTATCTGAAGAGGCTGCAGAAGCACAAACGATTGTTACCCACAAGGGGGCGTTCCGGGTCCACAGACTGCAATTTGGTATTGCAGCAGCTCCAGGCATCTTCCAAGAAGTGATGGAGAGGACCTTAAAGGGCATACCTGGTGTATGCCCTTACTTTGATGATGTCCTGATAGCTGGATAAGATGAAGAAATGTTAGTAGAGCGGCTGGAACAGGTACTGGGCAGATTTAGGAGGGCTGGATTGAAATTAAAAAAGGAAAAGTGTTCCATTGGGGTGAAGTCCACTGATTTTTTGGGCTTCAGGATAGACAAGAATGGAATACATCCTACCCCTGAAAAAATTAAGGCAATTAAATGGGCTCCTGAGCCAAGAAACAAGGCTGAACTACAAGCTTTCCTTGGGTTGGTAAATTTTTACCATACGTTTGTACCTCACAAGGCTGCCATTGCAGAACCCCTCCACAGACTTTTAGATAAGAAGGCTCCGTGGCAGTGGCAGAATAAACATAGAGTTAGTTTTCAAACGTTAAAAGACATTCTTTCCAGCCACTCAACTGTAACCCACTTTATAGAGAATAAACCCATTTACCTAGCGTGTGATGCTTCACCTTATGGTGTGGGGGCCGTGATCAGCCATTTAGACAACCAAGGGATACAAAGACCAATCGCATATTACTCCCGGACACTAACCAAGGCCGAGAGGAATTATGCACAGATTGATAGGGAAGCATTGGCAATTGTGGCAGGAGTAAAGAAGTTCCATGACTACCTTTACGGTAGGAACTTTACCATACTGACTGACCACAAACCCCTGTTGGGACTGTTTACCACAGATAAACAGACTCCCCAAATTATGTCACCCCGAATGCTGAGGTGGTCCATTTTCCTCTCAGCATATTCATTTTCCCTTCAATACAGACCGGGCAAAGACATGGGTCATGCTGACGCCCTGAGCAGGCTGCCCTTGAACATCACTGAGGATGACCCTGCCCCTGCGGGACAAATCATGTCTCTACAGGACATCCCAGACTGGCCCTTAACAGCTAAAGATATAGCTGCGGCAACAAACACTGACCCTACTCTAAAGAGAATAATGGCCTGGGTTCTAAGTGGGTGGCCGAATGCCAATCCGGATGCCCAGTATATTCCATATTTCAGAAGGAAAGATGAACTGTCAGTTCATTTGGGTTGTTTACTGTGGGGAAACCGTGTGGTTATTCCTGAAATTCACAGGCCAGCCATTCTATTGGAATTACATGAAGGCCACCCAGGAATAGTACGCATGAAGGCGTTGGCTAGGAGCCACTTGTGGTGGCCTGGGTTGGACAACAACATTGAGGAATGCGTTGCCAATTGCCATCTGTGCCAACGCTCTAGGCCAGAACAACAACACATTCGTACGCATAAGTGGGAGTTAGCGAGGAATCCTTGGTCCAGGATTCATATTGATTTCGCTGGACCATTCCAAGGGTTAACATTTCTGGTGGTTGTTGACAGCTTCTCTAGATGGCTAGAGGTAGTACCAGTCAGTTCTACGACTTCTGGTAGAACAATACAGGTATTAAGGGGCCTCTTTGCCACTCACGGGTTACCGGATGTAATCGTGTCTGATAACGGGCCACAATTCACCTCTGTTGAATTCCAGGATTTCCTCAAGGCCAACTCGATTAAGCACAAGACATCAGCACCCTTCCACCCATCCTCCAACGGCTTGGCAGAACGTAATGTGAGGACCACAAAAGACGCTTTAAAAAGGATCATCAGAGGTGACTGGCATCAAAGACTGGCCGAGTTCTTGCTGACCCAACACACGACCCCATGTACTGCCACGGGCAAAAGTCCAGCTGAAATGAGGTGGGGAAGAAGACTAACAACCAAATTGGACAGATTACACCCTGACAGACTTCCAGCAAGCGCTGAACCGGACATTCCTAATAGAACATTTAAAGTGGGGGATCTAATTTGGGCTAGGAACTATGCACCAGGGGACAAATGGCTTCCAGGGGTGGTCACTGAAATTTTAGGGCCCCTGTCATACACTATTGAGGGGGAAGGGAATAGGATCTGCAAGAGACACATAGACCAGTTGAGGAAGAGAAATAGTGGGTGCGCACCAGAAGAAGGGGATCTAGGCATATTTGTGGGGAACACTACACCAGGGTTCAGTGATAACAACCTGCCAGATAGTAGGGTTGCTGATTTGCACAACAACTCAGTCCCGGGTAACCTCCAACAGCAATATAGGCAGTATGATTGGGAAATACCCCTGCGGAGTAGGCCAGGATCAGGTGATATTCTAACACAACCAAATCCACAAAACAGCAATAGAATAGCATCAGAGCCAGTTAATCAAGAGCACGGGTCCAATGGAGACAATCAGCCAAGCAGACAATCCGGTAAGGGTGTCCTTAGCAGTCAGGGCAATAGATACCCTTCTAGAATCCATAGGCCACCAAAATACTTGAAGGATTTTGTTCAGAAATAACAACAACTGGGGGGTAAGGGGTGTTGTGTATGTAAATAGTTGCAAGCAAGGGATTTTGCAGACTGCACCAGAGCTAGGTTTGAGCGGGAGATTCCGGTGCAATCATTGGCTGCAGTTAGCAAGAAGCGGGAGAATAAACACCTCTGATTGGTTACAGTTCAAATAGTTCCACTATAAAAGGTTGCAACACTTGACAGTTGCCAGTTGACAGTTGTGTATTCAATAAACTCGTTCATTGCAAAAACCACTCTGAGTCCTCGTCTATCAGAACAAAACAGACACCATTCCAATCTCCCATAAAAATAAAAGATTTATAATCCAATTGGGTAACCTTTGTGTGTAGTAAGTTAAAAAAGTCAGCTTGTTGTTGGTTAGGAGCATACAGTCCAACTAGAAGCGTTTTTTTACCTTAACAACCTGGGCATGAAAGATCATGAATTTGAGCCTGACTCACATAACTTGCTTAGCAACAGAAATTCTGGTCCCTACTGCAGTCATACATTGAGGACTAGCTGTATTTGATTTACTCTACCTCAAGAACTTGATTTTTTTCCCCTTACCTTTTTTTAAGCCACACGTGATTCTTTTTCCTCTTTTCTATAGAGCAGAGTTTCTTAACAAGGCTCCATGAAACCAAAACATGAAAAAGAATCACCTTTTGTATTTGGGTTCCTTCAAGTCAGGCATGACTCTTGAAGGAGGCCTGGGCAAGTCCTTGCAATTTTGTAGGCAAGATCCATATGCAGCATAATTTCATTCCTTTGCAATACATTCTATATCTATGTATTTTATTTTACGTCTTTAAACACATTTTTCTTGAGGAGGAGGCTCTAGGTTTCACCAAACTCTCAAATAGGTCCTTGGCACAATAGCCAAGGATGTTTAAGGAGGTTGTCCCTAAAGGCTGATCCAACTTGACCCTTAGGCTAATGTCCCATAAGACGTTTTCTTGGCAGCGGTTCAGAAGTTGCTAGCTACTGTATTATCTTCTTCCCAGGATTATTGTTGACTTCCCTGCTTAGTTTATAATCCTGGAGTTTCCAGATGATCTTCCATCTTTGTTAGTATTAAAGTAGGTTTCACAGCCAAATCAGCTTTGTTATGGCATGGGGGATTTAGCCTCATCCTGTCTTCTGCGATGCTTGGCGGCCAGCCTTGTGCCCTCTGACTTCCTGCAAAGAAAATGAAATCCCAATTTATTGCAAAATAAAAGCTGTTCTCCTCCTTCCCTTCCCCATCCAGTTCACGAAGGAGGAACTGTTAGAGTGACGCCTTTCTCCATGGCCATCTCTAAATTATGCAAGTGCAGACCCAAGAGGGTGTGGGGCTGAACAGGCAAAGGGTGCCTGCCAAGGTGGTTTCCAGCTCTTTTGCAGAAAGCCCACACACACCAGACATTCTTAGCATGTGCTGGCATGGTTTGCCTCTTCTCCAAAAGTGGATCCCAGGGGTGTGGTTTGGCTCTTTGTTGAAGTCAGATTCAAGCTCCAACCACCTTCCGCTTCATGGCACAGGGGGTAGGGCTGGTGTTTTTTTAGAAGAGAACAAAAAGAATCTCATAAAGTCTCTCTGAGCAAGAAAGGATTATTAACATTAATTTTTGTAATGTACAGTCCCCAACGTGGTGGTATTTCCCCACCCCACAGAGGAACAACTTCCCCTTTTGGGGAGGTGGGGATTAAGGAGTCCTTATAAGCATTACATTGTTGGAAAGTCATTTGATTCAATTTCCCATTAATGTGTGGGATCAGATTTCACAGACTTCTCAGGGGCATCATTGTAGGTAGGGGTGAGTGGGAAACTCACAATATTCCTGACTCCCTATGGGCCATTCCGGATGAGGATATAGTTCAGCATCTTCAAGAAGGACATATATCACCCATGCTTCCTTCCCACAATTGTTCTTCAGAAACACTTCCTCCTTCTTTGCCAGTGGCGTAGCGTGGGGGGTGCAGGGGGGGCCGGCCGCACCGGGCGCAACATCTGGGGGGGCGCCCATTAAGCTCGCCGGAGGGGGACGATTCCGCTTCGCCGAGGGTCGGAGGAGCGAGTGAGTGAGCGAGCGAGCGGGCGGAGCGTAGAAAGCAACCGCATTCGCTGCGCCCAGCCAGAGCGGGATCCCGTCCTCTCGCGGCTGCGGATCGCCTCCTTTCTCGGGTGGGGGTGGGGAGGCTTGGCGGTGTCTTGCCTCCCTCTCTTTCTCCCGCCGCGGCTCTCCTCCGCTTGGCTCTCAACCTGCAAGCCCGGCCCCCCCGACCCAGCTCCCGCCCCCGTCTCCTCCTTTCCCGGAGGTAAAGATAACAACTGCAGCTGCCGCACCTGCGGCTGCTTGCTGCTGCTGCTCCTCCTCCTCCTCCTCCTGCCGTATTGACTCTCTGCGGCCACTCGGTTCCCCCTGCAGGAGGCGATCGGGACCGCCCCCCGACACACATCGCCAGCAGCGAGAGGTTCCAGCCAGGCCGGCGAATCTTTGGGGCGAGGTGCCAAAGAGAAGGAGGCGGCTTGGCTTGGATAAGCAGCGTCTGGGCAGAAAATAGGTCGGGCGCCGCAGCAAGTATGAATTCCTGGGGTACAGCCTAAGCAGGCAAAGCTGCAGGGTGGGTTGGTTGGCTTTTCCGGCTTTGGAATAACCTTGGGAAGCTGAGGCATTGTAAGTTGGAAGTCATTGTTTGTCGCCTAACATGTTGGGTCAACCCCACGCCACATGCTAAGCCATAAACCGTGGTTGGTATCCAGGGTTTAGGACAAGATGGAGAAAACTAGCCAATTGTGGGATCATAAATCTTGATGAAGCCCATCATCGCTCCATGTGATGTATGCACTCAATCTACAAACGTACGGTAGTCCAAGCCTATTCACATCTGTTGTAAGGTCATTCTCTTGTGGGGTTTATCCTGACGTCCACTAAGAGTGGAACAAACATGCCCCATTAACCATTTTCAACGCCATGTCCTCTCTTTGTCTCATCCTAAATCACAGCTGAGGCACCTTAAAGTTGCCTTGTTTCAGTTTTAAACTAGCATTTTCCCTCTTCTCCAGAGACCCTTTTTTGCCTTGAACCTAACTCAGGGGTAGGCAACCTTGGCTCTTTTATGACTCATGGACTTCAACTCCCAGAATTCCTGAGCTAGTGGAAGAGACTCGAATGCTAAAATCCACAGGTTAGGGGGCGCAAATTACTTGCCTTGCCCCGGGTGCTGACAACCCACGCTACGCCACTGTTCTTTGCCATCTGACAACTTCACCTTCTAAACTGACCAATCTATTAGTAATAAATACCAAAGGAGGAGGAGGAGGAGGAGGAGGAGGAGGAGGAGGAGGAGGAGGAGGAGGAGGAGGAGGAGAGAAGAAGAAGAAGAAGAAGAAGAAGAAGAAGAAGAAGAAGAAGAAGAAGAAGAAGAAGAAGAAGAAGAAGAAGAAGAAGAAGAAGAAGAAGAAGAAGAAGAAGAAGAAGAAGAAGAAGAAGAAGAAGAAGAAGAAGAAGCAGCTATTCAGTCATGTCCAACTCTTAGCAATTCTGTGGACCAGGTCTCTCCATGTCTTCTGATCTTGCATTACTTCTTTGAGTTCTATGCTTTGGCTGGTATCAGCTTTGGCAATGTTCATGTAGGAAAGTATCCAGAATTTCTTTATAGTCAGCTTTCAATTATTTATTTTATTTTATTTATTTAGATTTATATACCGCCCTTTCCTGAAGGACTCAGGGCGGTTTACAGGATATTTTAAAAAATCAATACAAAAGCTAAAAACAATTAAATAATAATAATCTGTTAAAATATGTGAATGCTATTCTTTGAGAATAAAATTCAATAACTAACACAAAGATCTACCTTTATGGCATGGCCTTTGGTCAAAGTTAGATAAAACTCTCTTTTACAATTATTTTTAAAAAAATAATCCTGCTTCTAAAACTTTTATTAACCTTCCTTCCTTCTTTTCTTATTCTTTTTTTAATCAACATTTCTATCCTGTCTTTTAACTTACAATAAAAACGGTGCAAAATACAATCAGTTTAAACAAAGCTGTTCAGATGAAATATTGCAGGTCCTAAGAATGGTCTTCCAAAATGATAAGCTCCCAGCTCCCTTCCCCCCCAAAAATCAGAAAGCACCAAAAGTCTTGAGGACGCAGAAAAGATTTTCCAGGTTCTCAAAGGGTTCATGTAGGTGTCTGCTGGCCAAAGATTTGCAAACTCAAGGATTCTGCCAGAAAAGACTTTTCCCCAGCAGCTGCTTTTATCCTAGAGTGGAGGGACCTGAAAAACAAGTTTGGAAAATATGGGTAGAGTTATGCTGAGGTAGATGTTCCTTCAACTGAGCTTTTCTCAGTCCATATATGTCAAAGGGAACATTGTGCATATTTGACCCAAAATGGAGCCTAGTAAGTTCATTGGAAAAGAAGAGGGGCATGACATATATGAGTTAGTTGGTTGGTAGATTGGTAGATTAGTTGGATTTGTGTAATTCACTGTTGGATTAAGAGGAGAGTTCTAAACTTAAGCAATGAAGTTGTTTGTTCTCATCACACTATGGTGGTCACCTAAATGTTTCCCCTACGGTATATTAAATGAAATAAGAGAATCTTTCGGAAGAATCTAAAAATTCCCCTGTTCACCTTCAAGGATTTTGCAAGTGAAGGGTGTTTGTATTTATGCAGGTGAAGGGAGAAATTGTGAAGAGATTCTTCTCCATAGCCCCCTTAAGATGAGCAACAGCTGCACCATGATCGTTTAAAACTTATTTCTAAGAATTGCTTTACATGAATGCATTTCATCAAAACTTTGAAGTGTATAGAGCAGGGGTCTTCAAACCTGGTCTTTTTATGACTTGTGGACTTCAACTCCCAGAATTCCTCAACCAAACCTGGCTCTTTTATGACTTGTGGACTTCAACTCACGCTGGCTGAGGAATTCTGGGAGCTGAAGTCCACAAGTCATAAAAGGGCCAAGTTTGAAGAGCCCTGGTATAGAGCGTAGCTATGCAAAATTTCAAGGCAAATCTATTTAGTCAGGCCTTTTGATTTGGTGATATAAGCCTTTAGGACATTTTATATGTGATTTTTTTTTAAAAAAAGTTTGAATTTCATCTGTTGTATGATTTTTATTTCATTTTCTTCTGGTTCTGTTTTGAGGTCTTTGCTCCTGGCTGTTGCAAAGAGAAGTATACATTGAATTAATAAAATACTTCCCCATTCCATTAACTCCAGAATCCATTAAAAACCCACAACTACTGTGTAAGCTCTGTTTTTAAAGGATCTCCTCCCTCCCCTCCTTTTTTGGGGGGTATTTCTACAAACTTCAAACCTCTCCCAAGCCTGCTTCTGTTCAGGGATAGCGCAAACTGATTGCACAAATAGTAGTACTTTGATCAGCAGAAATACTGGGAAAGATAAGAAGCCTGAGTTTATTAACAGTTATAATTTAACTCTGAATTGGAATAATTTAGTCATAATGGGTTGGCTTGTGCCAGGTCTCATCTATTCAATCTGGCAGGATCCAGGAAGCATGTGCTTCTCTGTCTCTGCCTCTGTCCTAAGGAAATCCAGCCCCACCCCATTCCAAAATCCACATGGTTCTGAGGGCCTTAAGAAAGGCCCTGAAGATGGTCCAAGGCTTTAGATCAGGGGTAGGCAACCTCGTCTCTTTTATGACTCATGGACTTCAACTCCCAGAATGGCTCAGGAATTCTGGGAGTTGAAGTCCATGAGTCATAAAAGAGACGAGGTTGCCTACCCCTGCTTTAAACCAAGATTTGAGTGGGCCATCAATGTGTTAATATTTTATTTTATTTATTTTTATTTTATTGCATTTATATACCGCCCTTTCCCTGAGGACTCAGGGCGGTTAATATTTATGTGAAGCAATTTGACCCCAGCACTACAGGTGTGTGTGACAGAATACTTTTTTTTAAACTGTGTCTACCCCTCTCTGGATGTTTTATTATTGGTAATTATTCCTGTTGTTTAAATTGTTAGCCATCCAGAGTTGCTTGCAAGGAGGCAGATATAGGCATCAAACGAAGCAAACAAACAAAAAGACTGGTTCTCTCAAACAGCAGATATTTGCACCAATAACCCCCCTCCCCCAGCAAAACAAAATACCCCCTATAACAGGGGTAGGCAACCTGGGCTCTTTTATGACTCATGGACTTCAACTCCCAGAATTCCTGAGTCAGCTGGCTCAGGAATTCTGGGAGTTGAAGTCCATGAGTCATAAAAGAGCCCAGGTTGCCTACCCCTGCCCTATAAGAACAGTCCACATTCTTACGGCCAAGATTTCATTGAAAGAGAAGTGCATACAGAATATACAGTACCTGAACTGATGCCAAACCTGAAAACATTGAATACTGAACAGTTGATTAAAACAGATCACTCTCAAGCAAGATATCATCCAATATATCCGTACTTATTTTAGATTGTATCATTTTCTTCCGTTTATACCATTTCAGTTACCAAAATACACACACACCCCACAAAATGGGTTCTTCTTATTTGTGGATGGGCTTATGCAGAAGTATTTATGGGGTATGTGGGTATTTTTTTAAAAAAAAAACACTTGCAGATAAGCCCATCCTCAGATAAGCTAACCTTCAATTTTTTTAACCAAAATACTATGAAAAATAGATAATCCCTGGATTACTCGTAGATAAGGCAATTGTGAAAATTAAACTATATGAAGACGTTGGGGTCAGCTGCTTTAGGCTTTATGCAACAAACGTACTTGCATTTGCCAGGGAGTAGAGGGTTAGTGATCTAAATAAACATGATTTCCCAACAAACATTGATTGGATTGTCTTATCAGTCAATGATAAACAATATTCCAGTGAAGGTACACTGAGAACTTCCTGTGAAAAGAAACTCCGGTTGATTCAGAGAAAATA
The DNA here is from genome assembly GCF_964194415.1 of Vipera berus. Classification (NCBI taxonomy): domain Eukaryota; kingdom Metazoa; phylum Chordata; class Lepidosauria; order Squamata; family Viperidae; genus Vipera; species Vipera berus. The sequence continues at coordinate 94,484,518 of NC_138203.1, read as the reverse complement.
CCTAAAACTGGAATGCTGTCCCAGTTCAAGCACCCCCTCTTCTGTTTCTATAGCAGGGGTCTTCAAACTTGGCCCTTTTATGACTTGTGGACTTCAACTCCCAGAATTCCTCAGCCAATGTGCCTGGCTGAGGAATTCTGGGAGTTGAAGTCCACAAGTCATAAAAGGGCCAAGTTTGAAGACCCCTGTTCTATAGTGTCCAAATAACTTTGTAACCTCCCCCCACCTTTGTCACTCTGTGAGGTTCCCTTCTAACTATGCAACCCATCTAGAGATTCTCGGATTTGGAAAAGTTGTTTTGCGACTCTTTGCCTGTTTTCTAGTGCAGCAACAGGGAAATAATCAGGGCACAAAGGAAGTTAAATAATAATGCTGTCCTTTGTTTACAGAAGGGAGAACCTCGGATCGTTGTTGTCTAAATTTATACAGGAGAGGGGAAGCATTCACACAGTCCTGGAAAGACACATTCTGTGGCGGGAATCTTTCAGTGCTCCAGATATTGTTGAACTGGAAATCCCATTACTGGTGGTCCTTGACTTACAACAGTTCATTTAGTAACCGTTTAAAGTTACAGCGGCACTGAAAAAAAGGGACATGACTGTTTTTCAGCTTACAACCATTGCTGCATCCCCATGGTCGTGTGATCAAAATTCAGATGCTTTGGCAAATGGTTCACATTTATGACGACTACAGCGTCCCAGGATCCTGTGATCAGCTTTGGAGACTTACTGACAGACAAAGTCAGTGGGGAAGCCAGATACCCTTAACAACCAGGTTACTAACTTAACAACTGCAATGATTCACTTAACACCTGTGGCAAGAAAAGTCATAAAATGGGGCAAAACTCATTTAACAAATGTCTCCCTTAGCGACATAAATTTGGTGGTCAATTGTGGTTGTAAATCAAGAACTGCCTATATTGCTGACTCTTCACCATGCTAGCTAAGGTTTCAGAATCCAGCGGGTGAAAGACCAACCCTCAATTAGTTCCTACCCGTAGCAGCAAAAGATGTGATCCATTAATATAGATTGTGTAATGTATTGAACTTGCTTGTTAACACCACGTGGTAATGGCTGGTAGGCTGCTGGAGCAGGGAGCTAGCTAACAGCTCCCAACATCTCAGACAACCCGTCTCCAGTGCTGCCATTGGTTGCCGCTAGGTGGCAATAGGTTGCTTCAAACCTATTGGCTGCCGCCTAGGGGCCAGGGTATAAATTGCTGCATCTGCAGCCCTGTTCCCCAATTCAGATTCTGCAAGCAATAAACCATGATCTTTACTGAACTCACTCACCTCATGTTCATTCCTGCGCAATGAACGCAGTACACAACACTGGTGATGAGGGTGGGATCCTGCTTCTCCGTTGAAGCTGAAAGTCACTAGGGGAGAGGCAGTGTTCGCCTGATGGAAAAAGCAAATTCCCCTCCCCTACGGTCGGCTAGCTAAGCCACACTAGCGACCATGTGCTCAGAGGACCAGTCCCTGGGCAACGGAGAGGCAGGATTCGAAGACACTGAGATCCAGCCGCGAAGAGCAGCAGAATGCCCAAGGTCGGAAGGCTGTGAGAATTCGACATTAAGCAACCAGAATGATGGCCATCGTACCTGTCCCAGGTTGAGAATTACCTTTGGGTGAACCAGGTCGCAGAGGACGGACTGAAGGCCACCACGCTGCTCTGTGTGTGCGGCCCAGCAATGTTCAATCTGGCCGAAAACCTGTTTGTGCCCACACCATTGGAATCTGTCTCCTACGCCGAACTGAAGAAGCTGGGAGAACATTTCCAACCAAAGATGTCGGTGATTGCATGGCACTAAGCCTTCAAACAACAAATACAGCAGCCGGGAGAGACCACATCCGAATACATTGCGGCCTTGAAGCAGGCCGCACGCCTCTGTCAATTTTCAGATGTCGAAGAGCAACTTCGAGACTGGCTCGTCTGCAGCCTCCGCAACTGAGAGCTGCAGCAGAGACTTTTTGTCAGAGAGGTCCTGTCATTCGCAGATTCCCAGAACGAAGTCATGGTGGACAAAGCTGCTGGTGGAGCCGTCCGAACGATCCGGCCTGCCAAAACGATGCAACGCGAAGAAGCCGTCCACCACAAGGATGCAGAACTCACCAAGGACTCAGAAGAAGACGCCAAAGTCGACAAGTTGCACAGACAACCCAACCAGCAGCTCCGCAGCAGCAAGAGACTACTTACAAGGCAGATCTCTTGCCTAAATGTCACAGAACGCAAAAGTCACAGTAAGGGTGAAGCCACCTTGGCCATTAAATTTAAGGGGTTTTCAGGGCACCTGGATGTTGTCGTAGTAGGGGGCCAGAGAATGAGCCTAATTGGGCTTGATTGGTTTGATGCACTAGGCATCCAAGTAACCAGTATCAACAAGTCACGAGTCTAGCGTCAGTTTGCGAGGACTTCGCAGACGTATTTGATTCAACCCTAGGAACTTACACAGGCCCGCCAATAGCATTCAAACTAGACCCAAACGTGGTTCCCATCAGGATAAAGCCTCACAGGGTCCCCTTTGCCCTCAAGCACAAAATAGACACGGAACTAGACAAGCTTGTGGAACAGGGCGTTTTGCAACCAGTAGATGGTGGGGAGTGGGAAACTCCTATTGCAACACCACTTAAAGCCAACAGGGGAGTCAGAATATGCACAGATTATAAATGCACAATTAACTGGTCCCTTAAACAGCACGCATACCCAGTCCCCGTGGTGAGCCACATCCTGGCATCTTTGCAGGGTGGCTCCACTTTTGCGAAATTAGATTTGGCGCAGGCCTATCAGCAACTACCTGTTGATGAGGCCACGGCCACAGCACAGACAATTGTGACCCACAGGGGAGCTTTCAGAGTAAAGTGCTTGCAATTTGGAGTCAGTGTAGCCCCGGGCATTTTTCAGGAAATCATGGAACGCACACTCAAGGGCAGGGGTTTGCCCCTATTTTGATGACATGCTTATTGCCGGAGAATCCACAGAGGTGCTAGCAAGGAGGCTCAGAGCCGTCCTGCAAAGGCTGCGTGAAGCAGGCCTCAAACTAAAAAAGAGCAAACACAGTATTGGGGTTCCCTCAACTGAATTTTTGGGGTTTCGCATTGATGCTAATGGCATCCACCCAGCTGAGTCCAAAGTGAAGGCCATTCAAATGGCACCTAGCCCTAAATCAAAAGGAGAGCTGCAAGCATTCTTGGGCCTCCTCAACTTCTACCACGCATTCCTGCCTAACAAGGCAGCAATAGCGGAGCCCCTTCACAGGCTCTTAGATAAAAAAAGCTTCATGGAAATGGACCAGCATTCATGAGAAAAGTTTTCAAAACCTGAAGGCACTTTTGTCAGTCAGCTCTACTGTCACTCATTTCAGGGAGTCTAAACCAGTCTGTTTAGCATGTGATGCATCTCCATACGGGGTGGGGGCAGTCTTGAGTCATTTAGAGAAAAATGGAACACAAGGCCCTATTGCATTTTATTCAAGGACACTGTCCTCTGCTGAGCATAATTATGGTCAAATAGACAAAGAGGCCTTAGCCATTGTAGTGGGAGTTAAAAAATTCCATGACTACTTATATGGCAGGGACTTCATGGTCTTCACAGACCACAAACCACTACTGGGACTCTTTACCACAGACAAACAAACACCCCACATGCTTTCCCCAAGAATGTTGAGGTGGTCTATCTTCCCATCAGCTTACATGTTTAAGCTGGTTCACAAACCTGGCAAAGAAATGGGCCATGCTGATGGCCTGAGCAGACTCCCACTGCCACTAATTGAACCAGATCTGGCCCCTGCAGTCAGAATCCTGTCCATTCAGGAATTGCCAGAATTTCCCCTCCACGCAGGGGACATAGCTGCAGAAACAGCAGCCGATAAAACACTAAGTAGAGTGCTTCCATGGGTGCACACAGTGTGGCTGGATAAAAGCCCAGGCCCTGAATTTCAGACAAACAGACACCCCATATATTATTCCCTAGAATGCTGAGATGGTCCATTTTTTTTATCAGAGTACATGTTTAAGCTGATTCACAAACCCGGCAAAGAAATGGGCCATGCAGACGGCCTGAGTAGGCTTCCACTGCCACAAATCGAACCAGATCCGGCCCCAGCAGCCTGCATATTGGCCCTTCAGGACTTGCCAGAGTTTCCCCTCCACGCAGGGGACATAGCTGCAGAAACAGCAGCTGATAAGACACTAAGTAGAGTGCTTTCTTGGGTGCACACAGGGTGGCTGGATAAAAGCCCAGGCCCTGAATTTCAGAGTTATTTTACTAGAAGACACGAGCTATCAGCTCACAAGGGTTGCATCCTATGTGGGAACAGGGTCATAGTCCCCACCTCACTAAGAGACAGGGTCTTACAATCACTGCATGAAGGTCATCCGGGTATTGTCCGTATGAAAGTTTTAGCTAGAAGCTACTTATGGTGGCCAGGTTTAGACAAGGCCATTGAAGCCCAGGTGCATGGATGTTACACACGCCAACAATCAAGGCCTGAAATGCTGCACGCTCCAGTTCACAGGTGGGAGGAGACTCACACTCCCTGGTCTAGAATTCACATAGACTTCGCTGCGCCCTTTCAGGGACAGCTCTTCATTATAGTGGTTGACAGCCACTCTAAATGGCTTGAAGTAATTCCAGTCACTAACATGACTACTGCTAGGACCATCCAGGTGCTTAGGAAACTCTTTGCCACACATTATTATTATTATTATTATTATTATTATTATTATTATTATTATTATTATTATTATTGTTGTTGTTGTTGTTGTTGTTGTTGTTGTTATTATTATTATTATTATTATTATTATTATTATTATTATTATTATTATTAATTTTATTTGTATACCGCCCTTCTCCCGAAGGACTCAGGGCGGTGAACAGGGCAGTACATGTTAAAAGACAAAATACAAAAATTAAAGGAGATTAAACAAAATGCCCACAACTCTTACAATAAGTTAAAACACATTAAAAAATAGGTTAAAACACATTAATAAAACCCAACCATATCCCATCAGGCCAGGCCAGCTTGTTCGAAGAGGTAAGTCTTTAGATTGCGCCGGAAGGAGCGGAGGTCAGGCGCCATCCGGAGCTCAACTGGAAGATGGATCCATAAATCCGATGTGCCCACAGAGAACACCCTCCCCCTGGGGGCCACCAGTCGGCATTCTTTGACCGGTGGCACCCTGAGGAGGCCCTCTCTGTGGGAGCGTACTGGGCGGAGGGAAGTTGACGCCGGCCGCAGGTGCTCCCTAAGGTATTCCGGACCCATGCCATGTAGGGCTTTGTAGGTCATTACCAGCACCTTGAATCTCACCCGGAAGACAACTGGAAGCCAATGCAGCTCGCGGAGCAGAGGTGTAACATGGGAGTATCGGGAAACTCCCAACACAACTCTTGTGGCTGCATTCTGTACCAGTTGGAGCCTCCGAGTGGTCTTCAAGGGCAGCCCCATGTAGAGAGCGTTGCAGTAGTCCAAACGAGAGGTCACGAGCGCGTGAGTGACCGTACGTAAGGCATCCCGGTCTAAATAGGGCCACAACTGGCGCACCAGGCGGACCTGGGCGAAGGCCCCCCTAGTCACAGCTACTATATGGTCTTCTAAAGAAAGCTGTGAATCTAGGAGGACTCCCAAGTTGCGAGCCCTATCTACGGGGGGTAATAACTCACCCCCCATAGAAAGAGATGGGATATCCTGAATATCCCGAGATGCCGGTACGCACAGCCACTCAGTCTTGTCAGGGTTGAATCGAAGCCTGTTCCTCCCCATCCAGACCCGAACCGCCTCCAGGCAACGGGACATCACGTCGAGGGCATCACTGGGGTGGTTTGGGGTCGAAATGAAAAGCTGGGTATCATCAGCATACTGATGATACCCAACTCCAAAACCACGAATGATCTCACCCAGCGGTTTCATGTAGATGTTGAACAGGAGAGGCGAGAGGACCGACCCCTGAGGGACTCCACAAGCGAGAGGCCTCGAGGTTGACCTCTGCCCCCCTGCCAACACCGACTGCGAACGTCCCAGGAGATAGGAGGAGAACCACTGCAAAACTGTGCCTCCCACTCCCAATCCCCTGAGACACCGCAGCAAGATACCATGGTCGATGGTATCGAAAGCCGCTGAGAGGTCTAATAGGACTAGGACAGAGGAATATCCCCTGTCCCAAGCCCTCCAGAGATCATTCACCAGAGCGACCAATGCCGTCTCCGTGCTGTACCCGGGCCTGAAGCCCGATTGGTATGGGTCTAGATAATCCGCTTCATCCAGAACCAGAGGGAGCTGATGCGCCACCACGCTCTCAACAACCTTCGCAAGAAAGCGAAGGTTGGAGACCGGACAAAAGTTATTTAACACAGCTGCGTCCAAGGCAGGCTTCTTGAGGAGAGGTCTCACCACTGCCTCCTTCAAGGCGGTGGGGAAACTACCCTCACTCAAAGAGACAGATATAACCGCCTGGAACTAGCCTCATGTCCCCTCCCGGGCTGCATAAACCAGCCAGGAAGGGCATGGGTCCAATAAACATGTGGTGGAGCTCAGCCTCCCCATAATCCTGTCCACTTCCTCCGGAGTTACAGGATCGAACTCCTCCCAGATAACATTGACAAGATTGTCCTGATTGTCAGACTCTGCCCAGTCGGAGTCCAAACCGGTCCGAATCCGAGCGATTTTGTCCAACAGATGTTGACTAAACTCCTCGGCACGCCCCTGCAAGGGTTCCTCACTCACCTCCTGATTAAGGAGGGAGTGGGTCACCCTAAACAGGGCGGCCGGGCGATTATCTGCGGATGCGATAAGGGTAGCAAAGTAATTAGACCTCGCCACCCTTATCGCCGCGAGATAAGACCTAATATGGGTTCTTAGTCGCAATCGGTTGGATTCAGATCAGCTGGATCTCCAACTGCTCTCTAGGCCCCGTCTCCGACGCTTCATCTCCCGGAGCTCCGTGGAGAACCATGGAGCCCACTGGGATCTGCGCCGGGTCAGGGGCCGCAAGGGTACAACTCGGTCAAGTGCCTCCGTGGCCGTCCTTTCCCAGGCTTCCACTAAGGCATCTGCCGAGCTGTGAGCAGAGGAGGCAGGTGGGGACCCCAGCGCTGCCTGGAACCTCTCAGGGTCCATTAAGCGCCTGGGGCGGAACCATCTAATTGGTTCAACACACCCACGGCGAGGAGCAGCAAAGCGGAAGACCAGCCGCAGGAGATGATGATCGGTCCATGACAGGGGCATAGCAATTGGAGAGCCCCCACCAAGATCATCTAACCACCATCCGGATAGAAAAACCAAATCAAGGGTGTGGCCTCCCACATGAGTCGGTCCATGAATTACTTGCGTCAGGTCCATGGCCGTCATGGAAGCCATGAACTCCCGAGCTAACTCAGAAGATCCTCCCAGGGATGGTAGATTGAAGTCTCCCAAAACCATAAGTTTGGGAAACTCAATCACCAGCCCCGAGAGGATATCGAGAAGCTCAGGCAGGGCTGCCGCTGCGCGACTAGGCGAAAGGTACACCAGCAGCAAGCCCAACTGCGCCTTAGGGCCGCATCTCAGGAGGAGAGACTCACACCCGACTATCTGAAGAACGGTGGCCTCCTGCAGACACAAGGTGTCCCTCATAACTACCACCACTCCCCCACCCCTACCCTGAGCCCAAGGCTGGTGCAGCACCCGGAAACCTGGTGGGCAAAGATCAACCAGGGGGATACCACCCTCTGGGCCCAACCAAGTCTCCGTGATGCAAGCCAGGTCTGCGTGCTCCTCCTCAACCAGATCCCGGATGAGAGGAGCCCTATTAACAACGGACCTGGCATTCAAGTACACCAGCCGGAGCTCAGGTGGCTGCAGATCCCCGCTCCCGGAACCTCGGGCTGAAAACAGAGGGTCGGAGCGCCTCACCGCTTGTAAGTAGCGGAGATGCCCTCCCGAAGGTCGATACGGCGCTCTGTTCTTACACCTGCTGCCATTCCCTACCGTCATGAGAATAGGTAATCCCACGACCCGCTCCAGAGCTCCGGAGGCGGCCAACCCCGGCTCCCCCTCTACGCGATCTATCCTGGACCTGGCCTGAACAACAGTTGGTGGATTACCCCCCATTTCCAACCAACCACAACCCTCCCCCCTCCCTAACCCCACAAAAAATTTGGCTAAAAAAGTAACCAGGGGCCTCTTATTAAATTTATACCTGAGGCCCCTGTTCCTGCCCAGCCATCTCTCAGGGTCCCAGCAATCGGGCCCTTCATCAAGAGGCAGAGTAGAAGATAAGGCGGGTCACACCCAGGATGGGGGGGCACCCCTGAGGGCGAACAAGACCGTGCTGGGGTAACTAAGGCACATGATGATAATTAGATAATCCAGCAAAAAAGCAGACCCAGATCAAAATCAAAATGGGAGGATCTTAAAGTGGAAGTAGAGTGTCCAGACTGCAAACCCAGCTCCGCTGCCACTAGAGCTGGGTAACCCCGGAACAATCCCCGTCCTCTCACGATGGTCAGGACTGGGGAGCAGCCTGGAATATACAGCCGGGGAAGGAGATACCGCCTAGAGCTCTCACCTCTAGGACGGTAGCAGGTGGAAACTCTTAACCACTCTCCCACAGTGGTTATACACCCGGAACCTTCCAAAACCCTAGGGGAAAGGAAAAAGGGGGGGACGATAGGGCAAACAAGTCAGCAAGATAGGGCCTGTGTCACAGAGAGGAGCCGAAAAGCAAAACGGGCCTAAGCAAGAAATTAAGCTGTCGAAAATTATATGTATCACTCAGATTTCTTTCTACATTTTGCTATTACTAAGGTAGGATTCAACTCCTAGCACAATCAGCTTGTGTATGGCATGAGGGAGATAGCATCATCCTATCCTTTGCTGGCTTTCGGTCCGTCATCTATCCTAAATAAACTACATACATCATTTAACAAAATACCGTAATTTTCTGTAGTTTCTTTTATTGCTAAGGCAGGGGGTGGAGAACAGAATTTTGAGCCTTAACAGAATAACAAGAGTTGGAAGTGACCTTGGAGGTCTTCTAATCCAGCCCCTTTTCAAGCATCAGACCCTACACCATTTCAGACAAATAGCTGTACAATCTCTTCTTAAAAACCTCCAGTGTTGGAGCACCCACAACTTCTGGAGGCAAGTCGTTCAACTGATTAATTGTTCTAAGACATTATTTTAGACATGGTTGATTTGTTAGGATTGTGCGTGCTTCTGATTCAATTAAGGAAGAGGTCTTCTAGGACAAGCAAAAGCATGAAGCCAGCATCTGCTTGCAACTCATTAAAGCAGCTGCATTCCCCCCCCCACAATTGTGTATTGCTGGAAAAGTCATTCTGCAACACCTGCAACTCTGGAAATAGACATGGCTGCTTTGAAGAGTGAGAGATTCCACAGCACCACTTGTCAATCATGTCTAAAGCACTGCAAAACCCTAGTAAGGATAGCATCCGGTCCATAGTAAGTTCAGGACTGGGAATTGTGCCTCAGGAACATCTGAAGAGATCCAGCTTTCCTGTCTCATTGTAAAGGCATATTGCCACTATTTCTGTAGCCTCAATTCGATGTTAACATCTATTTTGCCTTTGAGTAGTAAGACTACTTTCAATAAAGAGACAAACGGAATTGACATTTAATTATGTTGTGTGGGGTTTTTTTTTTACATTACATGAGCTCTGAGATAACCCACAGTCAAGACAACAAAGCACACACTTACTTACACACACACTTTTCTAGGATTACACAAGATCTAGGTGCCTATCCCGGCAAAAGCTTTTCATGTGCTGGGCGAGATGCCCAAGGGCAACTGTGATGCATTGCTAAGGCTTGAGTAAATATCAAAAGAGAGAAAGATTTGTAGTACATGGTGAACACCCAAGGTTACAAATGGGCACAAACAAAATTGTAAGCTGTTATCACAGAGGAGATGGGAAAAAGTTACAGTGCAGGGAAATTAAGCTGTTTACAAGAGGAACCGTGTTATTTATGGCTTTAAAAGGGTTTAAAAGCAACCAAGGAGGCAATAAATATATGTTCAGAGGATGGGGCAATTTACCACATTAAATAAACTCTCCTAATTACCACAACACTAATTGCATGGCTTAGTTGCAACATGCAGTTAATGGAGGCATATTGTGCAGTTTGAATTGTAAGCTCTTGGGGACAGACACCTGTTTGGAGCATCTTGGTGCAGTGGTGGGTTCAAATATGTGAACAACCAGTTCTCTGTATGGATGCTGCTTCCGGAAGTCCATTCTGGGTTTGGGCAACAAAAAATTAGCTACCAGTTCTGCCAAAGTGGTGCAAACTGGCTGAATCCCACCATTGTCTTGGTGTCTTTTGATACGTGACCCATTAAAGCTCAAAGCACAATCCTAATCTTACATGTATGAGCAGTGGTGGGATTCAGATATGTGAACAACCGGTTCTCTGTGTGGATGCCGCTTCCGGAAGTCCATTCTGGGCCTGGGCAACAAAGAATTAGCTACCAGTTCTGCCGAGGTGGTGCAAACCGGCTGAATCCCACCACTGTGCATGAGTCAAGAATTCAGGGAAATCTGAAAAGTTCTCTGTCATTTCGGAATGGTTGTCCCTTGTATTTGTCATTTCTAAATCTCTCAATCTGTTTTGTTGTTTGTTTTTAAATATGAAAGGTTGCTAGTGCTGTTCAGCTTTTGTTGTAGTACTAAAAAAAGGCTTCTTATTTTATACATCTATTTATATTCATTCTAATTGGCAATGGGTGTATACCCCCCCACACACACATACGACAAAGGAATATAAATGACAAAGAAAATACTGCACATTACGCTTGGCTCTTGTTTAGTTTCCTGCCTTGATACAATACCTTAGGAAGATAGAACACATTTGTAATTAAAGGGATGTTCCTACTATTTACAGAGCCCTTTAATTACAAATTAGGTGCACTGACTTCCTAACTTAGTGTATCAAGACAGGAAACAAACATTATTTCCAAGTGAAATAATGCAGCATCTTCTGTTGAGGAAAGGCACTTGGGCATGATATTGAATGCACATAATAATATTTTTAATGCATTTTTTGCATGAAAAAAACCATACAGGAAATTATTTGCAATTCAAGTAAATAGATTAGGGATTCAGATCGCTTGTATCTGGGCCAGATAAACAAGGGGAAATATAGCCAGAAACAGCAATAGCTCAGTAAATAAATAAAGATGACATGAGTTGGGAGGAGATGGGAAAACAATAACGATCAATTAATGAAGTAAGGTAAAAATAGTGAAGAAGAAAGATGTGCTCTGATGAGAGTGGAATTGTTTTATCAGTTTTTAGCAGTAGCTCTCTCTCTCTCTCTCTCTCTCTCTCTCTCTCTCTCTCTCTCTCTCTCTCTCTCTCTCTCTCTCTCTCTCTCTCTCTCTCTCTCTCTCTCTCTCCTTCCCACTGCTGTTTTTACTTCTCCTCCAACCTTGTCTTGTAAGGACTCGCTACAAATTATAGCATAGTAATGAGGAAAAAGGATATGCCCTCTTGAACTACTTGCTTGGGGCTTTTCTATCTTTCTGTCTTTATCGGAGGGGCTGAGAATCAGAATCAGACAGGGTTTATTATTGCATGCCCTGCCCTAGGACTCTTTCAGGGCAATTCTGCACAGCAACCAGAACAGTTTGTCTCCTATGCTGCTCCTGCTTCTTTCGCAAAGTGAGTCCAGAAATTCCTGTCTGGAGTGCAGTGGATTGGCAATGGGGCCAGCTGGTGCTCAGCCTTAACTATGTCTGATCTTTCCCCTGTTTCCTGCCCTTCCAGTCCATGCAGGCTGACCAGATGGCCTCCGTGTGGGTGAGTCTTCCCTGCCCCCCCTTTTTTTAGGGACACTTTCCTCCTCATTAACCCCAATTCTTTTCCTTTGCTTTCCGAGATGGCGCACACAGATGCCTTCACATTGCTCTCCCACATTCCCCTTTTCCCCTTCTCTGGTGCTCCAGCGATAAAAGCAAAAGGAACAGTTGTTCCTTCATTCCTTTGTTCCACTTTAAATGCTTAGAAACTTTGTGACAACGAAAAGCTAATGGTTCAGGTCCACAGAAGCAAAGGGGTAACATTGATGGGAGGTTTATACCTTTCTTCCTTCAACACACTGTGTTGCAACTTAGAATGTTGGGGCACGTTTTTAAGAGATAGGGGACCATTATAGTATAGTGGGCACAGAGTGGGAAGGAAAGGAGGATACACTTCACTTAGCCTGGGCAGACCCGAAAGGGAGCCCACCAGGAGATGTATGGGTTGGACAGAAATATCCTGACAGAAAAGCGAGGGGGGAAAAATTGACTAGAAGATTTTACTGTACTCCAGGGAAATTATGGAGCACTACTGGATCTATTAGAAGAGGAGGGAAAGGCCATTTGCTGATCAGATGAGACTATGGCAATCCAGGATAAAATGATGATACAGGGCATGAACCAGTCAAGGGAAGGGAGGAGATGTGCTAGGCATTGTAGCCACTCAGTGCAGGGGATGTTGCTAGACTAAAGTGCAGCACAGTTGACTATTCATCCAGAAGTGCTTCAGATGCCTCAGGATGGAAAATAATAGCTTTCCAGCCAGAACACGGGTCTTCAAACCTGGCCCTTTTATGACATGTGAACTTCAACTCCCAGAATTCCTCAGCCAGGCATGCGGGCTGAGGAATTCTGGGAGTTGAAGTCCACAAGTCATAAAAGGGCCAAGTCTGAAGAACCCTGAACTAGAACAATAGTTTCGAAGCGGAGCCGAGCTTTGAAACATGGGCTGGGGTGCATTCATGGTAGATTGGGAAAAGGTGGGAGATGGCCACCTCTGTTCCTGTGCTCAAGAAACGGTGGGTAGCCCATACAAGTAATGAAGCAAGCAGAAAGCGCATTAGCTATTAGGACCTCATGTCAAGAGAAGGTAACTATGCCCCTTTAAATGTTTTTGAGTTATAATTTTCATTATCCTTTGCTGTTGCCCATCTAGCAAAGGCTGCTGGGAATTGAAGTTGAGATCACATTTCCTTTGTCCCTGGTATAAGGAATTGTGGACAATTAAAAGGTATGGAGTTCTGCTCTTATAATCTGCAAACCAGTCATGGGGAGAATCCACCAGCATGTCCCCTTTGAAGAAGCCATGACACAGACATGATGTTGAGGCTGAGAACTCTGGAACTAGGGCACAAATTAAACCTGACCAGGCAACCTTGATATCCTATGATGGAAAAGTAACTTTAGGAGTCAGTAATTTTTCTAGAACAGGGGTCTTCAAATGTGGCCCTTTTATGGCTGAGGAATTCTGGGACTTGAAGTCCACAAGTCATAAAAGGTCCAAGTTTGAAGCCCTGTTCTAGAAACTAGATGGTCATCTAGATTCATTTATTCTCTGCTCAACGCCAGAAGAAAATGTGTACTGCAGAGTCCCCTGCAGTGTGATAGGAAAAAGGGAAGGAAGGCTTGGATCCAGCAAGCAGGGATGGGTGACAATCAATAAGGGATTGATTCAAATGCCTTTGAATTTGCAGTACAACTATATAGCTAGGGCAGCATTTCTTAACCTTGGCAACTTTAAAACGTGTGGACTTAAGCTCCTACAATTCCCTAAGCCAGCTTGACTGGCTGGGGAATTCTGGGAGTTGAAGTCCACACATCTTAAACTTGCTAAAGTTGAAAAACACTGTGGTAAGGCTACTCTTGATTTTCTTTTTGGGATGAATTAAGAACTAGGAAAATAATGAAGTTTTCAAGAAGGGGAGGAAAAACCCCCAGCATGTAGCATTTTGTGCATTAAGTAAATGAGTCACTGAGCTTTCAAACTCCTTGTCAGTTTATCCCAGCTAGAAGCCAAATCAATGACTGCCTACAGTACTTTGCTCTTCCTCCTTGAATTGCAATCACCTTTAATAGATCTCAATTTGGGGCATTGATTTGTTTTGTTTTTTAAGGGAGAGGTTAATTTTTCCAGATCAATCCTTGTTTCATTCTATTCTTCATTTGTGTCTGGTTTGGCGACCGCTTTCAACTGTTAATATGGAACTTTATATTCATTGCTGTCCCCATTTCTCATTATGTACATTTCTGCATGTAATTTTGCTCAGTATAATGTGTATACAAATAATGACCCCTGAAGAAATTGTTATGAAGAACTGTCTCCCAATCTTTCAATAAAATATAATTGTGCCTCATGAAGTGGGAATGTGAATCCCACAATTGCATCCAGCTGTGAAAAATATTTTCTGTCCTATTCTTTGCTGTTTTTATTTTGTTTTTATTTCTTTTAGGGGGGAAGTGGAGGTGTAAATAAATAGTTATTTGAAGACGTGGCCATCTCCTCAGGTCTAAAGGCCTCAAGAGTCAAATCACTTAGCAGGAGAGGGAAACTTCTTGTCTCCAATGGACCTTCGTGCTAATCACCCTCATGTCCCCAGATATTTCTTATCATCCCCATTCAGCAGGGTCAATGGATGAGGGGAGTTTCAGGAGAATATATGTTCACCAATGTGGGAAATGCAGAAGACCAAACTATGTTTTATGGAATGTGAGTCCATTTTTTTCTTTACTTCATTATAGATAGCAGCACTCATGACAACTTCTGAAGCGAACCTGGCTGAAGCCATTTTTCTCGTTCTCTGTTGCCACACAGGTTGCGAGAAAGGGAGGGGGGAAGAAACCAAAAGGATTGCTGGGTTAAACACAGAGTGATCCCATGGGAACCAAGGTCATTCCCACAGGTGCTGGAAGGTGGAGAGAAGAAATGACACAAAGCCCGCCAATTGCCCTCCTTGGCTAGTGTGATTAATAGCATAGTAGGGGGAAGGCAGTGCTACATTTAGTTACATTGAATTCCTGGGGGGAAAGTTTAGAGTTGGTTTCACTTTTGACCATGCCGATATTATGTATCCAATAAACTTGTGCTTTGAGGAAGCTTCAAGCCTTGGAGTTCTGATTTGTTTGAGTCCATTGGTCGGAACCTTGACAACTTAGTTTTTATGTGGATCACATGAAATGGGGGTACATCTTCCACATCTAGTTGCAACTTCCTCCTCAAAATAATTTCCTCCTCCTCCTCCTCCTCCTCCTCCTCCTCCTCCTCCTCCTCCTCCTCCTCTCTGGGAGATTTTTCTTGACCTCTTGGAAAAATATATTAGGACAATGCTGATTATACCAATATATCTTTAATGAAATACTTAATTTTTGGCTTTTATCACAGTACAGGGCGTGCTATAGAAGATAAATAATGTCAGTGTATAGCAGATGGAGTGCATTTTTCAACAATATGTAAGTGGGGACAGGTGGGAACTTTCAAGTACTAACCCTAGGAATGATATGAGACCTATACCAAAATATTGTAGCACATAATGTTCTAGTTTAGAATTCCAGGAGACTCCATCTGATCTTCCCCTCCCATTTCTTGTTTATTTTCAACTGAGAGTCACCATTGCACATCTGAGAAGTCTCTCAGCTCCCACTGAGTTGTAGGAGTTCATTCATGCACTTAATTCACTTCCATGCAGCTGCTTTGCTGTGCTTCTCTCCCAGAGCTGGCAGGAAAACATGCTGCCCTAAATCTTGCCCTCTTCCCCATCACACTCTTAGCTTGCACCCAAAATGAGTCCAGGCTGTACTGTTGTCTATGCAGCATTAATACACCACATGACCAATGAACACAATTGGTGGTGTTTCCTTTCTCTGAAGTCTCCGCTCTAGCCAACATCATCCACCAGATGAAATAACTTCTCTGACTGATATGCCCAGTGCTCTGATTAACCCAGGCACTGCAACTGTGCCCTTTTTTTCCCATTTTACTCATACCAATGGAACATTTTTATATTCGTTATAACTGTGAGTTGGCTGGTCATTTATTTGGCCACTAGATGGGAGCAAAGGGAATGCTTTGTATCTCTTGGCCGATGCCATTTAGTGGCCATCCAGATTTGTCTGACTGATATGCCACCAATGGATAAACATGCCGGAAGAGCTGGAATTTGACAAACTGGTTTTGCTATGGGGATTAATGCAGGAACCGTAAACTACCTAAGAATATTTCATGGGGAAAGGAAGTTATATGTATTAAACCAGGAACAGGCTACTCAATTTCAGAGCCTTGCCAGGGTTTTTCAAATTGTCTTCCACAGAACCCTACAGTTCCATGAGATCATGAGATGAAAGACTAAAGTGACCTAGAGCATTTTTTAAAGAAATAATTGAAAAGGCAGGGATCATTCTCCTATAGATAAAAAAAAATCTCCATGGCTGTCATTTAACAGATCCAGGGTTCCATTTTTTTATTTTTATTTTGAAAAGGTCCCATTACATGAAACTCTCTGAAAACTCCTGCTTTGGGTTGACTAGTTAATTGGTTGACCAACCTATTTAAAAATGAGAAACAGTGGTTATAGAAGTTTACGATATTTGCAATTTTTCATGTAATTTCATGATAGGAAAGAAACTGGGGAGAGATTATTTTGAAGCTACAATGCTGTTACATCACTTTCTTTTTTTGTTCTCATCAGCATCTGAAAACGCTAATGATTGCTCTGAACATTTCTGCAATTCTCCCATAATGCTCTTTCCCATTTTCGTTTCAAGTATTGAAATTTCCTGTAGATGTAGGCAGTCATTTTGGCCTTTTGTCATCAGATGTCTTATGCTTTAATGTCTATTTTTAGTTGTGGAGTATCAGATTCCTTAAGAACATTGTGGTCTTAGTTCTGTTTATAATAATTCAAGGCAATTGCATTAATTTAGATGACTATATCCTATTCAAGTTATTTCACAGCTTCTGTCTGCATTATAGGAAAATATCAGTGGCAAATTACTTCTGTATTGCTATCAAGAAAATTGTATGGTTGTTTTCTATAGTCACCAGGAGTCAAGCTCAAAATGAAAACATTTTTACTTTATTCTTAACTTTGTCTAAGGCTAAGCCAAAAGATTATTATAATTGAGTTGCACACAGTCTTATAGATTATGGAATTACTGGTATGTATGGCCAAAGAAGAGACCTTATCCATTAGCTTCAAATGAACTGGTCAGATACAAGAAATCAAGATAATAAATCAGTAAGTATGTCAAAATATTGTAAGATGGAGAAATGGCCTATCAGCCTTTTAACTGACCACATAGAGAAACCTTTATATATACAAAAAATGTAAAGTTTAACCATACAACAACAGTAAATCAATGAAAAATGGACACATCCCATGCATGTTTGTAAGTAGTACAGATAGTCCTCAAGTTATAGCCACAATTGGGACTAGAATTTCCATGACTAAAGCAAGACGGTTGTTAAGTGAATCATGCCTGATTTTATAACCTTTTTTTGCCATGGTCGTGAAGCAAATCACTGCAGTTGTTAAGTGAATTGTATGGTTAAGTGAGTCTAGCTTCCCTCATTGACTTTGTGTCAACTGTCTGGCTAGCGAATTCAATGTTGAAGAAACTCTATGGTCTTGAGGTGCCATAAGACATAAACTTTATTGAATACACATCTGGCACTGAAGAAGCAAAATCAACTCTGGTTTTCCCATGCAAAAATCTAGCTAGTTAACAATAGCTTTTCATAACCCCAGCCCACCAAATGTTCATGTTGTTCAATCACATCTCTTCAGTTTGTTATGGGAACGATCCACTTCTCCCTCAGACACCTGGTTTTGTGACTTTGGGTCTCATGCAGTGGTGGGATTCAGCCAGTTTGCACCAGTTTGGCAGAACCGGTAGCTAATCTTTTGCTGCCAAGGCCCAGAAAGGACCTCCGGAAGCGGCATCCACCCAGAGAACCGGTTGTTCACATATTTGAATCCCACCACTGGTCTCACGGTCTATGGATGGCTTCTTGAAACTCCCATTCCTTTCCCAGGCTCTTCCTCCCCCCTGTTTCTATTGCAAGTTGAATAGCAACAGAGGCTAGCTAGCATCTTAGCAATTCAACCTTGACACTTTGCTTGTCGGAAGCTAGTTAAAAAGATTGCACATGGCGATCCCATGACACCAAAACACTGCAACCATCCTAACTACATGCCAGTTGCAAGTATTTAAATTTTGATCACATGACCCCGGGGATGCTGCAATGGTCATAAGTGCAAAGATTGGTCATAAGTCACTTTTTTTTCAGTGCCACTGTAACTTTGAACAGTTACCAAACTAATTGTCGTAAGTAGAAGACTACCTACATAAGTGCCAGTGCTACTATCTGCTGCTGTATCCGGTCTTTGTTGGACCTCCTCTGCTCATTGGACTTGGTGTTGTAACTGAACCATAATAGCATAGAGAAAATGTTAGATGATTTTTGTCAAGGAAGAAAAGCAACCTTTTAATTGATTTTTAATTAGTTCTGGTAGCAAATGTCATAGCAAGCTAAGCGCCTCCCATGCCAACTAGATTGGAAGCAGAAGAGGTACAATGAGCAACAGGAGGGAGGGATGCCATGCAAGGCGACCTCAAAGTTTGCATGGCTCCTTCAACAATGTACAAGTTACTCGAAAAGCGGGGCAGGGGGGAATCAGCCACCAATTAACCCAGTGAAGAATAAACATGGTATGTGCACTTCAGGAAACCCAAAATGTTGGTTCGAAAAGAAACTCACAAGACTGGGGGAAAGAATTGTCTTGGTAGAGTGTCTCAATACTCAGGAGATGAAATAGTTGGTTGACTGAAACCCTGAAAAAAGCAGACCTGTCAAGGAGTGAGGAGTTTATTGCAGATCCAGCTTGGCTTTTCTGATCCACATATTTCATATTGGCCTTGGGCTTCTGTCCACTACAAGGAAGGAAGGAAGGAAGGAAGGAAGGAAGGAAGGAAGGAAGGAAGGAAGGAAGCAAGCAAGCAAGCAAGCAAGCAAGCAAGCAAGCAAGCAAGCAAGCAAGCAAGCAAGCAATGGTAAGATTTAAGGAGTCACAATTCCTTTCATTCTTTTTAACTTTCTAAAAAAGGCATGAATTTTATTGTGGTAACAAAAGTAAACATTGCCTCTTGATGGCAACAGAGGAAGGCAAAAACAACATAGCAAAACTGGACATTCCATCAGCTTAAAGCATTTGGGAAACAGCTATAAAATTAACTGGATTTTCACTTTAGAAAGAAGCCACACATTAATAAGCCACACGATCACCTCTGATAAGCAATCAAATCCTTATTGGAAGAGCTACCTCAAAAATTCAGATATTTTTTTTGGCATGGAGCATGAGAATATTATGAAGTCTGGTATTTAAATGCACCTCATGGAGCACAGTCCCTGTACATGATTGGAAACAAACATATGCTTTGCATATGGAGGTAGATATTTCACATGGAGTAAGATGCATAGAGTTGGAGATGGATCACTTAATACTCCACATGTCTGCCTGAGCTTTTGAGCAAACTCTGCTTCAACAGCCAGTCCTTTCAGTTTGATGGTCCTCGCTGCTTTAAAGCTCCCCATGTACTCCATTATGATAATGTGCACATAAGCAGCACATAACATTAATTTGTTACAATTTGACTCTGCTGCCATGCTCCAAAACGATTCCAGGCATACAAAAAGGACAACAGCATAATACAGCCACGAATCTCATTCCCTAAAATGATCTGTAATACAATTAAAAATTTACCCACTTCAAAGATAAAATACAAATCACTATTAACAGCCAACTGGCAGTTCCTATCCCTGAGCAACTTAGCAGGCACTACCCTAAGGTTCCGTGAAATACGGTCATTGTTTCTGCTTTTCTGAATGCCAATTCAGTATATTTGGAGCCATTTGGATCTCCAGAAGACTGTCCAAAAGGGTGTAATGGAGAATCCCTGCCACCAAATCTCTATCAGAGAGGGAAGACCTAAAACATCACCAGTACTGAAATAACAGGATGAGCAGACTTTAGAGATACCTAGGAGTCAAGCCATGTAAGGTTTTATGAGTCAAAACTAGCATTTCGAACTTGAATCTTTTGGCAACCAGGACAACACCCATGAAACTGTACTGCATGGCTGTTGCAACTCTAACTGGCTAGTAACTGGGCTACCACGTTTTGTAACAATTGCAGTTTGCCGATAGTCTTCAAAGGCAGCCCCATGTAAAACACACTGCAGCAATACCCTGTTTCCCCGAAAGTAAGGCCTACCCTGAAAATAAGCCCTAGCTTGATTTTGGGGGATAGGCCTAATATAATCCCTACCCCCAAAATAAGCCCTAGTTTTGGGGCAAGGCACACACCTAAAAATCAAGCTAGGAAGGGGATGTGGGGTGTGGATCTGCCCCATGTGCCCTGCATCCACTTATCTTGCAGCCAGGTCACTCCTCTCCGGCCCACTTCTTCTGCGGCGTCTTCTGCAGCCAGGCCTGAATTTCGCAGTCAGAGGCCTTTCCAAGAAGGCCACTGCAGCCAAGGATCGAGTTATGGATTCAATCCATAGCTCGGTTCTGCTAGAGATCTGAAGCTGAGGACTGAGCTATGGATTCAATCCATAGCTCGGTACTCATCTGCAGAGGCCTTCCGGAAAGGCTTGACTGCAAAATGCAGGCTGGAGTGCAGCTGCAGCATGAAGCTGCTCCTTGGCCCAAGAAGAAGTGAGCTGGCTGGGTGGGGCTGTCGGTGCCAGAGGGGAGTCAGACATCCCCCCAAAGTAAGACCTGGTGCCTCTTTTGGAGGCAAAAAAAGACCCAATCTTATTTTTGGGGAAACATAGGTAGTCCAACTGTTAAGTGATAAGAGAATGAGTCACCCACACCAAGACCTCCTACTCTAAGGAGTATACAGTATATAATTACTTAGGCCATAAATCTGGATCACATCTATGCACGACTACCCAGCAGCTTCGTGTTTCTCATTTCCCTTCTGAAAATTCTGACCAGCCTTCACTTTAGAGATAAAATAAGCAGAGTTTCTAGAAGATTGCAAGGGAATCATTTCCTGTGCAATTCCTTTCTCTCCTGAAAATCTTGAAAAACTGGCAACTGGATAAAACTTGAAGAGCATCATTTTACCAGCCCTTTTCTATCAGCAGTAAACGCTAAAGGTTTCCAAGCAGCAACTCAGCCTATTGCTCTTACATTCAGCTATGGTATCATTTCTGAGTTTATGCCGAGAGCATATTTGGATCTGCTTGTGCAGATCAAGGAAATTAAATCAGCCTAGTTGAAGATTGCCTCTCACATTGCATTTGCATAAATCCTGCCATTATGGGCAGAGATGAAGGATGTGACCTGAATGCTCCCCTACTCTGAGCCGCAGACCAATCTGGAAGGCATGCAATAGGCCATACAGGAACTGAAATTGCAGGATTTGCATCTTCCTCCACCAATATTTTTGGCTGGGGTGCCAACTTCATGCATCCCCTTGAGAGCCAAAGTCTAAAATGCTGTTTTTTAGAAGCATATATATAATTCTTCACCCTGCCTGTTTAACTTATATGCAGAGCACATCATGAGAAAGGCAGGACTAGATGAATCAAAAATTGGAATTAAGATTGCCAGAAGAAATGTCAACAACCTAAGATATGCAGATCATACCACTCTAATGGCAGAAAGTGAAGAGGAACTAAAGAGCCTCTTGTTGCGAGTGAAGAAGGAGAGTGCAAAAGTTGGGTTGAAACTAAACATTAAGAAAACCAAGATCATGGCATCCGGCCCTCTCAATTCCTGGCAAATAGATGGGGAAGAAATTGAGGTAGTGACAGATTTTATTTTCCTGGGCTCCAAGATCACTGCAGCCAAGAAATTAAAAGACGCTTGCTTCTGGGGAAGAAAGCCATGGCAAATCTAGACAGCACACTAAAAAGCAGACATCACCCTGCCAACAAAAGTGCATATAGTCAAGGCTATGGTCTTTCCAGTTGCAATATATGGCAGTGAAAGTTGGACCATAAGAAAGGCTGAGTGCCAAAGAATTTAGGCCTTTGAACTATGGTGCTAGAGAAGACTCCTGCGAATCCCTTGGACTGCAAGGTGTTCCAACCAGTCAGTCCTAGAGGAGATCAACCCTGACTGCTCTTTAGAAGGCTAGATCCTGAAGTTGAAACTCAAATACTTTGACCACCTTATGAGAAGGAAGGACTCACTGGAGAAGAGCCTAATGCTGGGAAAGATTGAGGGCAAGAGAAGAAGGGGACAACAGAGAATGAGGTGGCTGGATGGAGTCACTGAAGCAGTAGGCGTGAGCCTAAATGGACTCCAGAAGATGTTAGAGGACAAGAAGGCCTGGAGGAACGTTGTCCATGGGGTTGCGATGGATCGGACACGACTTCGCAACTAACAACAACAACTATACTTCTTCAGCAGAGAAAGGAACTCTGCCCCATTTAGAGTGGTGAAAAGGAGATTCTGTTAGCCAAATAAGGTCATTAAAAGTTGCTCCTAAGGAGGGAAATCTCCTAAGAAGTGTCATCCTGCTTCTCTGGTGCTACTTATCTCTGAGCCCTCATCACACAAAACTGGAATAGAAGAAGGCGGGGGTGTTCACTGGGTATTGTAAAAAAAAGTCAGGATGATAGCCATAAATGGTGTGATCATGTCACAGCAGGTAAAAAAACAGTTCGAACATTGATCACACCACTGCACCTTGACTTTTTTGACTATATCCTGCTAACATTCATGGGGAATGGAGCTGGGCATAGTGTCATTGCTGCACACATGCAGTTATCCCATCTGCCTGCTTCCCTTGCTGTCCTTGACCTGTTCACAGATGGAACAGGAAGTTCTGCTTGCCACATTACCACAGTGTGTCCTCTTAAACTCCAACAAGCAGAGCCCAGAATGCGAAGCGAATGTGAGCAATGCAGTGAAATCACTGAGAGCAAGAAGCCGACCTGAAGTATGGCCTCTGTTCTTCCTGCTTCCAGAACAATTATTCTCTTCAAAAAACTGAACAGTCCTGGAATCACTTCCCAATTAAGTTCTAACCTCCCCGTTGAAGACTAAAGCCTTTTGCCTGTCTATGTTATCATTCCTGAGAGCAGGAGTCTGGTCTGAGCAATGATTAAGGAAGCAGATTTGATAACGAGAACAGACAGGAGATGTATTTAAGGAAACACATGGGAAACCTGGCACCATCGAAATCCTACCAGGTGGATAGTCAAAACATATACATGTGTTTATGTATGTGCATGCAGAGGCTAGGGAAGTGAGATAAAAGAGAGTTATTTGGAAACCTTTGGACTAAGAACACAATAAAAACACAACAGACAAAGAAAGGACCCAAAGTACATCCCTAACTTCTATATGTTCTCTACTTGTCATCAGTAGCTGATGAAAGACTGACAAGTCAATGCAATTTGATTCATACCTCAGTAAGTCTCTTCATGAAGTTCTTGGTTTAAGCCCGAAAATTCAAAATGCTTCCTGGCAAAAGATGTGTGCGTTTAGCATAGTCTCTGTGGATCAGGTCTGTTCCCATTAAAACTGACTCTGACAGAATCCTCAGATTTCTTCAGAACAGCAAACTGATTTCTTAAACAAAAATTGAACAGGATAAGATTGAATAATTCTATTAAAATCATATTGATTTGGAAGCCAAACTGTTTTCCAAATCAAATCATCAGATTGATTGCATTTGGGGGGGGGGGGAGAGAGAGCTTGCATGGGGATCAGACTGTCAGTTTCCAAAATCAATTTGATTTGGAGATTCAATCAAACTGTCTTTGAATGGACTCTGTCAATCAAATTGTCAGACAGACACAGCACCAGAGACAGAAAATGTGTGTTACTTCATGCCAACGCAAACTAACAGTATTAAACAGAGGAAATTCATCTAAATCACAGTTTGTGGCTGGGCTAAGTCTGGTTCAGAAAGGAGCCTGCAAAAGCAATTGCTTCAGTGAAAAAACCTTTTCAGGATATGTTTACTTTTCATGAGATATTTTTGTATAAGCCATTTCAGGGGGGCCTTACAAAGCAATTGGAATAAAGTATTCATAAACAGAAAGGGCAAACAAACATTTCTCTTTTTTGGAGAAATGATATCTGCCACTCATCTTTTTCCTTCAAAACAAAGTGATTCTTCAGAATAGAACCAGGGCTTCATGGAGATAAAATGAAGGGGCTTCTTCAGGTATTATATGTGGGAAATCATGCAAGTTTTTAGATGATGCTGAAAGTGATTATGTTTTTCTTGAAGAATAAACTTGGATGGATGATATAAACATAAGGTGGAGAACCACCTAGCAGACAACAATCCGAAGCAAGTGTGGCATGGACTGCAGCACCTAACCAACCACAAGGGCAGTACGAGGAACACAGTTAATACCAATGCCTCGTTGGCAGAGGAGCTGAATAGCTTCTTCGCTCGCTACGAGGTGAAAAGACCAGACCACATAGCCTCTGCTGGCCAGCCTTCTGATTCTCAACCACTCACCCTGTGTGAACACCAAGTGAGAGCTGTATTGAAGGCTTTGAATCCCAGCAAAGCCACAGGCCCAGATGGGGTGCTGGGGATAGTGGTTAAGAACTGTGCCGACCAATTAGCAGGGGTCCTGACAAGGATCTTTAACATCTCCTTGCAAACGGCCTGTGTACCATCATGCTTGAAAGCAGCTACCATTGTCCCAGTCCCAAAGAAAACTGAAGTTGAGTGCCTGAATGATTACAGACCTGTTGCATTAACGTCTATAGTCATGAAATGCTTCGAAAGACTGGTTCTCCAACATCTTAGGCCATGCCTCCCACTGGACTTCGACAAACATCAATTTGCCTACAGGGGAAACAGGTCGACAGATGATGCCATAGCTACTGCTCTACACCAGTGTTTTTCAACCACTGTTCCGCGGCACACTAGTGTGCCGCGAGATGTTGCCTGGTGTGCCGTGGGAAAGATTTAAAAAAAAATGTCAAAAGCTCCTCCCCTCTTTCCCCCCCCCCGAGTTGGGGCCGAGCGAGGGAAGGGGCAGAGGAGACGTCGGCAAAGCGAACCGCGGCGGGAGACGGCGGAGGCCCCTTTGCAGCTGGCCGCTCGGTTTGCCTCCTCGTTAGGTAAGGCACCCTCAGGCCCCTTTAGAAACGGCTGGCGCCGTAGTCGCCTGGATCCAGCTGCCTCCATTCCCGTTCTGGCGGGCCCGGGGTCCACTTTCTCCATTCCTGATGCCCGCGAGGGGCTTCCTGGCCATCATTCAAGGACACATTTCGGAAGAAGCGGCCTCGGAGACCTGCTTTCCCCCCCTCCCCCGGTCTATTTGGGAGAATGGCCGTCCGATTTTTCTGATATCTAAGATGCTGGAGGGGGAAATGATGAGTTTAAGGAGCAAGTCCCTCTCCGCTCCGGGGTGGGGAAATTTGGGGTGGGGATTCCTTGCCTCGTCTATCATTAAGAGTTAGGGATTTGATTTTTTTCTCCATATTCGAAGGTCGTGGAAGGGGAGATAGTGGAAAAGAAAGGAAGGAAAATAATGTTCCGACTATGTAAAATCGAGATCGGTTTTGGAGTTTCTGCTTGAAAGAGACCTCCTCTCTGGATGAGAGATGAAGGTCCTCCATGTTTAGATTTTGGTTTAAGTTGCTGGCTGCATTTGCTTTCACAGTTGAAAAAGGCGGCTGTTTTTTTAAAAAAACAAACCCAAACCCAAAAGGGGTCTTCTCTAACATTTTTCATGCAGAAGGAAGTGCAGAATTGGGGATCCTGCTCTTGCTTGCAAGATTTGGAAGTATCATTTGATATTGGGAAATACTGATCTGAGGGATCTGGGACTGGGCTTTGGAATAACAATTCATTTCATTCATAATTAAGGTTTTCTCAAATCTTTGAATCAAAATTTAGTAGAGCAGACTGTTATCTGCTGCACTGCAATAATTACAAAACATACCATTTACCTCATGCAGGGTTGGAATCCCAGTCAAAGGAATTTGTAAAATCTAACAAAATGATCAGCTAGCTATATTCCAAGGGCTGCTGTCTGTGATTTTTAAACTTACTGTATTATTATTTTTCTGTGTCTGTGTTTCCAGAATGTGGAAGAAACTGGTGCATCTTTGTACCTTAGGCCTATAGTCAATATAGGCACAGAGTTAAATTTTTTAACATTTTCTAATGGTGGAGTGCCTCGTGATTTTTTTCATGAAACAAGTGTGCCTTTGCCCAAAAAAGGTTGAAAAACACTGCTCTACACTCTGTAGCAAGCCATCTTGAGAAACCTGGAAGCTATGTCAGGATGCTTTTTGTTGATTACAGCTCGGCTTTCAACACCATTTTGCCGAGCACTCTCATTGAAAAGCTGACTGACTTGAAATTTTCCCCCTCCTTCTGCGATTGGATTAAAGACTTTCTCAGGGACCTGTTACAAACAGTGAGGATCGGGTCTGTTTTATCCACCCCCCTGAAGCTTTGCACCGGCTCGCCACAGGGCTGCATGCTTAGCCCCTACCTGTACTCATTGTACACATATGATTATGTATCATCCAACCCATCTACTGCGATAATTAAGTTTGCAGATGATACCACCGTAGTGGGTCTTATTACAGGTGGAGATGAGACAGCATACAGGGGGGAGGTACAAAAACTATCCATATGGTGTTTCAAGAACAACTTGCACCTGAATATCAACAAGACAAAATAGATGGTGCTAGACTTCTGGAGGAAAAAAGAGGAACCTGCCCCACTTTACATCGGGGGTGGGGGCTGTATGGAGAGAGTTTCCTCCTTTAAATTTCTGGGAGTCTACCTCTGTGAAGATCTCACCTGGAAAGTTAATACAACCCAGGTGGCCAGAAAGGCACAACAGAGACTCCACTTCCTCAGGGTTTTGCGGAAGAACAGAGTAGAACAATGGCTAATGACCCTCTTTTACCAGTCTACTATAGAGAGCGTCCTCTCATACTGTATTGTGGTTTGGTGTGCTGGTCTGACAGCTGCGGATAGGAAAGTATTACAGAGGGTGGTGAGCACAGCACAAGACATTGTGTGCTGTCCCCTGACGCTACTGGATGACATCGCCAGGGCTCGCTGCCTTGGAAGAGTGAGGAAAATTCTCAGGGATGACTCACACCCTGGTCAGTATCTCTTTACTCTCCTACCATCGGGTAGGAGATATAGGAGTATAGCCAGCCGTGCCAACAGGCTGAAGAACAGCTTTTATCCATGGGCTGTTAGGCTCTTGAACGGGAAATAATTTTATAAATTTTATGTAAATTACTTGCGAGGCCAGTGTGTTGTGCAATTAGCTCACATGGTGTAATAAGATGGAGGGTTTGTTGTCACTGTGAGTTGTGGGGGGGAGGGCACGAAGGGAGGCTCAGCCAATCTCAATGTATACATGGTTGTACTTTGACAATAAAGGTTCATTCATTCATTCATTTGTTTTGATGGGAAGAGTCTATGATAGCAAAATGTTTTGAGTCCTCCCTTGCTTCAAATATCACTCTGATGGCTATCTATCTATCTATCTATCTATCTATCTATCTATCTATCTATCTATCTATCTATCTATCTATCTATCTATCTACCTACCTACATACATACCTACCAGCTAGCTAGCTTCTGTGTCTTCCATTCCTCTACCCATTTCCCATCTATTCCCCCTTCTCTTAGGAAGGACTCCAGGTGGCAAACAATAGGATAAAACAATGTAATTGCTGTAAAACAAACTTTAATTAATACAATCAATTCCAATGAAAGCATTGGAGGGCCACTGCTGGGCAGTTGGGAGTTGGTACTCCAGCAGTGGCCCAGTTTTAATTAAAAGCACTTAGAGAGCCCCCCTCACCTCTGTGGCAATGTTCTGCACGACTGTGAAACTTTCATATGACGTCATTCCCTTGGCCTTGACACGATCAGGATCTACAGCCCAACTAGATGAATTTCAGACAGGGCTGCACAGCCACCTTCACTCAGCCAGGGTTCCCTTGCAACTGATATATAGACAGAAAGGCCATTGCTGGAAGTCAGATGCTGACAGTGACAACTGACTGAACTTTAGCAACACACTTGTTTGGAATTGAATTTCTGAAATAATCATGGCACTGAATATGTTCTAATATTTATCTTTGTCAGACTAAGAAAGGGTGCACTCAACCATTTTCAATTTCAAAGATTTTTGGATGCCTTCCTTCGTGCTTAGAGGCAGCAACCCCATCTAATGTACCCAATTCATCAGCAGACAGAAAACCTTTTTTTTTTTTTGCTATTGATGTACGTTGTCCTTTCAGGCTTTTGGCCACCATTTTATCTGTTTTGGTATCCAAGTGAAAAACTGGAAACCTCACTCAAATTTCTCCTAGCAGCGTTCTTTTTTAAAAAAAGGGATTTTACAAATGTTTGATTCATCCATTAATTTGGTGTGTGCAATGTGTGTCTTTGACAGGCTATTGTAGCTCTGACCCAATAGGTTTTTCTCAAACAGCACACTACTTTCCTATTACTATGATGATGTCAGCCTTCCCAGATAAATGAGACAGGAAATATAACTAGATGAACTAATTCTTTATTGTAGCCACTGTGGTGGCGCAGTGGTTAGACTGCAGTATTGCAGGCTAATTCTGCTGACTGCCAGGAGTTCGATCCTGACCAGCTCAAGGGTGACTCTGTCTTCCATCCTTCTGAGGTGGGTAAAATGAGGACCCAGATTGTTGGGGGCAACATGCTGACTCTGTAAACCGCTTAGAGAGTAAAAGTATTGTGAAGTGGTATATAAGTCTCAGTGCTACTGCTATTGCTATTGTAATAGAAACCTGCAAGTCTGAAGGCACAAATTTCCACCTCCACTTTTAACAGCTTGATCTGTTAGGTCCTTTCTAAGTTTTTTTTTTCCTCTGAGGCTTAAGCTATTGGGGGCTCCTGCCTCTCTTGTCTGATTGTTTCCTAGGCTGTATCTCCTCCTTCTTTCTCCAAGGTTATAGAACAATTAATCAGTGGAACAGGTTGCCTTCAGAAGTTGTGAATGCTCTAACACTGGAAGTTTTTAAGAAGAGACTGGACAGCCATTTGTCTGAAATGATATAGTGTTTCCTGCCTGAGCAGGGGGTTGAACTAGAAGACCTCCAAAGTCCCTTCCAACTTATATTATATTATATTATATTATTATATTATATTATTATATTATATTATATTATATTATATTATATTATATTATATTATATTATATTATATTATATTATATTATATTATATTATATTATATTATATTATATTATATTATATTATATTATATTATATTATATTATATTATTATATTATATTATATTATATTTTACATTATATTATTATATTATATTATATTATATTATATTATATTATATTATATTATATTATATTATATTATTATATTATATTATATTATATTATATTATATTATATTATATTATATTATATTATATTATATTATATTATATTATATTATATTATATTATATTATATTATATTATATTATATTATATTATATTATATTATAATTATTATTTTATTTTATTTTATTTTATTATTACCAGTGCTTTTTTTGTAAAAGAAAAAGGTGCCGGAACTCACACATGTCATACAAGCCACCTTGCCTACCCTACAAGGTCCCATCCAAAAAAGGTGCCGGAACTCCGTTCTGAGCGTTCTATGAGAAAAAAAGCCCTGATTATTACTATTACTATTACTATTATTATTATTACAGAGTGAAATTATCTAGGGTTTCCAGCATAAGTGACAATTTATTATCGTATTCTGGATTCTATTCTCTGATTCTTTACTCCGGCTATGTAATATGTGTTGCAAAAGAGGTGTGACTTCAATTGCATGATTGTGGCCACCATCTTTACTTTTTTTAACCTGCAGATACTACTATATATGAACACTGGATTGTTCTTTTTCCTTTAAGTAGTCTAGAAATCTGTTGCTGGACTACTAAATTATTTTCCACTGAAAATATGTTATTCTTTACTGCCTGAAGTTAGAATTATTGTCTGCTCTTTTAATGTCTGTCATTTTTAATCATGTATTTAGACACTGTTTTTAACTCCTTATAAAACTCCTTAGGCATTGTGATGATGATGAAATGGCAAGGTTTTCGTGTTTAAATATGTATCTAAAGAAAGGTAAGGATATTCATTATTTTAGGCACATTAAGTGCTTATACATTCCCTTGTTTCTGCGATGCTTCAGTCTTATTATGAGACAGAACAATTCATCATCTGTAACAGAAATAATCCCAGAAAAAAATTCTAACAAGATTGTTTCAGAAAGATAGAAAAAAAACCAAACAAGATGTGGGTTGGACCGGACTTCCGGTTTTGCGTGGTAGTTGCCGGTCACAGGCTTGCGGATTCTCCACACTCCTGGGAATAATTTCGCCCTGCTTGGGGACCCTAAATGGGTCTAAGTCACCCCAGAGAGGTGATGAAGAAAGAAGGGTGCTCCAGAAATTCTGGAATGGTGGCAGCCATTCCGTTCAACTTGGGGAAAGCCTTCTAACCCCAAAGGAGAAAGGCTGGCCATATTGCATCGACCAGCCCAAGCTACTAGCAACCGAAGTCCAAAAACACAACCAGCACAACTGTGAACAGTGTGCTTGAAACTGGGTGAGGAATTTGATCTTCTCTTTTCTATTCTAAATTTAATTTCCTGGAAGAGATCCCCAAGAAGCAAAATACCTCCGAAAGGGAAGGAGGGGGATTTCTGCTCCACCCTTACACTAACAGAAGTGGCAAATTAATCTTTTGATGGAGGATCAAAATATATGGAAGTGAAAAACAAATAGTTGCTGACACCTAGTGCTGGATGAAGATTATGACAGCTATGACTTTAATATAAGACTTGGCAAAACCTGGGAAAAGCTAATCTGTGTTTGTGACCTTCAAAGTTTAAACAACAAAGAACAGCTGTGACAAAAAAGACAATAATCTGTGCTGTAGACAAAGAGAGAATTATAAATTTCAGAAAAAAAATCTTTTTTTAACTATTTGGATTACAAATATCTATTTAATTGGGACTCTAAAGCTATTTGCAGAGAAAAGAAAGGAAGAGAAAAACTCAAATTCTTGGCCATCATGGATCAGAGACATGTAGAAAGAACATATCAAGAAAACATAAATACTTCACAGGAGGAGATATATAGTATACTGCAACTAATTCAAACAACAATGACTTTAAACCACAAAGAAAGCCAAAATAACTTTGAAAATATAAACCCATCTATTTCTAAGTTAACTCTACAACAAAAAAATTCCCAGAAAACAACAATAGAGAAGGAGCAGATAAAACAGATAAATGGATATAGAATTGAGAATAGAGACTTAAAGATGGAACTTAACAAAACAAGGAAACAAGATTTGGAAAAAACAACTTATTCCTTAAGGCTAAAAACTAAATCTGAGGACAAGAAAACAGATTGGATAAAATGGACTGTAGAGATGTCAGGAACATTGGAGAGAAAGGAAATGATAAGAGAAGCGATTGGATAGAAAAGAAATATTATACTGATGTGACTATTATTTTCAGGAATATTGGGAAAATTATATATTTAAGTGTTATCTATCAAAAAATAAGAATTGTATTAACTCAATGTTTCCAAAAGAGGAAAAAGAGGAAATCAACTAAAACCATTATGTGAATTATGGATTATAGAAATTAATTGTTAATGATTGTTTTACAAATGTAATCCAGACAACACACTGTTCACCAATTGTTGGGATTTATGTTTTTAAAAAATCAATAAAATATATTACAAAAAAGAAGAAGACGTGGGTCAGTTAGGTAAATGTAATAATGTGCATTAAAAAAAAGTATGATGGTTACAGATTGATCTGAAAAGATGTCAGCCTCTGAGCTCCATCGCATGAACATTTGGCATCCCAAATCCCAAATCTGCTAATCTCTGTCATTTCTTATCCCATGTCCAATGCTTCTTGTGGTTGCTGCTGCCTACTTTACAACAATCCTCTTGTTTTAAAAATTCAGTGTTTGAGATGATTGCAGTTCAATTGCATCACCCAGTTCTTTGCTGCCAACCAGAGTGATGTATTAATTCTGGTCTTGCTAAGGATCCCTTTGGGATGGAGGTCTTACGACCTCAGCATTAAAAGAATGAGCCTAAGATGGGGCAAAGGGGCAGGGGACTTTAATATGCTCTTAGAAGTTCAGAAAAAGCCAAGGGATGATTTATTTATTTTTCCTCACTCAGTCACTCACTCATCATTTCCGCTTCTCAAAACCTCTCCAGAGAACCTTTTCGCACCTCCTTTGAGACGGTTTGCAACACTGAAAAAAATACTGGGGCAATATCAAAACAAGGACTGAATAAAAGCCTGGGGGGGGGGAAAGAGCATATTTTTCAAAGGATATTCTGTACAATGCCTTGCCAATGAGAAAAGGTATTTTGAATTAGTGCTATATACTGTAGTTAGGAAAAGGGAGAGAAAGAGAAAATGTACACACACACACACACACTTTTTTTCCTCCTGACAATGGAATGGTTATGGCAAGTACACACTTTTGCCAGCAAAATAGTGATTCTTCTTCCATGAAATGCCTAATTTCATCTGGGTCAGCATAGTTCTTTTGTCAATTTTCACATGAAATAAAGTAGTGTTCTGCTATTTTTTTATTTCCTCCCTTTTTCTTGTTCTTTATTATGTTTTCTTGAGGCTCCTGGGACTAATATAGAATAGAATAGAAATCAAGATAAGTGAGAAAACAAATAAGATGATTCTTGACTATGCTGGGAAGAAATCTGAGTGTAGTAAACCATATGGGGAATGTAGAAGGGCTGCCTAATTGAATCTATCCCTTAAAATACAAGAAACAGTGGTGAAACGTTCACATGATGAAAGACACTTGGCTGAAAAGGAAATCTCCATGCTATTCCCAGTACCAAAGAGACCTTATTGCAGAATGGCTCCATTAAATCGGGAGAAATAAACAGCCTCAGGAGCAAATTCTTCCACAGAGCAGGAGTAGAGAAATTCTCAGCCTGCAGATATTCCTTGCCACTGGAGTTGTACACAACAATCTATGGAGAAGGTCACAGATTCCTCCACTCCTCTCCCTATAATTTAGTTTCTACAGGCGAGGGTCAAGAAGGCAAGTGAGGACTGGTCCCAACATCCAATAGTAAAAAAAAAATGTAATCAGGATTTCAGAGAGGAATACAGGGATGATGCTATTGCAATTATTATCTTCTACCTAACATTTGGTAGGCATTGCTTGAAGGTTCAGTCACTGAGCTGTCCACATTACAAAGGGCAAGTGACCCATTCAGACACCAGCAAGGTCAGCCTTGCCTCTATATGGAATTACCTCTGTGAGTTGAAGGATGTTATTTCTTCATTGTTCAAGCCTAGAGGGGTCTCCCCCAAGTTGGCAACAGCAATGATATGGTGCATTCCAAACATATTGGATTAACACTCCCATGTTAAAATGATATCAATCATTGCCCAACAGATTTCAAAGACAGCAAATTACAGATGCAGATATTGGAGCTAACAGCTTCTCAGTTACATAACGCACACAATGAAAAAAAAATAGTCCAGTCTAACTCTGATTTTGAAAGTTTGGAAGTTCCAGTGGAGAAAATTGGAGATGTAAAGAAATAACAAGTTTGCTTCTCTTGTTTCTTATTTTTCTCTATCTTTTTTTTCTCCCTGCTTCTCTGTGTGATAATCTATATAGGCAACTTGCTTGAAAAATGAAATAAATCAAGATAAACAACCTATGAAGAAAACTAATCAATGTCTATCTTAACATGTAAAAAACCCTAACCAATGTCTATCTCAACATACAGTATGACATCACATAGCATAGAGACAAATGATCTCTACACATATCTTTGAGGCTGTGTTGAGCATTCCCTGATCTGATAAAATATCAGTTTAAAACAAGGAGGAATAGAACACAACAATGGAATTATAACCAAATTATGAGCATTTTTTCCCACCTGACACTCTCCAGATGCATTAAACTTCAACGTCCATAATTCCCAACCAGTAAATTTAATGAGAAAATGTTAAATTGTTTTGAGGGGCTGTCACAGAGAAGAGGGAGTCAGCATTCTCCAAAGCACCTGAAGGCAGGTTAAGAAGTAATGGTTGGAGGATCATTAAAGAGAGAACTAACCTAGAACTAAGGAGAAATTTCCTGACCATTAGAACAATTAATCAGTGGAACAACTTGCCTCCAGAGGTTGTGGGTGCTCCAACACTGAAGATTTTTAAGAAGAGATTGGACAACCACTTCTCTGAAATGGTGTAGGGTTTCCTGCTTGAACAGAAACTGGACTAGAATAGGGGTGGGGAACTATGACCTTTTTTATGACTTGTGGCCTTCAACTCCCAGAATTCCTGAGCCAGCCATGGGAGTTAAAGGCCACAAGTCACAAGGGGGCTATAGTTTCCCACCACTGGACTAGAAGACCACCAAAGTCCCTTCTAACTCTGTTATTCTTAGTTATGGGAATCAGGAACATTATTCACAATATAACTGTCCTGGAAGCCTTTAAAAACTGATGCCGATGTAGGTAGGGGTACCTAAGGATTTTATAGCTCAATAGCTAATAAAACCTTTGTCTTGCTCCGTCTTTTTACAATACAGCCAGGATGCTTCCCTTTCATTTGCTCTACTTCTTTTTCGTGGAGTTGCCGACACTGGAGAATTAATGTCATGGAAAGTTTACTTGATTAGTGAGTCTGAAGAATTAAGAAGATCAAAAACCATTACTTGAGGTACAGCCAAGTACAATATTTAAATGCTTGCGGCAAAAGATAAGAAAATATCCCTTCTCCTATTTCGTTGAAAGAAACTGACTCTCCTGCCAGTTGTACTCTTAATGGTCTACTCCAGAGCATTTATCTGCACTTGCCTCATTTGTCATTCTAGGAGCCATTTCACCTTGATCCACTGACCTACCATTTGTCTCTCAATCAGATCTCTATTGGTTATTTGACTATCTGTCTGGAAGAAGTGAATCGATGCAGAACCAGGTTCTTATATTCTCCCTAGAAAAGAATAAATAAGACTATTGACGGCTGTGTACAGGATTGATGCATAACAGAATTCTCAATGATAAAAAAAAAACAATTTTGAGATCAATAGCCAGGGTTAGATTAATTACCTCTTGATCAGATTCAGATTATTCAGTAAACAATCTCAACAAGAAATCTTCACTTGTAACTGAACATAGCAAACAGCTGTTGATTTTCTTTTCTCTATTTTTTTTTATTTTATTCAAGGGAAGATAAAATACAAAGCTCCCCAAAAATCAAAACAAAAAACAATCAAGACATTAAAAAGTACATTGAAAAGAAAAAGAAAACCAACACATATACACCTATTATCCCCCTTAATTGAATACTGGTTAACACATTACTACAATATTGGTTCCCACCCCTTTGAAACAGGCCCTCCAAAAATTTTAAACTAGTAAATCTATTTGCAAATTATTGACCTGTCCCCTATATACCGTATTAATGACAAAATAGTTATCAGGAAAAATAATAATAAAAGACAAACATAAAATCTGAAATTTGACATTTCAAAACCCTCTGTTAACTGTCATTGTAATCAACTTGTAGAAAATTTGCCATGGCTCTTATCTATCCCAAATGTCCTAAAAGTTAAGAGTAATTCATCCTGGATCAAATATCCACGTGTGTTTTTTAATGGCATCTCTCGTCAATTGTTGTCCAATTAGATAGGTAGGTCTATTTTCCCCCCAAAGTCCCAATAGAAGTCATTTCCAGTTACGTATAATAAATCCATTCTCTAATCTCCTCAGTCCTCCTGGGGAAAAAAATAGTTAACTTCTCAACAGCAATATTTTCTAATCCCACTTTTGAGATATTTTGATTCATAAATTGTTGCATGTAGTTGCCAGGTTCCTTTTCCCTTCAGTCAACATAACCAGTCTTTGTGGTGATAAGAGCTAAAATCTAAAAGATATGAAGGACCACCAGTTTCTTGTTTGTGACATGGGGGTGATGTTCTGTGTGCATGGAGCAAAAACATTCCCAGATCACTTTCTCTAAAAGCAAGAGAGTCAATAGTTTCACTGTGGTGCCTTTCACTTACAGGATAGTCCATCTGGTCCATAGAATACAGAATAATAGGTTTGTTGGCGGCAACACACAAGGGGCCTTGTGGTCTTCCAGTCCAACCCCCTGTCCGTGACAGGAGATCCTATACCATTCGGCATAAATGGTTGTCAGATCTCTTCTTGAAAATCTCTACAGCTTCTGGAGGCAAGCCATTTCACTGATTGTTCTCACTGTGGGGAAATTTCTCTTTACTTCTACGTTAGATGTCTCTTTAATGATTCTCCACTCGTTACTTCTTGCCCTGATTTCAGGTGCTGTGGAGAATAGGTTAACTCCCTCTTCTCTGTAACAGTCCCTCAGTTATCATGTCATTCACAAGTCCTTCTCACAGAAGACCAAACTGTCTAAACGGGATTTAAAACAAATGATCAGGAAGAGGCCACTTACCTTGAGAAGCAGGCTAAACAAGTAAGCAATCCATTGATTTATTTAGCTTGTAGTTTTGCACAGAATGTGAAAAATGCCTTGTAAAATTATGGCCTTGCTGTTGCGCAAGAGCTATTTGCAACTGGCAAGGATACTGTTGTTCCCTGAATGGTGAGGCTAGACAATTCATTGAGGAAGTTGTGATTGGGGCATATTAAAGGACCTAGCCCAAGTAATCACAAAAGATTGATTTGTGTGGAAAAACAGTCAGGAAAAAATTGGCTTGATTTCCAGGGAAATCAGTACAGAGAGGAATTCACATTAAACTGGGAGAGAACAATTGGGTAGAGGTGATGTTTTTTCAGATCTCTGAAAGGATGCTGAGTAACACAATATCAACACTCTTAACACAATATCAGAACAACAGGAGTGGAAGGGACCTTGGCGGTCTTCTAATCCAACCCCTTGCTCAAGCAGGAGATCCTATACCAGGGGTCTTCAAACTTGGTAACTTTAAGGCTTGTGGACTTCAACTCCCAGAATTCTTCAGCCAGCCCTGGCTAGCTGAGGGATTCTGGGAGTTGAAGTCCGCAAGTCTTAAAGTTGCCAAGTTTTTAAAGACCCTTGTCCTGTACCATTCCAGACAAATGGCTGTCCAATCTCTTCTTAGAAACCTCCTGTGCTGGGGCACCCACAACTTCTGGAGGCAAGCCTTTATTCTGATTAATTGCTCTCACTGTGAGGAAATGTCTCCTTAGTGCTAGGTTGCTTCTCTCCTTGATAAGTTTCCATCTGTTACTGGTTGTCCTGCCCTCAGATGCTTTGGAGCAGACATGTCAAACTCGCGACGTCATGTGACGTCGCACAATGTATCGGGACAGTTTTGCCATTGCCAGCAATGGGGCGGGTGTGGCTTCCAGATGATGCGTCTGGCCTGCAGGTCGGCAGTTTGACACCCCTGCTTTGGAGAATAGATTGCCCCTATCTTCTTTGTGACCGCCCCTTAGATATTTGAAGACTACTATCATGTCATCTCTAGTCCTTCTTTTCAATAAACTCGACATATCCAGTTCCTACAATCGTTCTTCATATGTTTTAGCCTCCATTCCCTTAATCATCTTGTTTTATTGTTTCCTTTGATCAAACAAACTTGATAGATTTTTCTTTATTTTAATCAAAATCAGCAATAGGACAAAAGAAAAAAATACATCAAGGAAAGAACTAATGCTTCTAAAGTGTTTCAACTAATTTAAAAGAATTATTTCTCCTGCCTTCTGTTTGCCCACTTCCCATAAAGATATTGATCTCTAATGCAAGGAATTTACAAGAGTCGGAGGAATAGCCACATGATTTAAAGTTTTTAAAAAGGAATACTACAACTGGGATGCAAAATGCCAAATGACCTCTAGATGGCAGCAAAGACATATAGAACATTTTAATTTCTTCTGGACATCTAGTGGTTGTCTGGATCTTAGCTACCCATATATGGTATGCCTTCCGAAAAGCACCCATCAGTTTGTGCTACTCTTAACACTTAGACTTTGTTTCAATAAAAGGATATTTGTGGAATGCTGGTGATCAGACATTGAACAGTAGCAAGTTTACAAAAGTTAGCTCAGAAAGCTCCAAGAGAAAAGGCAGAATATAAATGGAATGAAACCATTCATTCAGGACTGCCCCTGACCTTCGTTCATTCCGCTGGGACCTGAAGACCTGGCTCTTTGAGCTTTCCGGCCAGGACTGAGAATTTTAATTGTAATTTTATTTTAATTGGGTTTTAATTGGAGTTTAATAGGGGTTTTATTTTATTCAAGGACTAAATTTAATTATTTTAATTGTTCTTAACTTTTGTAATTTGTATTGTTATTTTAAATTCCTTTTGAACCGCCCTGAGTCCTACGGGAGAAGAGAGGTATATAAGTCCAATAAACATAAACAAACATGAACATTCATTCATAGAATGTCAATGTCAGTGTTCTGTTTATAAGGGCTTCCTGTGGTCAGTAAGTCTTGTGATGGGTCAGGTGTGGGTGTATCAAGTGAGGGTCTTGTAATGGGTCTTCTGATGGTCAGATATGAGTCCCCAGTGTAAGTCGTGATGGGGAGGTTATATCATTGGTCAGGGTCATTGGGAGGTGACCTGCTTGGGGGGGGGGGCTTGCGTGGGTCGGTTGAAGGTCAGTGCTGTCTCTGGTTGGCTGTGCAGTTGATTTGGATTCTGAGGGGTTTATAGGCTGGTTGTAGGTCAGTGTGTCTGTTGATGGAATTGCTTGTGGAGTGCCAGGCTTCAATGAACTTGTGAGTGTGGCAGGTGGTAGCGTGGTGGATTATTTTTGTCTTGCTCCAGTTGAACTGCTGCTATTTGGGGTTGGTGTGGGTAGAGGTATTTGCCACTATTACATACTTACTAGGTGTCGCCACCTCTACTTATTTCAGGGTGGGCTTGGAGCTCCTTTTCGCCTGTTCTTGCTGGAAAAGGCAGCACATCTCTGGATCTGTGTCTTTCATAACCGTTTCCTCCTCGCCTGGGAATTCACTACAATCTAGAGAAGATTCCATTAGAATTTATGGATAGAAGAACATGGCTGTGTTGCCGCCAACAAAAATGAAGAGCTGGCATTTTCTCAAAGTGTTTCAATAGCAAGAGGCAATCAGGCACCGGCAAGTCAAACATTATTCACTGAAATGGCGCTTTTGTGCATGGATGAACTCAGTGGAATTGATTAGAATTTGCTTATAACCAAACTGCAAATGAGTGCCAGTGGCCTTTTATGGGTGAGGGCTATTAATTTGTAGAAACTTTCCCTGGGGTAATGAACAGCAAGTTGGCAACATATAGTAGTTACTATAATGGAGGCAGTGAAACAGACCAGAGCCTGGGTTTGTGTATCAGGACAATACCCTCTCTAAAAGTTCAGGAGTCCTAAGGACATGCTTTATGGTGCCTCAGCACTAGTCTGAAAGAGCATAATCTTTTCTTCTGAAATAAATTGACATTTTAAAAAAGATCACATTGAATCTTCCTCCACTTACATACGAAAATATATTGCATTTCTGTTATTTGAGGTGGCTCACTGATTGGCACCCCAACAAATCAAACTCTCTTTATGCATCTAAGACATTTATGTTCCTGCTCCTCCACGTTGGTTAATCTGTCAAGCTCAGAATCAGTGGATTGTATTGCTCGCAGCATTGTTGTTCCTCCTGCTGTAGACTTAAAAAGAGAACGGTGGCAAGGCCCAGAGGCATTTTTTTTTTAGAAAACTCACAATTTGTGGACAGAATAATAGAACAACAGAATTGGAAAGGACCTTGGAGGTCTCCTAGTCCAACTCCCTGCTCAAGTAGGAGACCCTATACTACTTCAGACAATCTCTTCTCAAAAACCTCCAAAGATGGAGCACCCACAACTTCTGAAGGCAAGCCGTTCCATTGATCAATTGTTCTGTTAGGAAATTTCTCCTTAGTTCTAGGTTACTTCTCTCCTTGATTAGTTTCATTGCCTCTTGTCTTGCTTTCAGGTGCTTTGGAGAATAGGTTGACACTCTCCACCACCACCCTTCTTCTTTGTGACAGCCCCTCAAAACTGTTTGCATGAAGCTACCATCCTCCTTTTCTAGTCTCCTCCAATTACTCTTCTCCATAGCACTATGGATCCTACAGAGGAGATCAGCTGCAATGAGTTAAGAGTAGCCTTTTAGGGTTTTAGGTAATGAAATTCTTCAAGTTTCAGTCTCCCTCTGAAAGCTTCTATCCACCAATTCTTCTTTTACTCATAGGAATTTTAGAGATTCAATACACATCCTCCTGTTTGTAACAGTCCTTCAAATACTAAAAAAAACGTTTTCATGTCTCCCTCAGCCTTCTCTTCCTGAGGCTAAATATATCTAGTTTTTTTTTATAACTGTTCTTCATAGAATTTCACCCACAAGGCCTTCCACCATCTTTGTTGCTCTTCTCTTCAGAACTGGAGTATGGATAGTTTGCAGAGTTTAGAGTTGATTAACTATGCCTGGATGGTGGGTGGATGGATAATCTTCCAATAGAAGACAAATATTCTGATCAGGGACAAGTCAATGAATGTTTCACTCATTTGGGCAAGCCTCCTCTTCAAAATCAAATAGCTGTTTAGATATTTTAACACAGATCAACATCCTTTTTGGATATATATAATGGCTACCATACCAAAGTTCAAACATGGATTATAATACAGAAATAATTACGTTTAAGTTTGCAGTTACCTCACCAACTGCAGTTCCAGCGTTTTCCTGCCTTCCACAAGGGAAAAAAAGACTGTTAAACTTAGCTCATTGTGACCACACAGGCACACCTGAGTTGTCTTCCAAGTAACAACATTGGAGTGTTTTTTTCTACTTCCTTATTTACATAACAGCCCTGAGATTTCCAAGTGGTCTCCAAACCAAGAATTAACCAGGTCTGACCTGCTTAGTTTTTGAAAATCAGATGCACATAACTGCTCCACTCCAAACATAAAGAGAACCAATTTCCACCATGAAATAGACAATGGCAGGGTGAGATTATGCTGGCAGATTTGTACCTGCCTCCTCCTTCCTCTCCACCCCTCCTCCTTCCTCCCATGGCTTCCTTTAGATTTTATTAGTATACGAAATCAGGGCTCATGAAACTTGCAGGAACAGCTTTCCTTTGAAAACCAGCTTTCCTTTGAAAATAGTTTCTTTCAAACAGCAGAACTAATTTCCTTTTTCCCAAAGTGGTTTACTAGCCGATCAGACTTATATTTAGGGTGTACTGTAGTTCTGTGCTGCCTTTAAATGCACATTCACGTGTGCACACACAGGGAGAGAGAGAGAGAGATTTTTTTTAAACAACAACAACCCATGGCTTAATCTTCTTTATAGGAACCTCCAGGAGCTACAATGCATTTT
Source organism: Vipera berus (assembly GCF_964194415.1). Taxonomy (NCBI): domain Eukaryota; kingdom Metazoa; phylum Chordata; class Lepidosauria; order Squamata; family Viperidae; genus Vipera; species Vipera berus. The sequence goes on along the minus strand of NC_138203.1, from coordinate 94,443,315 downwards.
GAACAGCCAAAAAACCCTGAGCTGGAGCTCAGTGTTAAATGCCTTGATTCATCTCTATTTATTTTGTTAAGCCATGAGCAAGCAGAAAATCTAGCAGTCAAATTGACGTGCTTGAAAGAGTCTTGGCAAGCCATCCATCAGCCGGATATTGATTAAGACCAGGGCCGCAGCCATTTTGCACAGTCAGCCTTTATATTTTAGTTAGAGAAATCCTTGTGTAGATGTAAATTGACCTGTAAACGCCTTTTGTTCGCTATAGGAAGGGGGTGAGTCAAAAGTGATCTTTAATCTGAAGGAAGAGGACAAGACAGCAGACTTCAGAGAAAGCATAAACCTAATAGTTACGAAACACACTCTAGAGGTGTTGAATTGCCCTCATCCCCTGTTGCCTTGACCATGGTGCTTTGTGAGGTCGGGAAAAGCAAACCTGTAGTTATTTCCTGTGGATCTTTGTCTTTTCTGGGAGGGCCTTGTGACTAGACCAGAAATAGCAATTTATTGCTTTCAGCTTCAGCTGCTACTCCCACTATGTTTTGCCAGATTAAGTTCAAGCCATCTGATACATTGCTCCCCTGGTGAAATGAGGTGTGGGGAACTTGTGGCTTTTCCTGTGGTGCTGAACTACATTCTCACTTCTGAACAGGTGCTTTTGGGTTGTTGGAAGTTGTAGTATAGCAGCATCTCTAGGAAGTCACAGACTACCAATCTCTCAAGCAGTCTTTGACCGCGTACAAAATTGTACTTAGGTTGCCTTTTCTATAGGGAAGCCCTCACATACAATATATCTGTATACCTACTCAACTGCCTATTTTTCCTTACTATCTATCTACTACATATAACTACTCAAATCATTACAACCAGGAAAGAATCTTTGACCCTTGGATGTCGCTGAATTAAAACATTCTCTTCTTGTAGACCAGACATGTCAAACACAAGGTCCGAGGGCCGGATCCAGCCCGCGAAGTGGTTTCATGTGGCCTGCGAAGCCATCCTGGAAACAGTGAGGGAACGGCCCCCACTGCCTTGGCCCTGGCCCAGAGACCCTCCTTCCACCAGAGACCCTCAGATCTATCCCACTACTGCCCAGGCCCCCATAGGCATCCTTGATGCGAACGATGTAGAGCTGGCCATGCTCACCCAGTAGGCCATCCGCACTCTAGCCACGCCCACCCAGTAGGCCACGCCCACCCTGGCCATACCCACCTGGCCCCCTGAGGGCAACTGCAATGCTGATGCGGCCCTCAATGAAATTGAGTTTGACACCCCTGTTGTAGACTGTGGATCTGAATGTTACCAGCGTTTAGCCAACGTAGCAACCCTGAGTGGAAAAGAAGGAGGGCTTAAGCTTCAAAAAAATTGCTGAAGGATACCTAACTGTAATTGCTACTTTTATTTCTCTGTAAAGTTTCTGAATGCTTCTGGAAGGCTACAGTGAACAACTCACTGACCTGCTGTTCCAGATGACTGACTGGTTGCTAATGTCTTTAATGTTTGTTCGGCCTTGTGACAAGACTTTCACCTGATGCCTCTAAAGCAGAGGTCTAACCTTTTTGATTTGGTGGCCCAGAAAGGGAGGCAGGCACCACTACGTACGTGCGCACAAATGGGCCACATGTGAGTGCATGCCCACAGGTAAACAGCCCTGCATCAGTGCATGTGCACACACAAACGGCCACAAGTGAGCACATGCGTGCATGCAAACGGAGCTGCGCAGGCGTACATGCTGCAAGTGGGGCAGTGCTAGCACTGGCAGGATGCTATGGGCAGCACTAGTACCAGTGGGACACTCAGGGGCAAGGCAGTGCTAGCACCGGTGGGATGCTCAGGGCGGTGCTAGCGCCAGTGAGACATTTGGGGTGGGGTGGGGTGGTGCTGGTGCCGGCAGGATGCTAGTGCCGGCAGGATGCTTGGTGTGGCGATAGTGCGAGTGTGTGGGGGGCTGAGTGCACATGTGACCCGGTGGACAAGCAGCTGTGGCCCAGTAGTGGGCCGCAGCCAGAGGTTGGGGACCCCTGATCTAAAGAGACAATCTTTTTTTTAAAAAAAATAAAAATAAATGCCAAGCAATTAAATTCAGAGCAGATATGCAGGTCCTTATAACGCTAGAGAATGTGTTCAGAGGTTAGTATTCAGGCAGATGAAGAAGAAGGTAGTCTGGCTAGAGAGGGTGCCCAAGGATGTCTCTGATTGCATGGAAATGGAAGAGACTTTGGTGTCAACCTCACATACAGAACTCTCCTCTACCTGACAGCCATGCATTGTGCAGTGGCATTTTTGAGCCAGGTTCTGTTCATTTGCCAAGACTTTCCTCCCTCGCAGTCCCCTTTGTGGCACGTTACAGAGTGGCATCTGCAGACAGCTGCTGGCACCTAAACGATGACACACACGCAGTGACCTCATCACCCAAACACTGCCATTACATCAAATGTCTGACCCAATTATTTCATCACACATTTGTCTTCATTTGCCTCTTCTGTGGCTGCTCATAACTGCTCTGCCTTTGCTGAATTCTGACTTCACTATTATTAGGTGGAATAAGGAGAATGACAATTTAGTTGAATGTTGTTGTGGGGTGTTTTTTTTTTAAAAAAAGCAAGGGACTTTCTTTTCTCCAGTTTAACTGGTGATAATGGGCTACTAATGATGCTCCATTTTTCTGAGTTAACCGGCATGTGGGTTCTTTCCAAAGGCTAACAGCTTTCTAAGCAATTTAGGTGTAACGTAACTGGGAGGAACTATGTTGGGAAGTTATTTGGATAAGGAGGTTTGTGCAACATGCCAACAGCAACGGGACAGCAGCGAGCCTGATTTGTGGTTCTCAAAAGCTAATCAAGGCTGGCTGAGTTTAGCAATTGGGATTGGAAGCATCTAAGAATTCCAAGGCTGTTGAGTAAGTTGGAAAGCTGAAAAAAATGCCCCAGCAGTAAACAACGGCAAAATTATTTCCCTAACACTGTCAAGAAAATTGCAAGGTTGTGTCTGTGCGGTCACTATCAGTTGAATTAGGTTCAAGTGCAGTCTTGACCTTGGCATCTTGCAGGAAGATAGTCCACATTTACAAATCATGGGGCATGCCACCAGAGAACAGTTTAACAAGAAACAGAATACATATATTTGTTTTTGTAATCTCTAGCCAACATCTTCTCTTGCTTTTTCCAATTCCAATATCAGGTATACTGACATATTTTAGTGGGGTTTTTTTTTTAAAAAAAATTCTCAGCTCCAGACCTCCCGACCTTCGCTCCTTCCGACACGACCTAAAAACCTATTTGTTTGAACTATCCGGCCTGGTCTGATGGGTTTTGTTTTAATTATTGTTTTAATGTAATTTATTTTCTGCATTTGGGCACTAGGGTTTAATTTGTTTTTAATTTCTTTATTTTGGGTATTTATGGTATTTATGTCCCTGTTCACCACCCTGAGTCCTTCGGGAGAAGGGCAGTATACAAATAAAATAAATAAATAAATAAATAAATAAATAAATAAATAAATGCCTTTGCCAATCTGGACTAGGATCAAGAACAGCCTTCCAGCTCAGCCATTTTGCTTTCCATCTTCCCCTTCCCCTCCATCTTGGCATTATCACCAGAGCCCCATCACTATTATAGAATCCATTAGATGCTGATCTAATCGGTGAACTCATCTATCTACTCTAACCCCTTGAACCTGGTTATCAATTGAATTGTATTTCCTTGCCCAATAAATGTCAACAAGTGAATCAAAGAGTGATTTAGGAAATTTCTGATCGCAATTTCAATTTAGCCAAGACTTTGCTTGCCATTAGGGCCAGGGCTTTTTTTCTCATAGAACCCACAGAAAGGAGTTCCGGCACCTTTTTTGGATGGAACCTTGTAGGGTAGGCAAGGCGGGTTGTATGACATGTGTGAGTTCCGGCACCTTTTTCTTTTACAAAAAAAGCACTGATTAGGGCTATTCCCAAGGTTATAGTCCTTCATCAGGTGCAAGCAATTATAGTAAGGGTGAATATTTAAACTTAATGCTTTGGTTTGCCCTTAAGTCAGGGGTGTCAAACTGCCGGCCCACAGGCCGGATGCATCATGCCAAAACCGTGCCCACCCCAGCTCCGGCAATGGGGAAAAAGTCGCAATACTTTGCGACACATCACGTGATGTGGCGAATTTGACATCCCTGCCTTAAGCTAAACAGTCCTTTGGGAAATAATCTATCTTTTGAGTGAAAAAAGATTCACTCCAAAACGTTATGCAAAAATGCTGCAGGCTTGTATTAAAGTTAATAGGGAGAACCAGTTCAGTCTAATGGTTAAGGCAGAAGGCTACAAACTTTGGAGACTGTGACTTCTAGTCCTGCCTTAGGCAGGAAAGCCAGCTAGGTGACTTTGGGTCAGTCACTGTCCCCTAGCCCAATCCTTCTCACAGGGAAGTTGTGGTGCAGGAAGTAGGAGAAGGAAGGAGTATTAGGCATGTTTGCATCCTTGAGTTATTTATAAAAAATAATCAAGATGAGATTTTAAAAAAAACCTTTAAAAAGCTTCTGCAGGGGAATCCTACATTGCCTTACAAATAAATTAATGACTGCCCCACTCCCAGGACAGAAGTGTCAAGATTCCCCAAATAAATAACTATGATTCCTTTCTAAGTATCAAAGGAAAATATACTTGTGTCATCAGTGTGAAATTTCCTGGGAGGGCTGCTCTGCCGTTTGTCCTTCTCCACCTGGATTCATGTTCCTCTGGATTGAAGACACTTGAAATTAAATTGCTGCCTGAAAAAAAAGTATGAAGCAAAATATGTCCCCCTTCTTTTGTTCTTCCCTCCCCCCCCCCCGTTGTTTCAGGAGTCTTCTGCCAGTTCAAGAGCCAAAAGTAAATCCCTCTGCACCATAAAAGAGTAATCAAGGAAAGAGTCAGAAGAAGGGTGGCCACCCTTAGCGACTTTAAGACTTGTGGATTTCAGCCCCCAGAATTCCTCAGCTGGCTGGAGAATTCTGGAAGTTGAAGTCTACAAGTCTTATATTTGCCAAGACTGGATAGCCTTGAGTCAGAACAAGAAACCCACAGGTAGAGATGCTCTCTTTCTCTTCCTAAGAGAGTAGCTGGGCAAAGGACAATCGACTTGCCTTGGTCCTATTGTGCAGAGCTGAACAGACCCATGTTAGTGACTGAAGGCAAACCAATAGTCACACTGGGTCTACTTTGCTTAGTTTCAGGGCTCTGTGCTTTTCAGTGAGAATTGAAGCTATAGAAGAAAGGGTTAAACACTCCCTTCCCCCCACATACTACAGTCTCCTGAATCCTCTTCTCCTATGGGTCAACTGGGCTTATTATAAGAGTGGTAAGAAAAAGTCAGAATGGGACAGCCGACTCACCATGGACAACTCACCATTGGGACAATTCGCTGTGGAACAATTCAACAACTCAGCTTAAATATTTAGGATAATGAAAATGTTTTTGAAAATGTTTGTCATTCTCGTTTTATTTTGTCCCTCCCTTTGCATCCTTTAATGCTTCTACTCCATTTATTTCTTCGTTATTAGTGTAATTTTTGCTCTGCGGCCAGTTGGCTGTGGCGAGTTGTCCTGCCGCAAGTTGGCCGCAGCAAGTTGACTGTGGTGAGTTTACTGCGGTGAGTTGGTCGTGATGAGTTGACCACCTAGACCCAAAGAAAATATTATCTAAGCTTAGCTGATGTAGGAGGAAAACTTCATGGGAGCACAGATGCAGAAGAAAGAGTACCACCACCACCCTTCTGGGAAGGCAATCGTATCTTAGAATATATCTCTCCCTCTGTGGCCATTTAGAAAGCACTGTCAGGAATACTTTTGGAAAGCTTAGCTTGAATTGTTCAGGGAAAATGGTAGTGAGAAAGAAGGGTTAATTAGCAGTTCCTCCCTGCATGCTGTAGCTCCCCCAAAATATCCTCTCTCCTAAACACACACTTGTAAATAAAATAAAATCTTTCAGCTGGGCACCCTATATAGACTGTTTCTGTTAAAATGCTGGGAATGGGGAATGGGGGGGTTGGATTATATTTCAAGTCATCTAACTCTTGTTATATTGCCCCCCCCCTTTTTTTAAGCTGCTGTTTCTCAAAGTTAAACACTGATCAGAATGGCTGCATTGTGGAGTGTGTCTGTGTGGTCCCTGAGTTCAAGCTTTGTTCTTCCCAAAGGAAAGCATTTTACACCCAAAGTGAAAGTGCTTGGAGTGCTAGGGATTTTTGGGGGTGGGTGGTGGTGGGGTGGTTGGTGGGGGTTGTTTTTTGGGATAATAAAAAGTGACAGCCCTATTCTCCTCATTCCAAGCTGTGGAACAATGCCGCCGGGCAAACATATATAGAGGACATAATAGCCGACAACTAGCTTCAGGGCACTGATGAAATAAAAAAGCAGGCCAGGATTCCTGTGGTTCTTTAAAGCTTGATTAGCCCAAGTAGCCTCGCATGCTCAGTTTCTGGAAGCAAGCTCTTGAACTGTGCAAGTGTTGAATATTGTAATTATGGAAGTACATAATGTGGTACACATTATAACACTCACTTAGCACTTATCTAACACATTTCAAAGCTTTCTATACAGGGCCTTTAGTCATGCTAACAGTCACGCTGAAAGAAGGTCCAATATTATTATCACATATATAGTTGCAACTTAAGTTCCAGTTTATAAAACTGGTTGCAGAAAACCCTACTGACAATCTGGAGCGCAAAGTTAATCCCATACCCCTGAGGTGTTTTTTTTTTAAACCTATATATACTGTGCCAGTTTTGTGCACATGCATGCCCTATGGATAATGAGTTAAGACTTGTGTGGTTAATACCTAAAAAAAATAACATAGATCTTTTCATAAGGTGGTAGACCTCTTTCAGTGTAACTTGCTTGTTGATATCTGATTTAAAGATCGTCTGCCGCATAAAGACAGCTCTCAGTGCTTACTAATCCAGATATTAGTCATTGGCTGGAAAAATGTTTGCATAATTCTTGCAAACTGCAGCAGCGAACCCACGTAGGATCACAAAGTTTAATTCTGAATGCGTAATGAAGTCTCTATTAAAGCCTTTTCTTAGCCTACTTCCATACCAGTGTTCAGTGTATACGCCTCTGTTTCTCTCCCTCCCTCGGCTAACAGTTTTAGTCCAATAGCAAAAAAAAAAGCACAGTAAAGTTCACGCTGATGAATTCTGCAGACATCAGATTGGACAGACGGGTATTGCAGTCCCCAGTACCCATTAAGTTCCAATTCATTACATTTTTGGCAGCTAAAAGATGGAGCAGAAATGACACATTGTAAACCGTTTTTTCCTTTGGTATATGATCTGCATTGTTAAGCAATACTGCTATAAAAACTTATAAAAATAAAATGGACGCCCTTGAGAAAACAGAATTCTGCCCAAACCATTGGCATCAACAGAACACGTTTTCTATACAGTACTGTTTTCTGACTATTCACAGCATTCCACATCTCTCTTCTCCCTCCCTCCCTTCCTCTCAACCTCCCTCCTTCTCCCCAAGAGGGAATTGTCACTGAAGGAAAAGCATTGCTGGCAATAGAACACAGAATAATAGAGATGGAAAGGGACCTTGGAGGTCTTCTAGTCCAACTCCCTGTTCAAATAAAGGTAAAGGTAAAAGTTCCCCCGCACATGCATGCTAGTCATTTCCAACTCTAGGGGCTGGTGCTCATCTCCGTTTCAAAGCCAAAGAACCAGCGCTTGTCCGAGGACGTCTCTGTGGTCATGTGGCCGGCATGACTAGACACCAAAGGTGCATGGAACGCTGTTACCTTCCCACCGTAGTGGTCCCTATTTTTCTACTTGCATTTTTTACGTGCTTTCAAACTGCTAGGTTGGCAGAAGCTGGGACAAGTAACAGGCGCTCACTCTGTTATGCAGCACTCAGGATTTGACCCGCCGAACTGCCAACCTTCTGATCGACAAGCTCAGAGTCCTAACCCACTGAGCCACCGTGTCCCTCCCTGTTCAAATAGGAGACCCTATATCATTTCAGACAAATGGTTGACCAGTCTCTTTTTGATAGCCTCCAGTGATGGAGCACCCACAACCTCTGAAGGCAAGCTGCTCCATTGGTTGATTGCTTTCACCATTAGGAAATTTCTCCTTAGTTTCAGGTTGCCTCTCTCCTTGGATAGTTTCCATTCATTGTTTTCCTTTTGGTGCTTTGGAAAATAGTTTGACCCTCTTTAATTCCTCAAGTACTGGAACACTGCTATCATATCTCCCCTAGTCCTTCTTTTCATTAGATTAGACATACCCAATTCCTGCAACTGTTCTTCATGTTTTATCTTCCAGCCCCCTAATCATTCTTGTTGCACTTCTGTGCTCTCTTTCCAGAGACTCAACATCTCTCTCTCTCTCTCTCTCTCTCTCTCTCTCTCTCTCTCTCTCTCTCTCTCTCTCTCTCTCTCTCTCTCTCTCTCTCTCTCTCTCTCTCTTCCTTACAACTACTCTGTAGTATAGGCCGGAATTATAACTGCATGGCACATTAGAAAAACAAGGGAGCTGAGTAGATGGTAATATACTGTCCTTGATAGCCCAGGAGAGAAAATTTGAACAAGAATTTCCCAGTTTATACTATTAAAGATTACATGCCAATCTCAGACTATTACTTTATGGAAATCCTGCACATATATTAGACAGCATATTATTTTTTCCATTTTTGGACACAGATGTTTCAAAACAGGTATCTGTCTGTGGCAAATGAAGGCACTGCAGGTTTGAAGCATGTCTGATGTTTTCCAGGTATGAGTGATGCAACTCCCAGAAAACCCAGGCAACATTACCCTCTAAGAATTCTGGGAATTGTGGTCTGTTATATCTAGAAGATCCCAGACTGGAGAAGACTAGATCAGCAAGTGAATTTGAATGGTAACAGATGCTTCTGGCCTCTTATTAGACCTACAACTATTGGGGGGAAATCCAATCAAATGCAGCATTTCTGCATGTGCATTACTAATATGGCTATCTGATCCTTTGTGAAGGTCACATCGCCCCATGAATGATGTATTTAATGGCATCTACTAGGCAGTCTGTTGAGGTGGGTATTTGCTGTTCTTGGCTGAATGTTGTGACAGGAACAAGGTATCCAGATGATGATGTTGAGGCATGAATGTCATTGGAGTTCACTTCCCATTACAGGGAATAAAATATTCATGGAAAATATCCAGTTCTTGCCTTGGTTTGGACGATCAGAAATCTGGGGGGAAAGTAAAGATGGCATTCTTGGCTCAACTGCATATCTGTTGCTAGGTTTGCAACTAACCATGACACTTGACTTGAGCTGTACCCAACCATAGGAAAAAAATATATCCTAGTCTGTCTCTCCTTTCATTCCTACTTCTCAGGCCAAAAGAAGAGGCCAAGCAATTTCTCCCTTCTGTCTCTCCATTACTCCTGTGGTGTATTTTTTGCGTTTGTGAATAGAATAGAATAGAATAGAATAGAATAGAATAGAATAGAATAGAATAGAATAGAATAGAATAGAATAGAATAGAATAGAATAGAATAGAATAGAATAGAATAGAATAGAATAGAATAGAATAGAATAACAGAGCTGGAAGGAACCTTGGAGGTCTTCTAGTCCAACCCCCTGCTCAGGCAGGATACCCTATATCTTTTTTGACAAATAGCTGTCCAATCTCTTCATAAAAACTTCCAGTGTTGGAGCATTCACAGCTTCTGGAGGCAGGTTGTTCCACTAGTTAATTGTTCTGACTGTCAGGAAATTTCTCCTTAGTTCTAGGCTGCTTCTCTCTGTAATGTAGTGGGTCCGACGCAAGGAAGAGACGCCAGCCAGAGTACGTGTTCAGCTCTTTATTGGGGGGGTAGCGTACTGGAGAATGAGGGTTACCTGGCCTCCTTAAATACCTAGCCAGGTAGGCGGACAGCCAATGGTGTTGGCCCTAGGTTTCCCGTCAAAACTAGGTTTCCCGCCAAAACCGTTCAGGCCAACGCCCCCTGGTGGCTGTTGCTATGCAGGTGCCTGCATACATAACACCCCTCCCCCCTTAGAGAAGAACCACATAACAACTATAGAACAATATTACAACTAGCTACATAACTATATACACTGTGTGTTAATACAATGCAACTGTGGGGTGGTCACTTGCACACATAGTCCGCTAGGTAAGCTGGTGCCCTGTGCGATCTGGTGGATCGTCTGGGTGTGGCTTGGCCCTGGACTTGGGCAGCGGGCTCACGTTGCCTTTGTGCTGGGTTGAACAGCGTCGGGTGTAGGAGGCCATCCTCCTCTAGTTCTGGTTCTGAGTCATTTTCGGTTAGACTGACCTCCCCTGGGGTATGGACCTCCCCTGGGGTGTGGCAGTCTTGTTGGCCATGGTTGGTGTACTCAGGGAGCCTTCCTCTGAGCTGGTCAATATGTCACCTTATGTGTCGATCCCCCTCCACCCCCACGATGTAGGAGAGAGGCCCAGTTTTCTCAACCACAGTCCCCGAAATCCATGGATGTCCTGCCCCATAGTTCCTTGCCCAAACCAGGTCCCCCATGTTGAGAACCCTGTGTGATGATGCTGATGCTGAGGGCCTATTCGTCTCTGCTGCCACTCGGTCGGGGTGCAAACGGTCAAGCTTGGTGATGAGGCGCCGTCCCCACCGTAGTTCTGCTGGGCTCTTTCCGGTGGCAATGCATGGTGTAGTGTGTTGGGCAAGCAGGAATTTCGCCAGTCTGTGGTGCCAGTCCCCGCTAATGATGCGCCGGAGTGCGTCCTTGGTCGTCCTTACCATCCGTTCAGCTTGCCCATTAGTTGATGGGTGGAAGGGCACGGAGGTGGCATGCCTAATCCAATTCGCCTTCAAGAACGCCTGGAAATCAGTAGCGGTAAACTGAGGCCCATTATCAGACACAATTACGTCGGGGAGACCGTGTGTGGCAAAGAGGGCTCTGAGCTTGTCTGGGCGTCCGCCTCAATGGTCGGGGGTCGACTTCCGCTGGAGGAGGTCGATGCTCTGTTCACCCTCAGTTGAGGCGACCTGTTGGTGGATGCTGGCTGCCTGGCTGCTGGGTTTGGCTTCCTGGACCGCCTGGATGGCTCCGCAGGCCGCCTCGTGGGCCAGGATGGTGTCCTGGGCTTCCTGGAGCAAAACCTCCTCCTTCTCAAACAGGCGCTCCTGCAGCCTTGTCTCCCATAGGCCGCAAACCAGCCTGTCTCGTAGCCGCTCCTCCAAGTTCGAGAACTTGCAGGCGACGGCGGCTTCTCGTAAGGCGGCGATGAAGTCGGCCCCGGACTCGTCGGGACGCTGGTCCCTGTTCTCGAACTGGGATCGCGCAGCCATCTTGGACCTGCGGGGCTGGAAATTGGCATTCAGCTTAGCGACAAGGTCCCGGTATGAGACGGTATCGATGGCCTCTGGGGCGAACAGGTTTGCGGCGACCTCAAGGAGTGTGGGTCCGCCTAGGCAGAGCAGGGCTGCCACTTTTGAGCCGTCTTCCGAGATTTGGTTAAACCTCATGTACAGCTCTATGTGCGACAGGTACTGGGCCCATTTCTCCGGGTGGCGGGTGTCGAACTCGCAGGGTTGCCCAGCTCGTGCCATCGTCCTGTCAGTCATTGTGGCGTGTGGTTCCGTTGCTCGCCTGGCGGCCTGAGCCAGTGTCTTGCGGTGGCCGGTTGCAGTGGCTGGCGGTCGTGTTGGGGAGGAAGGGAAAGATTCCTCATTCCTTCAGCATGCGGTGCATTCCCCTAGTGACTTCAGCTCTTCTGTCAGCAGAATCCCACCTTCGTCGCCACTGTAATGTAGTGGGTCTGACACAGGGAAGAGACGCCAGCCGGAGTACGTGTTCAACTCTTTATTGGGGGGGGTAGCGTACTGGAGAATGAGGTTTACCTGGCCTCCTTAAATACCTAGCCAGGTAGGCGGACAGCCAATGGGGTTGGCCCTAGGTTTCCCGCCGAAACTAGGTTTCCCACCAAAACCGTTTAGGCCAACGCCCCCTGGTGGCTGTTGCTATGCAGGTGCCTGCATACATAACACTCTCCTTGATTAGTTTTCATCCGTTGCTTCTTGTCCTGCCTTCGGACACTTTGGAGAATAGCTTGACTCCTCTGTCTTTGTGGCAACACCTGAGATATTGGATCACTGTTATCATGTCACCCCTCGTCCTTCTCTTCATTAAACTAGACATACCCAATTCCAGCAACCGTTCTTTATATGTTTTAGCCTCCAATTCTCTAATCATCTTTATAGTGTCTCAACATCTTTTTTACATTGTGGTGACCAAAACTGGATGCAGTATTCCAAGTGTGGCCTTATCAAGGCATTATAAACTGATATTAACACTTCATGTGATCTTGATTCTATCACTTTGTTAATGTAGCCTAGAAATGTGTTGGCTTTTTTGGCAGCTGCAGCACACTGCTGGCTCATATTTAAGTGATTGTCCACTAAGACTCCAAGATCCCTCTCACAGTTACTACTATTGAGAGAGGTACCATCTATACTGTACTTGTGCATTTGTTTTTCTTGCCTAAATGTAGAACCTTATTTTTTTCACCATTGAATTTCACATTTTTAGATAGCACCCAATGTTCAAGTCTGTCAATGGTTAAAGCCTTGAGAAGTCTAGTCACAAAACCCAACGCTTTGGAAAAAAGATGTTTCTTCTTCGTCTGCCTTTCATGCTTCTGAATAAGAACAATTGAATGAGGAAGATTATTTTTAAACTCTTTTCAAACACAATTTTAAAATTATTTTAATTTAATTTAAAGCAATGTATTTTAAAATAAAATTTTAATATATAAACTTCTTGAATCTCTTGTACCTTACAAAATTAACCACAAATCTCTATCTTATGTGTATCATATTATTACATATTTTTCCCCACATTACTGTTGCCATCCAGGTATTTTGGTGCCATACACTAAATATATGTGGAAACTGAGGAGAAATGAACATGGTAAAATGAAGGCCCAGTACTTTTAGTCCTTGGTCTTCACATGCTATGCGGAGTTCAAAGCGCAGCCAGTATGCCCAGGGAGTGATAAATAACCAATGAATGAAAATGCAACCTTATGTTTCTTTGTGCAAATGGTATAAAAACTTGATGTAAACCTGACTTTTGGCCCTTTTTCTTTTTGCTGAAGTTTATTGAAACTGTGCCCTCTGTTTTTGCACAGAAATAAAGCATTTGAATGCTACTTTCCTCAACTCTGCATGAATAATTGGTCCACTCTTGGCCATTAAGGGATGGAGGAAACACAGAAAAAAAAACCATTTTGTTACGTATTGTTTGTGCAATAGGGATCAATGGCTGGTTAATTTGACCCTGGGGTTTAATGATGACCTTGTTAGAAACTGACCTCAAAGAGACCTTTTGTGAAATTTGCTGCTAACCAAACTTGCTATTCAAATTTGTTGTGCCCTCATATGGTGATTATGATGACAATTATGTTTTTAATTTATCAAGAAATAACATAATGCAAGAATACATAACATTTTTAATTAGTGTTGTTTGGAAGTTTGATTCCCAGCCAGTAATCTTGGAATAATATGGGTAACATCATAAAATATATGCTCAGCAAAATGGCTTCTTGTAAATCCACGATATAGCCAATATATTCAGTTATTATAAAAATGTGTTTAGTCTATTTGATATTCTACCTAATGCGCCAACAGGAACAATTTTCCAATTTTTTTATATAATCTACCCCTTTTGATCAGTTCATTTCTGTAGTTTGTAATTTTTTCCCCTATGCTTTTTCTTCAATTCTGCTGTTCCTAAGTAATGCCACATATATAAAAAAAATATCCTTTTCTATATTGTTATATCCAGTGTGTTGTTTTCTAGATGGCAGAGAGTTATATCAGTGATCCCCCCAAAAAACAGTTAGTAAAATTTTCAACAATTTTTCCATTTTTCATGCTGATGGCACATTCCCTGTCATGGTTATTAATCGTGCCTGTAAGGAAAGAAATTTGAATAATAAAATAAAAATGTATGTCGGTGTTCATTAGTTGCAAAGTTTGAGGGTCATTTGACATCTGTCAACTTTTCAAACAACTTCAGTTAAAGTGGTTGGAGGATAAAGAAAGAGGATAGCACAGACATGTCAAACACAAGGCCCGGGGGCCAGATCCGGCCCGTGAAGTGGTTTCATGCGGCCCGCGAAGCCATCCTGGAAACAGTGAGGGAATGGCCCCCACTGCCTTGGCCCTGGCCCAGAGACCCTCAGATCTGTCCCACTCCTGCCCAGGCCTCCATAGGCACCCTTGATGCGAACGATGTAGAGCTGGCCATGCCCACCCAGTAGGCCATACGCACTCTAGCCACGCCCACCCAGTAGGCCACGCCCACCCAGGCCACACCCACCTGGCCCCCTGAGGGCAACCGCAATGCTGATGCGGCCTTCAATGAAATTGAATTTGACACCCCTGGGATAGCACGTATGATGTTTTTCCCATCTTATTGGGAAAAAAGAACAAATATAATTACAACCTCAACTTACAACCATTTGTTTATGATCCTTTGAAGTTGCAATGGCATTGAAGAAAGTGACTTATGAAAAAGTAGTTTTCCGGGGTCATGTGATCCTCTTTTTTTGACTTTCTGACAAGCAAAATCAATAGGCAAGCTGGATTCACTTAACAATTATGTTACTAGTTTGACAACAGCAGTGATTAACTCAACAACTGTGGCAAGAAAAGTCGTAAAATGGGGCAAAACTCACTTAACAACTGTCTGGCTTAGCCACAGAAATTTCGGGCTCAGTTGCATTTGTAAGTTTATTTATTTATTTATTTATTTATTTATTTATTTATTTATTTATTTATTTTATTACATTTATATACCGCCCTTTCCCGGAGGACTCAGGGCAGTTTACAGGGTAATTAAAAACCAAAAATACAAAAGTTAAAAAACCAAGTTTAAAAAAGATTAAATTTATCCCTGTATAAGTAAAACCCCAATTAAAATAAGATTAATCCTCAGCCTGGGCCAGAGAGCTCGAAGAGCCAGGTCTTCAGGCCCCGGCGGAATGAACGGAGGTCGGGGGCAGTCCTCAGCTCCACTGGCAGCTGGTTCCAAAGGGCAGGCGCCCCCACTGAGAAGGCCCTATCCCTGGGTGTCGTCCGCCGGCAATCTCTTACCGGTGGCACCCTGATAAGACCCTCCCTGTGGGAGCGCACTGGGCGAAGGGCGTTTGATGCCGGCAGTTGAAGACTACCTGTATAGTATAGTTTAAAAAAGTGTCCGGCAGGCTTAGGATCAAGAAGAGTGGGCTGAAAATAATTGACCCAGCAGCTAGCTGATTTCATTTGGCTTGAAAATGTTGAATGGATTGAAGATCCTGGTCCGTCATCTATCTCCATCTATCTGAGAGGCTTTCTTAAATCAAACATTTAAGCATCTTTTTATCGTTCCAGTTCTCCCCTCGTCTGCCTTTAGTCTAAAAGCACTTCTGCTTTTAATGGTATTGGTGTTATTACATTAATCTTTCAATTATGCACGAAGCCTTTCAAAAACTGTAACGGAGGAACCTGAATATTTCATACGGAGCCTAAATGTTTCATGCCTGCTTACCAAGTCAAATTAATACGGAGAACCGATCAACTCCTCTGTCTAAAATATGCAAAGCACCAGTGCAGGAGTAACAGCCGTTGCTCGTATTTCATCAGCTCTGTTCCTTCTTTCTGCCCCTTCTCATAGGAGGAGATTGAAGGGCTTAGATGTCTTGACAAAACACCATCACTTCTCAGAAAGAAAGGGGAGCTTGTCTTGGAACGAAACATGGCAGCGGGGAGGCAGACACACCTATGACATAAAAATAAAACATAATTATGAACAAGCAGCCAGCCTTTCACCATCTGAAAATTCTACCTAATAATTTCCAACTGTCTTCACAGCGCAAACCTAAGTAGTATTTGAGGACTATCTGCCATCTGGAAACTTCTGCGATCAAGGACATCATGTCTTTCCTAGCCCGGTGGCTGGTTTTCTTGAATATATGGTCCCATCTCTGCCTCAGTGGCTCTCCAGGTAACACAAAAAAGGACTGATCCAAAAACGTCCCCAGCAATTGTCTATGTCAATTGCCCAGCAATTGAAAAAGACCCTCAAGCTCAAAGTTCTAGTCTGCTTCTCCCACATCAATACTCTATTTAAAATGCTTCTGACTAACATTATTAGGTCCCCGAAGCAGACAGGCACGCTGCCTCCCATTCTATTTGCCAGTTGAAAGAATTTTCATAACGAATACATTTCTGTATTCTGCATTCCAAACCATGACTCTCCTTTGATTGAAGAAGAGTTTAAGGCCATTGTTCATTGCTTCAGATTAAATCACAGGCTGTTCTAAAGTAATCAGGTTCTCTCAATAAGGTTTTCTTATCCCTTCCGGAATTTCCATTTTTATGTGTGCCATTATTGCTTCCTATCTAATGCAATATTGTTTTGATCTAGGCCTAAATATCATGACTTGTTTTGCTTTTTGTCTAGAATGCCAAAGCCAGAGCTCTTACATCATATATTTCCAATAAACTCAGGCTTAGCGTACATACATAATACATAATCCAGTTTCATTTGAAAGCAGCTGTTGCTTTCCCTGGCTGGAAAACAGATGCTATGCTGTGCAAATGAGGCAACTTCAGATCATGCCTCTGTTTCGAAAGCTTAAATTAAAGCTTAAAGCTTTAATTCTCAGACTTTTATATAACTGCGGTGTCTGATGTATCATCTACCTCAGGTAGTCTTTGACGTACGATCACAATTGAGTTCAAAAATTCCATTGTCAGTTTTGCTTCATTTTACAACCTTTCTTACCACAGCCATTAAGTGAATCACTATAGTTGTTAAGTTAGTAACACGGCTGTTAAGTAAATCTGGATTCCCCACTGACTTTGCTTGTCAGAAGGTCGCAAAATGTGATTGCATGACCCCCCCCCACTGGAACAAAGATATGGGTCTGTTGCCAAGCAACTGAATTATGATCACATGACCATAGGGATGCTGCAGTGGTCATAAGTTTGAAAAATGGTCATAAGTCACTTTTCCCAGTGCTGTTGTAACCCCGGGACACATGCCAGTTGTCAAGCGTCCAAATTTTGATCACGAGACTTATGGTTCTGGGGGATTTTAACCTGCCCTCCCTGGGGGGGGTGTCGGCGGTGGCCCGAGAGTTCATGGCTTCCATGATGGCCATGGACCTGACCCAGATTATTCAGGGTCCGACTCATGAGGGGGGAAACACGCCCGACCTTATTTTTATCTCTGGGCAGTGGCTTAATGGTCTGGGTGGGGTTTCTCCAATCTATCAACCCCTTTCATGGACAGACCATTATCTCCTGCAGCTGGGCCTCCATTATGCCACCTCCCGCTGTGGGGAGGCGGAACCGACCAGGTGGTTCCGTCCCAGGCGCCTGATGGACCCAGATAGGTTCCAGACGGCGCTTGGACTGATTCCTGCCTCCCTTTCCTACAGCCTGGTCGAGACCTTAGTTGACACCTGGCAACGGGCTGCTTCGGAGGCTCTCAACCGCGTTGTGCCTTTGCGGCCTCTGACCCGGCTCAGGTCCCGGTTGGCCCCTTGGTTTTCTGTGGACCTGCGGGAGATGAAGTGCCGGA
The DNA here is from genome assembly GCF_964194415.1 of Vipera berus. NCBI lineage: Eukaryota > Metazoa > Chordata > Lepidosauria > Squamata > Viperidae > Vipera > Vipera berus. The sequence goes on along the minus strand of NC_138203.1, from coordinate 94,425,753 downwards.
GGAGGGGCCTAGAGAGCATTTGGAGGTCCAGTCGGTCCGAATCTGACCGAATACAGTTAAGATCTTTTTCTAGATCTTACCTTGTGGCAATGGAGGCGGCGAAGCGTGCTCACTTCGCTGCCCTCATTGCGTCCGCAGATAACCACCCAGCCGCCCTGTTTAGGGTGACCCGTTCCCTTTTAAATCAGGGGACAGGGGAGGACCCCTTGTGGGGACGGGCCGAGGAGTTTAGTCAGCATCTGCTGGATAAAATCGCTCAGATTCGGGCTGGTCTGGACTCTGACTGGGCAGTATCTGATGAGGGGGAAGCGATGGGTTTGGCCGATAATATTTGGGAGGAGTTTGATCCTGTGACTCCGGATGAAGTGGACAGGATCATGGGGAGATTAAGTGCCACCACGTGCTTGTTGGACCCGTGCCCCTCCTGGCTGGTTTATGCAGCTCGGGAGGTGACACGAGGCTGGCTCCTGGCAGTTATTAATGCTTCCTTGAGTGAGGGGTGCTTCCCTGCCGCCTTGAAGGAGGCGGTGGTAAGGCCCCTCCTCAAGAAACCTGCCTTGGATCCAGCTATTTTAAATAACTTTCATCCTGTCTCCAACCTTCGCTTTCTTGCGAAGGTTGTTGAGAGCATGGTGGCACGGCAGCTCCCTTTGGTCCTGGAGGAAACTGAGTATCTGGATCTGTACCAATCGGGTTTCAGGCCCGGGTACAGCATGGAGACGGCATTGGTCACGCTGGTGGATTATCTCTGGCGGGCCTGGGACAGGGGTTATTCCTCTGTCCTGGTCCTATTAGATCTCTCAGCGGCTTTTGATACTATTGACCATGGTATCTTGCTGCGACGTCTTGGGGGGTTGGGAGTGGGAGGCACCGTTTTATGGTGGTTCTCCTCCTACCTCTCGGGCCATTTGCAGACAGTGTTGGCAGGAGGGCAGAGGTCAACCCCGAGGCCCCTTAGTTGTGGGGTGCCCCAGGGGTCGGTCCTCTCTCCCCTCCTGTTCAACATCTATATGAAGCCACTGGGTGAGATCATCCATGGTTTCGGGGTGAGGTATCATCAATATGCTGATGATACCCATCTTTTCATCTCCACCCCAAACCAACCCAGTGATGCCCTCGATGTGATGTCCCACTGCCTGGAAGTGGTACGAATCTGGATGGGGAAGAACAGGCTCCAGCTCAACCCGGCCAAGACTGAGTGGCTCTACGTACCGGCATCTCGTTTAGTCCAAGAGGTTCCGTCTTTGGTTATGGGAGGTGAGGTGTTGCCTCCCCTTGATAGTGTGCGCAACTTAGGTGTCCTCCTGGATACACGACTCAGTTTTGAAGATCATACTGCTAAGCTTGTAAGCCGCCCTGAGTCTTCGGAGAAGGGCGGGATATAAATGGAATTAAAATAATAAAAAAATATATAGGAGTTGTGGCCAGGGGGGCATTTGCCCAGGTTCACCTGGTGCGCCAGTTGCGCCCCTATCTGGACCGAGATGCTCTATGTACAGTCACTCATGCACTCGTTACCTCCCATATAAATTACTGCAATACTCTCTACATGGGGCTGCCCTTGAAGACCAGCCGGAGGCTCCAGCTGGTGCAGAATGCAGCTGCGCGGGTTGTGATGGGAGCATCCCGATACTCCCATATTACACCCCTCCTGCGTGAGCTACATTGGTTACTGGTTGTCCTCCGGGTGAGATTTAAGGTGCTGGTTCTTACCTATAAAGCCCTACATGGCTTAGGCCTGGGATATTTGCAGGACCGTCTGCTGCCAGGAATGACCTCCCATCGCCCGGTGCGCTCACACAGGGAGGGCCTCCTCAGGGTGCCGTCGGCTAGACAATGTCGGCTGGCGACCCCCAGGGGGAGGACCTTCTCTGTGGGAGCGCTGGCCCTGTGGAATCAACTTCCCCTTGAGCTCTGGATGGCCCCGGATCTCCGCTCCTTTCGTCGCAGCCTTAAAACATTTCTCTTCCATCAGGCTGACCTGGACCGACGATAGGGATTTTTAAATAGAATATTTTTAATATTTTATCATTTTATCATTGGGGCTTGTTAGTTTAATCTTTTTTAACATTTGTATTATTATGTTTTATTGTTGTTAGCCACCCTGAGTCCTTCGGGAGATAGGGCAGCATATAAGTCCCAAAAATAAATAAATAAAATAAATAAAGTGTGAAAAATGGTCATGGCATATTTTTCCAGTGCTGTTGAAACTAAGAATGGTTACTTAAATGAATGGCTATAAGTCAAGGACTACCTGTATAAAGAAAGCTGCTACAACCTCAGCCCTTGAATTTGGATGTGCATGAGGGGGTCTGGCCTTGCCCTCTGCTCCACCTCACCCCTCCCCTCTATGGCTGGGCTAGAACAATGCTGTGGGGGTGATGTTCTGTGTGTTGACAAGGCTTTGCCAGTATCCAACTCAGCTGCTCTGCTGGCCCAACAGAAGAGGCTCGGCCACAACAGGTACAACTAATTTAATGTTAAAATCATAGCCCCCCCATACAATAAAACACCCCTCTATGTTTATTAAGCGCTCACAAATGTTATTTAGACAGGTTTGGAGTTGTAGGGGAAAAGTAAAACTTATGGGGATTCTGGGAAAGGACAGAATGCATGGCTGGTAAAATTTTAGTACTGACAAAGTCATTAGTAGGGGATTTCTGTTTTTTTTTAATGAGATCTTGCAGCAATCTCCCAGGCAGTAGTACAGAACGCTTTTCAGAAACTGTCCTGTTTTCATATGCTAGTGCAGAAATATTTTTCTTAGTGGCTGTGAAGCCTCCTTAACCCAAATTGTTTTTATTTTGAAGCTACAAAAATCCATCTGACCACCAACTGGTAACACAGAGCTACAGAACTGATATCTTTAGTGTTTCCATCATCTGCATATTATCCATAGTGCTTATCCAGATTTTTGTTGCCTATGTCTGGTACCTTTTACCTCCAGAGGCTGCACTCAGAGCCCTCCCTGTGGGCATCCGCGCCAAGTCTCGGAAGTGGCAACAGTCCCTCTTCAACCAGCCGCCCCCCACAAGTGTCCCTCCCCACGAGCGACATTGAGGTGACCACACCCACCTTGGCCACACCCACCCAATCTTCCATGACCACCACAGCCACACCCACCCAGTAGGCCCCACCCACCTGGAACCCAGTGATAAATAGGTGGGTTTTGGGTTGCAGTTTGGCCACTCGGTCTCTAAAAGGTTTGCCATCACTGCCTTATGGGCTGTGGCCAGTCAGCCCACAGGAGAATAGTTGATTTATTCCTGTAATCTGCCCTTGGTTTGTGACTTTGGCCTTACAGAAAGTTCATATGATATCCAGTTCTTGGAAGTAATCTGGGCAACAAGTACCAACCACGAGTACTACCTTTATTGTAAGGTTACAGGAACAGAACTTTGCAAGTCTGTAAGTATTTGCAGGACCGTCTGCTACCGGGAATGACTTCCCATCGCCCAGTGCGCTCAAACAGGGAGGGCCTCCTCAGGGTGCCGTTGGCCAGACAATGTCGACTGGCGACCCCCAGGGTGAGGGCCTTCTCTGTGGGGGCACCTGCCCTTTGGAATCAACTCCCCTTGGAGCTCCGGATGGCCCTGGATCTCCGTTCCTTTCGTCGCGACCTTAAAACATGGCTTTTTCAACAGGCCGACCTGGACTGATGGAAGAGAGGTTTTCTTAATTTTGTTTTATTGTGTTTTTAATTGGACTATTTATGGGATATTTATGGGATATTATGATTTAATACATTTTAATGTTTGTATTTTGTGTTTTTATCGTTGTTAGCTGCCCTGAGTCCTTTGAGAGATAGGGCGGCATACAAATCCCATAAATAAATAAATAAATAAATAAATAAATAAATAAATAAATAAATAAATAAATAAATAAATAAATAAATAAATAAATAAATATTTGTGTGTCCCCCCCCACCACCGACTTTTACTTTCATGATACTAAAGGGAGTCCTTTCTGAGCCATTTTCTCCCAACCCTCCTCTTGACTCAGATTTCTTTTATTAGACTATTGTCTAGGCTGTGGCTCTTCCTCCTGTCTCCCAAAGACCTTTCCACATACCATTTTGCAGGGTTTTTCCAAGTTATTTCTTGCTGCATGTTACCATATCTAGGCATTGTGTTCAGAGACTCCAACTGTTTAGTGGAAGAGGAAACCAGGATGCCCAAACTTGTTCCACAAATTTCCTTTGCTTTACATTTTATTCTACATTTGTTAAGCTAACATGAGAGATCTCCATAACAATCTTCTTCCTCCTCATTCTTAGTCCAAAGCATTTCCCACTGTCTTGGTCAGCTCTTGCAGCTAGTTGTTAATTCAGTTTCTTTTTTACTAGATTGGGCAAAGTCCAACTCTAGAACAACTCTAGTTGCTAATCGCCCTTCTGTAATTCAAAGCACATATTGCTTTTCTTCCCCTTTGGTTAATAATAATAAAAAAAACAAGCCAGTGTAGTGGTTAAAGGTGGAGAAAGGAAGGATGTAAATCATCTCTGCCAGAGTTTTTGTTAATTAGCTTGAAGCATACCAAAAAATAATAATTCATTTCTCACCAGCTGGTCGAAACAGCATGGCCTGCATCCAGAATGAATGTAGTGCAATAGAGTTCCTGCTTTTAGATCAGCCTCAAGGTTTATATGTCAGCTCATTAATCAAACTTCATACAATTCGCTATAATAGCAACCAGGATGAACACTGTAATGTACTGGGTCTTTTACTTGACCTGTTTTCACGTGTCTTTGAATGCTGCTTGAGATTGCCTAATTAGGGTGTCTGTGTAACGGTCGCTGGATGCCCACACATGCAGTCTCCAGGACGATCATTGGTTGGTGTGCCTTCAAACCAATTGGCCGCCGCCTAGTGGCCAGCAGTATAAGTAGCTGCGTAGAAGCCTCTGTTCTCAGTTCTGTTCCTGTTACTACAATAAAGCAATGTTCCTGTTTGAACCCTCTCGTCTCGCCTCCTGCTTCCAAGAAACCCACTACACAACAAGCACCTTATTCTGAGACAGGAGAAAGTGGAGAAATACTATTGTACACACAAGCAGGAAACAGAAAAGGGTCAAAAGATGCCAGGCTTTACAAGGATGACAAAGAGGGCCTCATCCTGCCCCAAAGGTTCCTTTCACCAGAATATTTGTTTGTTTGTTTGTTTGTGTCCCATCCCACCTTTCCTTTGGGAACTCAACGCATCATAGACCCCAAAACACCCTGTAAGATAGGTTGGGCTGAGAGAAAGCGGCTTCTTCAAAGTCAGCTAGTAAACTTCCAGAGCTGAGGAGTAGTGGACAAATCCAGACTTTCTTCTTTGTTCCTAGTCCAATATTTTAACCACTGTACCACAGTTCAGCTCCAGACCAGCAGACTCTCCCAACATTGCCTCACCATTTTTTAATGCTTTTCAAACAGCCAGCTTGTCCACCAGCTTGTCTTAAGTATAGTCACAAATCTCAGCTAATCTCAGGGTGGGTTTTTTCTGGTTTCTTGGAAACAATTGCAGTTGCTAACTGCCACCCACAGCTCAAGTGTCTCTGTTGCCTGAGAAACACAACGTGGGCATGGGCTGTGGTAAGCGACTGAAATTCAGTTCTCCTTCCTTCCCTGCTGTCCTTTTTTGGTCAAACTGGGATTTAACTGGGCCTGAGACATTTATGACCTTCTAACTACACACAGTGCAAAGAAGTCTCCATTCTGTTTTCACTACTTTATCAGGACAACAAAATCATGGAAGCTGGGTTTATTTATTATAAGCTGCTTTTCAAGTCCTAAGGCAGATAGAAGTGAACTTTGTTTGGGCTCAGTGAAGAAATGCAGTGAAATGATTCTCTCATTTCCTGATTCACCTGTACAGAAGAGTTTCTATTTTCAACCATGACTAGATGGACTTTAGGTTGATCAAGCAAAACATTATAGGTCTTACATAATTCATAAACAAAGGTTATTCCTCTGAGGAACCATCAAAGAACTCAAACAACCCAAGAAGGACCAAATAGAAAATAACCTTCCTGCACCTCTGGACTGTTTTGAGCCCGACATTCTTAAAATAACAAACAATTTAGATGAAAAAAATATGCCCAAATGACAGTGGTAGCATTAAGAAGACAATGTTCTCAGAGGAGACAGTGACCCCAACTATCTCAGCAAGAGTCACATAGTTCCTCGGTTTCCTGGCACAAATTGGGATTGGAGAAAAGAAGGAAAGCAAGTACATTCTGATATTTAGGCACAGCATGTTAACTCCTCAAATTGTCAATTTACAAACTTGGCAGCAATATTCCACTGTGTTGATTTTTTTAAAAAGAATTAAAAACATATTTTTAGTGTTGACTTAAAAAAATTATCTGGGTAATTAAGTAATATTGTTAAATGTAAGATATTTGGTACTGGCTAATGAAGAAGTTTGGCTCTGGCCTGTCTGAAAAAGGATTTTCTTCCTTTTATAGTAGATTATATTGCCCAAACCTGAAGGGGAAAATGGATATGATTTTGTCTATCAATTGGTGAGATTTGACTGACAGAATCTTCTTCAAGAGGTGCTGAGCTATCATAGAAGCTTAAAACATTGGCTGCCCAGTTCAGTTCCTACTGCCATTTTTTACAGCACAGTTTTTGTTTGCTTTTCTTTTATAAAAAACCTCTTAAGGGATATAATCTCAGTTTGTTTTGGTGCCTTGTTGGACTGGAGCACATCTTCCTTTCAGCAGCCATCAGTAACTAACTTCTGAGGAAGACCCAAAGGACCACCTTAATCTCAATAACCAGTTCTTGCTTGCAGTCATCGTCTGTGTCTTCCTGAACAAACTGCATATTTGAAACCATAGAAAAAAGACTCATTAAGAATTGCTTTGCCTTGTTTACCTTATCTTTCCCCTCCTCTTCTTCCTCATCATGTCTTCTTCTGAGGACATGATATAGGCTATTATTATCATTCATCACACAGTCAGCTAGATCTTCAGGCTGGATTTTACACTTTTATCTACCTATCAAGTCCTTCCCAAAAACCTGGGATGGGCAGATGTGTATGTTTGATGGTGCTAAACGTATCATCACAGGATATAAGCCAGGGATGTCAAACTGCCGGCCCACGGGCCGGATGCATCATGCCAAAACCGTACCCACCCCATTGCCAGTAATGGGAAAAAAATTGCGATACGTCATGACACGTCATGTGACGTTGTGAGTTTGACATCCCTGATGTAAGCTGTTCCAAGCAAAGCAGTCTTTTGTAATTAACTGATGTTGATTTTGTCAATGTTGATGGTGTTCACATGGGGCTCCAGATGTTTGAGGGTTGTTTGGGGCTATTATTATTAGCAGCGGTATGTAAGCCATTCTGGGAGTCTGTTAAGCTGAAGAATGTATTGCAATCTACTTGGGTTCAGTTAAGACACAAGGAAATAAATATCCATTTATCATTCAGTGATTAATAGGAAATCATCTCCCCCCCCCCAAATACCACCAAACAGAATATGAACTTTCTTCATGTTCTTAAGCTTAAGTTTGAATTGAGGCTCTTTGTTTGTCCATTGGAGAGCCAGTTGGTGGGGTAGTTAAGGTACCAGGCTAGAAGCTGGGGGATGTGAGATTTAATCCTGCTTTAGGCATGAAGGCAGTTGTGTGACATTGGGCCAGTCCCTCTTTCAGCCCTACAAAAAAGGCAAGAGGAAGGCAAGGGCAACCCACTTCTGAGATCTTGCCACATAAACTTCAGGGACTTCTACAGACAGTTGCCAGAAGTCAAGACTGACTCAAAGGCTGACACACACAAACACTTGCCCATTGCTTTAAGCTCTGACACCCCCCCCCCAAATATCGTTCCTGATTCCTTTCAGCACCAAGACAATGTTAGACACAATCCTCCACCCAATGCACACACGCACTTTTCTTTGAGGTTAGAAAAACGAGCTGTCTCCTTTTTAAACCCAGCTCCAGCACTGATTGCCTTCTACTATATACACTCTTCTCCCTTGCGCCTGCTCTTCTTGAGTGGAGGAAATGAATTATCTCCATCTGTTAACTGATCCCATTTGGGCCATTAAACCATAATGACAACAAACAGCTGCCTTGTGTCAGGTCAGAAGAGGCATCTCTGTACAGCATCAAACCTATTGCTTTATGCGTGGAAAGCTCGGGCTTTGTGTGGTACCGTGACTAACATCAGAACTATAAAAATATATCCCACCCCCACCCCCCTCCAACATTCTGCAGTGAATTGTGGGAATTTGGAGAATGTTCACAGGGTCAGCTTTCCACCAAACGATACCTCAAGTGAGGGACATCTTTGGCACTGTCATGATCTGCAACCTTCAGCAGTAAGAAACTGTGAGAAGGACAATACTCAAACTTCTTCCTCAAGAGAGGGAAAGATTTCTTCAGGAAACCCTTGGTCAAAATACATATATTTGCTTTTGTTTATTTGGAGACTCCATCTTCCCAGTCCTGTAGCAAGGGCAAGGCAAGGGCCGTACAAACAAGGTTGGCACTATTTTCAGAAGAAAATATCCACCTCACAAATCTTACCTCTATTTTTAAGAAGGTCATTTACTTGGCCTTAAAGTGTAGACTTTCCTAACCAGGGTGCCTTTTAAATGGACTTCCTGTCTGACACGGCCATTGCTGAGAATTCTGAGTGTTGAAGTCTGCACTTCTGAAGGTTAGCTGACTGAGGAATGCTGATGTACTGTTAAGAAACAAAAACACACCCTACATCTAGCACAGAGGAGAGCAACTTGTGGTTGTAGAACCAGATGCAGCCTCTGATACTACATTTTGTAACCTATAGAAATCTTTCTCAGCAAGACTGTCCAAAACTGAATATATAATTCCCATTTCTGATGGGAAACAAAGAAACTATTAATTCATGAAACAGACACATGACAATTAAACCCTTTACTTTTGGAGGAGCTCTTTACAGCCTTTGCTGCCTCTCCACCATCTTGGCTCCACCCCTCTCCTCCAAATGAGGACAATTAAACCCAATTCCAACCCATGTTGTGTTCCTCACCCCACCTCCACTCCCATAAAGGGCCAGTAAAAAATCTCTGAGGATTCTGAGGAATTATCAAGGTCATTCAATGATTTTTTTTAGAATTCATTCTAGCACTTGGAAACATCAATGGTAGTGTTTGAGGCATTTCTTTTTAATCCTTCCTTTCCCTTTGCTGACCACCTCTAGCTTACCTCTGCTGATGATAAATTTTCTCTGTAAGATCATGCAACCATAAAATGAGACATTTGTTCTTTAAAAAAAATCTATGTATTTATCAATCATGCACCTATCCATCTCTCTATCCACCCATTCATGCATGCGGTTCTGTTTTGGCATTATTTGCAAGTATGGATTTTCCTTACTATATAAGATGAAAAATGTGCATTGTGTGATGAATGAATCTGTACTTAATCTGGCCATATGTACTTTTTGTTTCCTCTGCTATGTGAGTATCTGCCTGCCTAATAAGGTTACAGTACAGCAAATACATCCTCTTATTTAGTGCCCATGACAGTTTCCAGCATCATTTCAATTCAGGTTTGCCTGCACAAGGAGGTAGACTAAACTTGTGTGGATTGCAAGAAATCACAACAGGCTTTTTCAGCCTGATTGAGCACTAAAAATAGTTGTTGTTCCAGTTCCTTTTCCAACACAATCACCTTCCCCTGCACTGAATAATTTGTGATTCCCCTGAGACAGGACAGCTGGTGAAAGTGGAATCTAACTGAAGCTAAGATGGCTCAAGAACCACAACTCAAGCAGGGGCACTCATTTATGCAAACAATCTTTTGGGATTCCTGCTGAAGATCCAATTCTGCATGCAGAGTTCTGCTGCTGAGGTTCTACAGCAGGGGTCTTCAAACTTGGCCCTTTTATGACCTGTGGACTTCAATTCCCAGAATTCCTCGGCCAGCGTGCCTGACTGAGGAATTCTGGGAGTTGAAGTCCACAAGTCATAAAAGGGCCAAGTTTGAAGACCCCTGTTCTACAGTCATGTCCCTTAGTTGGGGGTATTATTCTACTCAGAGATGGAAGCTGTTGTGTTAAATCACCTAGCTACCATCCTTTTCTCCCAGTATATTGCCATTTGCTGACCAAAAACTTCTTCCTCTTACACACACATCATTAAATAATTAATATGAGATAGATGAGTTTCTAAAGATCCTTTCCATTGTTTGGCCTCCATGTCTTAAGCTTAATATCTAAATACATGCTCTGGCTGAGTGTCTTAGAATAGGAATGTCATGCAGGATTTTGTTGTCTCCACCTACCCCCATCCCACTGATCTAAGCCAGAGGTGTCCAAACCTGGCAACTTTAAGACTTGTAGACTTCAACTCCCAGAATCCCCCAGCCATTTCCCTGATCTAAGCATTCAAGGGAGAAGTCCTTGGTATCCTTGGAAAAGAATGTTTAGCACTTACTAGCTTGGCATTGGGGTCAATGGAAGAAAGGGTACAGAGAAGGGCAACAAAGATGATTGGGGGACTGGAGGCTAAAACATATAGGGAACGGTTGCTGGAATTGGGTATGTGTAGTTTAATGAAGAGAAGGGTGAGGGGTGACATGATAGCAGTGTTCCAGTATCTCCGGGGCTGCCACAAAGAAGAGGGAGGCAAGCTATTCTCCAAAGCGCCTGAAAGCAGGACAAGAAGCAACGGATGGAAACTAGTCAAGGAGAGAAGCAACCTAGAACTAAGGAGAAACTTCCTGACAGTTAGAACAATTAACCAGTGGAACAACCTGCCTCCAGAAGCTGTGAATGCTCCAACACTGGAAGTTTTTAAGAGGAGACTGGACAGCCATTTGCCTGAAATGGTATAGGGTTTCCTGCCTGAGCAGGGGGTTGGACTAGATGACCTCCAAGGTCCCTTCCAACTTCTTCTTCTTCTTCTTCTTCTTCTTCTTCTTCTTCTTCTTCTTCTTCTTCTTCTTCTTCTTCTTCTTCTTCTTCTTCTTCTTCTTCTTCTTCTTATTATTATTATTATTATTATTATTATTATTATTATTATTATTATTATTATTATTATTATTATTATTATTATTATTATTATTATTATTATTATTATTATTATTATTATTATACTATGCACCCAAGTATCGTGCTCTTTCTGGAAACATTGTCGCTTGTCATCTTTCCTCCACCTTAAAATGGTTGGGGTTTTTTAAATCTTTCTTCCCATGACCCTCTGCTTCAGTTCCTCATCCTGAAACACATTTTTTTAGCCCCTGCAGCAAGAAAGCTTATTACTGTACCTTCACAGGCCACTGGCATCTCGGTGGGGGCTGCAGTAACTCGCCAAGGTTATCCCAGGCAGACAGCAGAGTTAGACCTTTGTGGCTGGCTTTTGTAATAACAGTGTCAGATCCAGACCTTGTCTCCTCAACATTTGTTTCAGTAACTATTTCAATTTTCTTCCAAGAGTTGAAATTAGCCCTTTAAATGTAGCTGCAAAACATAATGCTATTTCAATCCTGGGGAAAAGCTGGAGCTTTCGCTTTTTTAAAGATCAGGCCTTAATCTTAAAACGGGACAAAGAGTATCTAAGGTGGAGCCTGCAGTCAGCATAATGTCTAGAGAAAACTTCCTGGGCATTTACTCTCTTCTGTCCCCCTGCATTTTCCCACAGGTGATCCATTGGTTGCAATAGGAATTCACCAACTAACCTGTTGCCCAAGCCTGATGTCATGGGGTGAGAGAGAGTGACTGGCCCAAGATCACCTAGCTGACTTTCATGGCTAATGTGGGACTAAAGCTCTTCTATGTCTTCTACGTTCTAGCCTGGTACCTTAACCACTAGACCAGGGGTAGGCAACCTTGGCTCTTTTATGACTCGTGGACTTCAACTCCCAGAATTCCTGAGCCAGCACAGCTGGCTCAGGAATTCTGGGAGTTGAAGTCCACGACTCATAAAAGAGCCAAGGTTGCCTACCCCTACACTAGACCAAGCTGCCTCTGTTTGTTCTATACCTCTGGCTGATTTCTTTTATTCTTTAAGACCCCCCCCCCTTAATTAAAAGTAACAGAAAGCTATCGTGTTGCAAAGTAAATTACCAACTTCCAAAGCTAATAGCCATCTTTACAGGCATGACTCTAAGAATTGCTCAGGCCCTCTATGAAACAGTTTTAGTCTTCTTCCTGGATGATTTCACTTTATTTCAATAATCTCAACGAGTTCTTATTGCTGATACAAAATATTTATTGGATCCAGAGTACCACAACCCTATAAAAAAGAATCTGTAATGCTGGCTGGAGTTGCAGGAGTTGATCTCAGATCATCAGAAACATACCAGAATAACAGAATAACAAAATAACAAGAGTTGGAAGGGATTTTGGAGGTCTTCTAGTCCAGAGGTCCCCGACCTTTTGAGCACTAGGGACTGGTTCCATGGAGAGAGGTTTTTCTGCAGACTGGAGGGGGCGTGGTTTCATGTACTGCCTGCCTTCCATGGATGGGGCTTTGTTTGTTTGCGCGGCCCAGTTTCTGGCATGCCGTGGCCCGGTGCCAGTCCACAGACCTGGGATTGGTCTGTAGACTGGCAACCCCTGCACAAGCAAAAAACCCTACACCATTTCAGGCAAATGGTTGTCCAATCTCTTCTTAAAAGCCTCCAGTGTTGGATCACCCACAACTTCTGGAGGCAGGTCATTCCAGTGACTAATTGTTCTAACTGTCATGAAATTTCTCCTTAGTTCTAGGTTGCTTCTCTGCTTGATTAATTTCCATCCATTTCTTCTTGTCTTGAATTCAGGTACTTTGGAGATAGGTTGACACCCCCCCCTTTTCTTTGTGGCTGCCCCTTAGGCACCAGTTCGAGAAAGCTGGTGGAAAGCTTTTCAGAGATTTAGAAGATGATTGTAAAATGCCTTACTTCTCATCACACCCACTTTGGACCATCTATCTATAAAGATGGTCCATGTAATTCCAATGGTCCAAGCTTAGACCCCTACGTGGAATGAGCATTAGGACACCATATGCAGTAGGTTGGCTTAGCAAGTGAGAATCCCTATAGATTACTGTGTAAAGAAAAGGTCCTGTGATGGATTCTTTTGGGAGAATGTTTCAGAGCACAGGAAAAAAAATGTATTTTTTTTCTTTCCTTTGTTACAGTGGAGATTTTTATTATACAAAAATAACAACTCTTAAACAAGATTTGTGATATCTACATATTTCTAATGCTTATCACTGTATTTAAAAATGAATATACCTATTTCCTTTTTCTCTTTCCCTCATCTTGAATTGCCTACCCATGTACAAAGCAGGAAGGTTAATTAGCGCCAGCCTTGCCTGCCCTCTCAGCTGTGGATTTTGGGAGGGGAAGCCCTATAGCCATCTTAATTTTGGCTGGTTTTGTTATTGGCTGGCATTTTCAGTATTGTCAGATAAAGGCAGGCTGCTGCCCATCCTGAACCCCTGCAGGGTCTTTAGCACAGCACTGGCTCTCTTGTCTTTGGCCAAGAGAGGAAAGATTTCTTACCAGCTGCAGGTTGGCTGTTGGTTGTTAACAGGACTGCAGGAATTGGCATGGCTGCTTGGTTCTGCTGCTCAATTCAGCTTTCAGCTGCTTTTGTGTCTGAATTCTGCACACACACACACACACACACACACACACACACACACATTTTCCCCTACTAGTTTGCTGAACCAGACATTTCCTTCTTTCTCACCCGCCACCTTCTCTTCTTCTGCTCTCCCACACATATACAATCTCTGGTCCCTTTGTCTTTACCCTAGTTTCATACCTCATAACATTTACTTTCACCAAATCCTTCCACAGGCTAACTACCAGAATCAAGCAAAGTAACATTACAGTCTTACTTCTTTATTCCATACATTTCTTAGAACATCCACACCCAAGAGTTCCTTTTTGGTTCTTCCTCTTATAGTTGAAGCTTAGATGTAGCCCAGCTACTCATACTTGAAGTCATTGGGAGTAATGGAAGGGAGAAGAAAAGGCTCTCGTTGACTGTTACCTTTGCACGTACCTCCATAAACCACGAAGCCTCCAAACTGCACTATTGTGTAACCCTTCAAGTTGTTTTCAAGGAACTAGAGAACAAAGCAGAAGCTCAGTTAAAACAATAGCAAAAAATTATGTCGGTGTATATTTGGGGCATGTTCTTTGATCCCTAATTGCAACAATCATTTGAAAGGAACCCACAGGCTGTATGGACAAATGCAGACAAATGCAGACAAATGCATTGGATATAGGATGAAAGTTTATGGTATAAAAACTGCATTCCAGTATTTGAGGAGCTGCCACAAAGAAGAGGGCATCAAATTATACTCCAAAGCACCAGAGGGGTTGGAAACTGACCAAAGAGAGAAGCAACCTGGAATTAAGGAGAAACTTCCTAACAGTGAGGACAATTAACCAGCTTGCCCCCAGAAATCATGGGCACTGCAGCACTGGAGGTTTTTAAGAAGAGATTAGATAGTCACTTGTCTGAAATGGTATAGGATCTCTTGCTTGAGCAGGGGACTGGACTAGAAGACCTCCAAAGTCCCTTCCAGCTTCTATTCTATTCTATTCTATTCTATTCTATTCTATTCTATTCTATCCTATCCTATCCTATCCTATCCTATCCTATCCTATCCTATCCTATCCTATCCTATCCTATCCTATCCTATTCTATTCTATTCTATTCTATTCTATTCTATTCTAGTTCCATTCCAGTTCCATTCTATTCTATTCTATTCTATTCTATTCTATTCTATTCTATTCTATCCTATCCTATCCTATCCTATCCTATCCTATCCTATTCTATTCTATTCTATTCTATTCTATTCTATTCTATTCTATTCTATTCTATTCTATCCTATCCTATCCTATCCTATCCTATCCTATCCTATCCTATCCTATCCTATTCTATTCTATTCTATTCTATTCTATTCTATTCTATTCTATTCTATTCTATTCTATTCTATTCTATTCTATTCTATTCTATTCTATTCTATTCTATTCTATTCTATTCTATTCTATTCTATTCTAGTTCCATTCCAGTTCCATTCTATTCTATTCTATTCTATTCTATTCTATTCTATTCTATTCTATTCTATTCTATTCTATTCTATTCTATTCTATTCTATGAGATTAACAAATTCAGTTCAACAACTGATGATCCAGTTGTTCAGTGACTGAATAGGCATGATTGTGCCAGAAACTTGACAGAATGCTTATGAAATCACTTGACAAATCTCACTGTATAATTCTCCCCTGCCATGCCCAGCACTTTTCCAATTTAAATGTTCAGAATTTCTTGTTTAAAACATTTTATCTAAAAGGATAGAAATGTAATTCAGATAAGAGTCCTTTCCACTCATTTTTTTTCCTTTGGAAATCAACATAATCCTTAGGACTGAAATTGATTATACCAGAAGTGATTAATGATTTGCTCCGGCTAATTTCACCATTCTATCAATGATAGGGGAATTGGGAAAGCAGCTGTCATGAAGCATTAAGAAATAAGACAAATTAGAATTTTTTCCCCCTCCCTTTTCTCAGCAAGGCTTCTGAATTGCTGTTTTTATTTCTGCAGCCCCAAGTCTGCTGATAATTATCCCAAGCTCCTGCCATAGGAAAGAAGAGGATAGCTTTTGCATTGCTTCAGAGAAAGCGTCGTTTGCTCACGGCCTGAAATCGCCTTCTTTTTTCCTTTCAACTGATCTCATGTTGCGCTCAGTTGCCTCCCACTCTTTTTTTCTTTTTAATCAGATGTACAGTACAACATTTGTTTTACTCTTTGGATCCAGCAAACATGCTCCCAACTCACTTGAGACAGTTGGGATTAGATGGGTTTTATTTCCCCAAGAACAGCCAGGTAAAACGGATCTCACTGCTGATATTTAGTAGTGGGAAGGAAGTTTCCTTTGAGCTGACCTGGGCATGCCAACTTCTTTCAAAGATGGCAAATGCCTTTTTGAGCAAGGCCCCAAGAGCATCTTCATTCACACTATTATATTTGCTAGAAAGCAAATCTAGTGGTTTTTTTAAAAAATAAAATGGAAAGTCTGGCTTAAACAATAAGGTCAGGGGGTCTCACCTTTTTTTTATCCCATTTATATCCCGCCCTTCTCCGAAGACTCAGGGCGGCTTACAATCTAAGCACAAATCAATGTGCTTAGCAATAGCCTTCATTCTATGTATATGCCTGCTTATTAGGGCTTTCGCCCCCCCCCCAAGCGGCATTATTACAAAGTCAGCTTATTGCCCCCAACAATCTGGGTCCTCATTTTACCTACCTCGAAAGGATGGAAGGCTGAGTCAACCTTGAGCCTGGTGGGACGCGAACCTGCACTAATTGCAGGCAGCTGGTGTTACTTAAGGAGGCATTAGCCCACTGCTCCACCAAGGTTTCATGGTGAAACCTTCCCCTTTGGCAGCCATGAAATGCCATGGCAGCAGCACGGCGGTAACAATATGGCGTCCACATTCTTTCATGAATTCACAGAAAATTGCATGGCATTTTCTTTACCTCTGTTCTGTCATGGATTACTTCTGTGAACCTTTCAAGCAATGTGTAAATAAAGCCAATCTACACTGGCAAGTGTGTACTGGGCATTGCCAAGGTGCTTCTTGAATAGCCACGACTGGTAGCAAGCTACTATGTTTCTCAGGAAGCTGCTTGGAGAAACAACTGACAAATTATATGGTTCGTCACACACAGTCAGCCAGATCTTCAGACTGGATTTGGCATTTTTACCCACCTATCGCAGAGGTGTCAAAGTGCCGGCCTGCAGGCCGGATGCGTCATGGTGAAACTCCGCTCACCCCATTGCTGGCAATGGGGAAAAAAGTCACGATATGTCGCGACATATCACGTGATGTGACCTATCGAGTCCTGTATTATTATATTTTTGTCAGGAAATTGTGTAGCCAGTGTCCAAACGGAATCAGAGACACTGACACGAACTTGTAGTTACCAGCAACCAATCAAAACATAGTTTGCCTCATGCAGGAGCCTGCATTCTCCAACCAATCAACTACAACTATGGGTTCTGGCCCGTTATACATTTTAGTGTTCTAGCTATTAAAATAAATATTGAAACAATTTTTATTGTGCCTCTTTTTACATATAACTCAAAGTGGCAATCACACTAATATCCTGCCTCCTATTTGCCCCACTGTGATAACCCTGGAAATTGGAATGGGCCAAGAGAGAGTAAGGGGCCCCAAGTCACCCTGAAAGCTTTCATAACTAAGGCAGGCCTAGAACTCACAGTCGCCTGGTTTCCAGGTCCGCACCTTCACAACTACACCAAATGCTATAGAAAGGAGGGAAATCCTGGGTTATTTCTATACAATAGTACATTCTCTACCATTTTTAATGTACCAGAGGGTTCATCTGTAGATGAATCTTCCTGTTTCTTTTGTGTTCTGGAAATGAGGGGCAGCAGTAAAGGATCAGATTTGAGGGAATCCATGAAAGCCTTTTGTCTGATAATGGATTGGGGAATCTCTACAGGCATGCATCCTGAAAATTGTCTCTTGAACTCTAAATAGGGATTGCCTGTGTAGAACAGTGATTAAAAGATTGTTCTCTGTTTGTGTGTGTGTGTGTGAGTGTGTGTGTGTGTGTGTGTGTGTGTGGCTCCGGACATGTGATCCCTATGCATCTTCTATGCTTGGCTGTCTTTTGCCTTCTAAAGTCTTGTTGTATTTACAAAACATACTTGCAAAATCTTTGGCTGCTCTTCTTTTTGGACATACAAATACCACAAAGGCAGCTGAGCACACAGAGAAATCAGAAAGTTAAATCAAATCAAATGAAATGAAATCAAATGTTATTGCGGTCACCGACCAGCTTAACGAAAAGTTAAGGTTATGTACACCTTCCAACCCTCCTTTCTCCTCCTGGACTGGGAAACTGCTTCCACAAAGATTTGCTAGTGCACCAATACTTGTGAACTGTTCCATCTGCGTATCATCATTTTTCATGTACCATATTATGCATAGTAGCATTTAGCTGTGCTGGTCTTTATCTGGCTTTAATTATATTTAAATTACACACTGTATTTCTTAAAGAAATGTAGAAATTTACACAGGCAAAGAGGCAGCATGAAACTATGCGGGCACCCCTCTCTCTCTCTCTCTCTCTCTCTCTCTCTCTCTCTCTCTCTCTCTCTCTCTCTCTCTCTCTCTCTCTCTCTCTCCTCACACACACACACACACACACACCCTGGTTGCAGTATGATACATCTTTTCATTCCCTGTATGTGTAATGTATTCTGAGCAACTGCAATGAATAAGGATTAAAAGAATCAGCAGAAAAACAGAGCTGTTGGTGTAAGCTGAGAGAAAACAAAGAGTTAATAGTTTGACATTAGCGTTCATGTGAAGGGTAATATTTGGGGATCGTTTACAGCCCAAGCCAATTTGCCTAAAATCAGGGCTTTGTTTGCAAGAATCTAATTGGCAGTTTTGTCATTTTATCTACACATTGGGGAATGGCTTCAACAACAGTCTCATATTTCACTGTGCCAACATTATTAAAAAAAAAGAAGAAGCATGATGTCTGCATTGTAGCTGGTTACTTTAAAAGTACCCTCTCTGTAAGGTAAGCGGAAGTCTGGCAAGGAGAGAGTGACAATGACAGTGATGATGACAATGATGATGATTACAAAAACCAACCCTTGATGGTTATCATTAAGAGGCAGTGTTGGAAGAGAAAAGCTATAACTTTCACACTATTATTAAAGCTATTGATCCATCTACCTTGAGTTCAAGCTATCCAGATTCTTTGCAATATGATCCAAAATGTATGGCATGATAGATAAATCTGTTCTTTATTCTAGCAAAGGATCGGATGAGACTGAACCCAACTGAACCCAACCCAACCGAAGTTCAGAGACAACTTGATGTTAAATGTTTGGTGATATTAAAGTGCTTGAGGCTGATCATTAGAATGTTCAAAATGACTGGACAGAAAGGTCATTCATTGCCTGTTTTTCCTCTGCTCAGGCCGAAAAGAAAATTGCACAAATAGCAACTCCACATAACTCATTTTTCATATTATTAATTAACAAACTGTTTTTTTTTCCAGCACCAGCAGTTACTATTACATCCCCCTCTTCAACAGCCTTTTATTTTTGAATGGCCACTTTTGTATCAGCCCTAGAGACTTGCTAAAGCCATCTTTTCAAAAATTAATCCCACTCAGGCCTTGAATGGCTTGCTCTGAGGCAACCAAATGAATGCAATCTAAATATCCCACGTTCGCCACTTTAAAAGTCTGCTTTTTGTTTTGTTTTTTTCCTCTTTAATCTCTTGATTCCGTTCTATCTCATTCTATTCTGGAATGTATTGGAATTCTAATTACATTCTATTTAATTCTGTTTTTGTTCTGTTTAATTTCTCTTTTATTTGCTGTTGCAGCCTTCTCAGACTCTGAGAGTTTCGATTATTGTTGTGTGAGCTGCTTACGGATTTTGCAAGGAACAGGCAGGGATAATTTTTAAAAATGCAAACCATTCTAGCCACAATTAATGGGCTTGCGGGTGGAATTTTGCATCACCCTTTAGGGCTAAATGTATTTGTGTATAATTAGCTCCATGTAGCTGAAATAAGATTAGCGTCATTGTGACCATAGAAAGCTGGTCTAGATACTTTTATGGCATTAATGTCGAACAGATATGAGACCTATATCCAAACTTACGGAACCTAAGTAATTAACACATGTGCAAAATGGTTCCCTTGACTGTTTAACTCTTCCCTTTGCATTTTTATACATATCTATTGCATGCCTACTGAATGTGAAAATAGCAATGCTTACAGTAGTTCCTCCCTGCCAGAGAAATAAACTATTAGGTTATTACTTGTGGACTTAAATTTTGTTTGGAAAAATGTAACATGCAGCAGCAATTTCAAATCTAGTGTAATTCCAGTTTTTAAAATATACTAGAACATTGCCAGTATATTTCTTTACTATTTTTTTTGTATAAATGGAACAAAATATTATATGCTTAATTGAAATTGGTTTGATATTGCCTAAATGTTCATCTGACATATGGAATATATATCTTGAGTGTTGAGAATTAACAACTTATATTTTTGGAAAATCAACTTTCTGAATTATTTAAAATCTTGAACAAATGCTGCACTTTTGCAAATTGCCTACAAGGCCTGTTCCCAACGTATTTGTTAAATAGCGGGTTCTTTGGTGCCGGAATGAAGACGTGGAACAGAGTACAGGATAACTCATTGTTTATTTCGTGCTAGAACTGTACTGGGGAAATGTCTGCAACTAGCCGCAATATATAGTCTAGCCCCTAGGCGGCAGCCAATAAGTTTGAATCAACCATTGCCGCCTGGAGATAGCCAATTGCAGCACAGGAGACTTGTAGTCTGGGTTTCTGGAGAGCCGTTAGCTGCTCCAGCAACCCACGTGGTGTTTTACAAGAGCCCAGTACATAACAGTATTAATCAACGACCTAGCAGACAATTCTTTTGTAACCTTTCTGTTGGGAGACCAACGGCTACTGAGATGCTGTTTCTCAGGTAGAAAATCCTGACAAAGTGGAGACTAATCTGGCATAATACATCAGCCAGAGAAAGAAATTAGGGTGTGTATTTCCTTTCTAACCTAAAGAACCCATGAAGTTTAAAATTAGTGCCTTGGGGTATCTTGGGATATCCAAAGAAGAACTAGATTCTGTAATAGCACCGTACCATATAGTAACCTTGTTGACTCTCAAGATTCTTTTTTCCACTATGTATTCAAAATGGACTGATTAATATATATATAAATATGCGTTTGTATGTGTGTGTGTGTAAATATATTTATATGTACAATTAAAATGAAATTTGGATGCGCTAGAGAGAGAGAGAGAGAGAGAGAGAGAGAGAGAGAGAGAGCATCCAAATTTCATTTTAATTGTGCCATTGTATACACAGAAAAGTGACAATAAAAATCCTTATCTTTTTTTTCCTCCTCCCAATTCATTTTTCTTTTGTGTTATGCCTTTTAGACTGTAATAGAAAGAACAGGCAGGTGACATTTTGGAGGAACATTGTAAAAATGCTTTAAACATAATGTTCCCTTTTTGACATGATTTATTTATAATATTAAAGATTTGGGGATTATAGAGTACTTTTATCCCTCCAGACTGCCTGTTCTTTATGAGAGGTACGTAGCTCATTCCCAATCAGGTTGGTGGATTTAAAGGAGTGATTCTTTTCTGCAGGAACCCTTCAATTATGAAATGGGTTACCAACTCACATCCATCAAATTCCATCATGATACACACACCCCAAATCATTTTTGATATGAACAGCTTTTTCTAAGAAATGATTTTAATGTGGACATCATAGCAGGTTGACAATACAGTACATATTACTTCAGTGCCATGTATGCAAAGAATTTTCCTGTAAATAATTCATTGTTCTCTTCCTTGCCTCCATCTTCTTGCTAAACTAGTATAGATGCTTAAACCAATGCATGTGGTTAGCTTTCTATAACTTCATCATTGGTATGTCCTCCCTATGTTACAGAACTGGCTAATAATAATAATAATAATAATAATAATAATAATAATAATAATAATAATAATAATAATAATAATAATAATAATAATAATAATAATGATGATGATGATGATGATGATGATGATGATGATGATGATGATGATGGAGGAAGGGACCTTGGAGGTCATCTATTCCAACCCCCTGCTCAGGCAGGAAATCCTATACCATTTCAGACAAATGGCTGTCCAGTCTCTTCTTTAAAACTTTCAGTGTTGGAGCATTCACCGCTTCTGGAGGCAGGTTGTTCCACTGGTTAATTGTTCTAATCTAACCAGTGATTTTTTTAAAAAAAGGTGCTGGAATTCTCATCTTGTTAATCTGGCATGGGTGTGGCCTACTGTGTGGGCTCAATGTCACTTGCATCAGGGGCACATGTTCGGAGCTGGGCAGGACTGGGGCAAATCTGAGGGTCTCCGGTGGAGGGCAGATGGGTCCGGGGCGAGCGCCGGGTAATGGTCCACTGGAGCAGCCTCACTGATATTAAAGGGGGTGGGAGAAGAGATATTAAAGGGGGTGGGAGAAGAGATATTAAAGGGGGTGGGGGAAGACATTAATGGGGGTGAGGAAGACAAATTAAAGGGGGTGAGGAAGTGTGTCTCTGTGTCTCTGTGTGTGTGTGTGTGTGTGTGTGAGAGAGAGAGAGAGAGAGAGAGAGAGAGATCCCCTTTTTGTCAGTTTGCTTACTTTGCAATGCTTTCCTTTCCCCACACTTTTGCTTCCCTGCTGGCTCAATCTCTCTTTCTCTCTGCCACTTCTGCCACCCAGATCTACAGCTGCAGAGCAATTTCGCTCCCCCCCATGGCCGATCTGGGCAGCAGAAGCATTTTTGAAGCCTCTGGAGCTCGCATCCATGGCCGTGGGGCGATTTTACGATGCTTCAGTGGCCCGATCTGGGCTTTGGAGGCCTGCAAAATGCTTCTGCTGCCCAAATCGGCCGTGGGGGGGGGGAGCAAAATCACTCTGGAGCCCTAGATCTGGGCAGCAGAGGCATTTTCCAGGCCTCCGACAGGCCGCTGGAGATTCGTAAAATCACCCCACGGCCATGGATGCGAGCTCCAGAGGCTTCGAAAACGCTTCTGCTGCCCAGATCGGCCGTGGAGGTGGGGGGAACAAAATCGCTCTGCAGCCCTAGAACGCGCGAGTTTGGAGTTTGGGAAAGTGAGCAGGGCCTTAACATAAAAGGCTGGTTCTGCTTTCAAAAAATAGAGAAAGGAGGCAAAGATTATTGGGCTCCTTGCATCATTCCCGCTTGAAGCCATCCTTTGCAACAAGGAAAAATCCAATCTATCCAATGCTACTCAACATTTCAAATCTGTGTGCGCTGAGAGGATAGCTATTTTTAAGATGCCAGTCCTGCACATCTATATCTAAATCTCATTAAACTCATGAGGCTGTGAAACACAGAAAGGAAACACACACACACACACACACACACCACACACCCCTACCTTCCAATCTTGTGAGCAATTGCAACAACCACCTTCCCAAACTCCAAAGTCACACATCCTACTTCCCTTGCTTGCCTGTTGTTGTTAGCTGCGAAGTGTCCCCTTCTCTTGCCCTCAATCTTTCCCAGCATTAGGCTCTTCTCCAGTGAGTCCTTCCTTCTCATCAGGTGGCCAAAGTATTTGAGTTTTAGCTTCAGGATCTGGCCTTCTAAAGAGCAGTCAGGGTTGATCTCCTTGCAGTCCAAGGGACTCGCAGGAGTCTTCTCCAGCACCATAGTTCAAAGGCCTCAATTCTTTGACGCTCAGCCTTTTTTATGGTCCAACTTTCACTGCCATACATTGCAACTGGGAAGACCATAGCCTTGACTATACACACTTCTGTTGGCAGGGTGATGTCTCTGCTTTTTAGTGTGCTGTCTAGATTTGTCATGGCTTTCCTCCCAAGGAGCAAGTGTCTTTTAATTTCTTGGCTACAGTCCCCATCTGCAGTGATCTTGGAGCCCAGGAAAATAAAATCTGTCACTACCTCCATTTCTTCCCCATCTATTTGCCAGGAATTGAGAGGGCCGGATGCCAGGATCTTGGTTTTTTTAATGTTAATGCTTGCCTACTTAATGTTAATGCTTGCCTACTCCAACTCCAAACTCGCGCGTCCTACGATCGTCTTCCCAGTTTGGAGTTCAGAGAAGGCAAGCGAGGGAAGTAGGCTGTGAAACACAGAAAACACACACACTCACTCACTCACTCATGCACCAGCACACCCATCAGCTGCTGAATGAACCTTGGTCTTCCTCTTCAGAGACATCTTCAGTGCCTTGTCGAGGCCGTGGGGGTTTGTCATTCTGCAAGTCTGCTTTTTGCTCAGCGCCTGCCAAGGGCTGGCCAATGGCAGAGGGAGCGGTAGCCTTGCCATGTGCTCCTCACCGGCCCGCTCCCGTGCAAACTCTCTCGCTGACAGTGCCAAAGTGGCAGTTGCCATCGGATGCCCACCTTCCCAAACTCCAAATTCACGCATTCTACTTTCCTCACTCGCCTTCTCCAACTCCAAACTCGCGCGTCCTAGTTTGGAGTTTTGGGAAGTAGGATGCGCGAGTTTGGAGGGAGTAGCACAGCTTGTGCAAAAGCTTTTTTGTGTGTGTGCAAAAAAAGGTGCGGAAACACCGTTCTGAGCATTCTATGAGAAAAAAAGCCCTGGTTCTAACTGCCAGGAAGTTTCTCCTTAGTTCTAGGTTGCTTCTCTCCTTGATTAGTTTCCATCCGTTGCTTCTTGTCCTGCCTTCAGGTGCTTTGGAGAATAGCTTGACTCCCTCTTCTTTGTGGCAGCCCCTGAGATATTGGAACACTGCTATCATGTCCCCCCTCGCCCTTCTCTTAATTAAACTAGACATACCCAATTCCAGCAGCCGTTCCTTATATGTTTTAGTCTCCAGTCCCCTAATCATCTTTGTTGCTCTTCTCTGTACTCTTTGTAGAGTCTCAACATCTTTTTTTTACATCGTGGTGACCAAAACTGGATGCAGTATTCCAAGTGTGGCCTTACCAAGGCATTGTAAAGTGGTATTAATACTTCACATGATCTTGATCCTATCCCTGTTAATGCAGCCTAACACTGTGTTGGCTTTTTTGGCAGCTGCAGCACACTGCTGGCTCACATCTAAGTAATTGTCCACTAGGGCTCCAAGATCCCTCTCACAGTTGCCACTATTGAGCAAGGCACCACCTATACTATACCTGTACATTTGGTTTTTCTTGCCTAAACGTAGAGTTTTACTTTTTTCACCACTGAATTTCATTTTGTTAGATAGCACCCAGATCCTCCTGTATCTTAAGCCAGTCTTCTGGAGTATTGGCTATTCCTGCCAGCTTGGTGTCATCTGCAAATTTGATAAGTTCCCCATCTATCCCCTCGTCCAAATCGTTGATGAAGATGTTGAAGAGCACTGGGCCTAGAACAGAGCCCTGGGACACCCCATTACACACTTCCTTCCATGTAGATGCAGTTCCACTGAGGACCACAAGCTGTGTATGGTGGAAATCTGAGTCTCCATTAAAGTGTGCGTGTGTTTGTGAGAGAGTGTGTGTATTTTACCGGTATGCTGTACAACAACTGAGATTTAAGGTCTAATAAGTAAAATGCTTGATTAGTCAATAGCCAAGACTGAGGCCTGAATGAACGAATGAATTGAATGAATGAATGAATGAATGAATGAATGAATGAATCAATCAATCAATCAATGAATATATGTGTGGGATTTTCAACAGCCACACAAGCATGTGTACATATTTTTGCCACCATTATCTGTAGTACTTTGTCCAGTTCTTCATCCTTGTTTTCAGTTTTCTTTATGACATAAGCAAACTTCTACACCTTCTGGCAGCCTTGAATATCTTGCACCAGAATCTAAGCAGGATCAGCATTAATTGGAATGATGTGGGGCCCGTAAGATATATCCATCATTGTGGAAATCAGAAAAACTAAAATGGCTTTTTCAACCAGATTACAGCAGATACTGCGCATGGGAAAATATAAAATATTTCTTATCTTCCCGAGGATACCCACCAGAGGTACTGAACACAGAAAAATCTGGAGGAGATGTATATTAATAAATAATTGAATAATGACCTCATTTACTGTTTAAACTCTGGGTTTGGGCATTATTATTGTCCATGATTTTCCGTCTGAGGATGATCAAAGTAAGTGAAAACACAAGACACTGCTGCCATTTTTGTAAGCAATAATAAACTCTGCTTCCAAATAAGGGCAGTCGGCTTCAGCAGTTGAAATACATTTGGTTTATTTCTTTTCTGGTTTTTTTTTCTTTTTACATATACATATATCATATACATATGTGAAATCCTTCACTGGTTTGTTCATTGTCAGAAACATAAAAATCCTTTCAGAAGACTTTAGGCTTTGTTGTGCCAAAACAACATTATGTCAACTTATTTAAAAAGAAAGGAAGATAGTAATCATTACGAATATGAACACACAAAAGGAGATGAGAAGAGAGTATAGCATCTCACAGCTTTTTCTAGCAAATTGTCCGCAGACTGTAGAGGGTTAACTATAGCAAGGGTAAAACAGGGAAATGTATTTACTGTATGTACAGAAAAAATAAAGTAAATGTAAACTTAACCTCAAAAATATTATTTCAATGATATATAAAAACAATATCCACGTAAGTGAGAGTCCTTCTGCCATATAGTGAAGGATCTCTCTAAGTGCCTTCATTTAATGTGAAATTGCCTTTGCAGTACCTGAAAAAAAAGAGGGAATGGAGATTTCAAGGGAAATTCTATGATTAACTGACAGGGCAGCCTATCCCAACCTGATGCCCTTCAGACTGAACTACATATTTTCCTGTAGTCCAAAACCAGGAGTGTATTTACTGCATAAAACGGTTTTTGGATTCTTTGGCTAATTGTATGATGAAAGGAGGTTTTGGTTTGCCTCTTTGTCCTCCCCTGGGGAGTAATTAAGATTCTTAGGCAAGGTCCTTACTCTTCTCCCAGGTCCTCATTTCTGGCTTTTGCTCAGCACTCTATATTTCAGAACATAATCCACTCTCTATTTCAGAAAAGCCTGGCCAACAGTTTTAATTGCCCAGTGGATAGTTGGGGAACATCAACATTTACAGGAAGAGTAGCTTATAGATGATGAAGACTTGGGTAATTCATTTTTGGGTTTTGGTTTGCTATTCAGGCTCCACTTGAGGGAAAGGAATCAAAATAAGCAGAAGCTACAGTCTGAGGGCAATTGTTGCTTGGGTTTTACACAGGGACATAGAGAGGCAATTACTCTTGGAAATAATTTAAAGATACGTCTTGAGCAAGGAATTTCAACCAATGTTTTGTTACCTTCCTCTAATAACTGCCTTGAATTATGCCTCTGCTCAACTTCCATTTCCCAGAAAAATCACATTATATAAACGTGTACCAATGCAGTAAGGACAAATCATTTTGATGGCAGCTACTGCATATGAAATTGTGAAAAGATTCAGCTTCAAAAATTGGAGCTGTGGGAGGAATGGAATTTCATGCACTCAAATCACAGGGAATCAAATGGCTGCCCAGAATCCTTCACACTTGCCACAATGAACTTTTTTTTTTACTATATGTTGTTTTTTAACCACATGATGCAAAGAGGCCAAGTTTGAAGAACACTGATTTAGGATTACTCATCTCATCCCTTCTTTTATAAGATATGCCCTGCTTTCCTTGTTTCAGCATGAAAAAGCCACTGGAAGTAAGCAACTCTCTCTTTTTTTTTTTTCAGTGGACCATCTCTCAGTGTGGGGAATATTGAAGGGATATGTCTTCCATTTTAATTCTTTTGAACAGGTCTCAGAAGAACCAACATTAAAAAAAAGAGGATCTCTTCCTTGCACTTAAAATCTTGGCCAATCTTCCAGGCTGATATGAGGTAAAATGAAATGAGATGCCTTTTCTGTTTTATAGTGAAGCTTTCACAAGACTTGATCTTTCAAGAAATAGAACAACTTGAATCTGATCTAGCACAGATTTGTTCTTTAATTCCAGTGGAAAAATAAAGTGCCACAGATGTAAAGAAGCAAAAACACAGCACACAGTTCCTGTTGATTCTCTTTTACAGTTTCAGGGAAATGGGGTAAACTAGAGCACTTGTACATTGGCCAGATGGATTTATATGTTCTACTTCTGCTAGTATGTTCTACTTCTGCTGATTTGTTACCATGTAAAGCTTCTTTAAAACTCTTAAGAAGAACGAATATCATATATGTGTACACAATAAGATTTCACAGAGAACTGTACTGCAGGTGATTGTGTAAATAATCATAGAAGAATGGTGCAGAGTGTTCACCTAGAGGCAAATCTAATTTGTTAAAAATGACAGATATAAAGTGAGCCTCAGAGCTATTGCAAATGTCAGCCATGCTTCTTCTTCAAGTGATACAAATGATGGAAAACAAATATGCAAGATTCTTAAACTCTGCACAAGAGGTGATGCAGAACTCTGCTAGTCAAAGATGGCTGCTATATTTTCAGTCACGTCAAGACAGAAAGATAAACTAACCAGAGCAAAATTTTAAATATAAGCCACAACTATTACTGAGGCCAGCTCATCTGGAACCAGTGGAAGAAGCCACATTATCTCTTCTCTGTCTCCTGATCAGAAAACAATCAAGAATAAATTCCATCTTTGTTAAGATTGAAACAAATTAGTTTCTATCCACACTGTACCTCTGCAGTAATAACATATAATCTGTTGAGACACACAGATATGCTAGTTACATTCAAATATACTTGATGAGTTTTACTTCTAATTTAAGGTGAGGCTTCTCACCTAATCCCAAACTTTGATCTGGCACTGTTCAAGTTTTTGAGATTGCCATTCCTACCATCCTCAGCCAATGTGGGTGAATGTCTTGCTGGTTTGGAGATAACAGGAATTGCTATTTAAAGAAAATGTTGCATTGCGGCGTCTCTACAAGCCAGAGATGAGCAAGAAGTTTTCAATGGACTCAGAAATAGTTTGGGCTCAGTGAATGTTGTAAAATCTCTGCCAAGGACTGAACTAGAAAATTCCCTCACGTAGTTGCAATATGTTTTCCAAATGTGCTCCCTCACGTTTCAAGGAATTTTTTTTTTCTTCCAAAGCTTTCTAATCTGAAAACCTTTTAGTTGGGAGATACTGAGAACTGCAAGACATACAGCTTATTACTCATTTCTAGGTAATTATATATGGTATACTTGATCAAATTTTTCCAAACTGTACAGTTGACTAACCTCCTTACAAGCC
The DNA here is from genome assembly GCF_964194415.1 of Vipera berus. Lineage (NCBI taxonomy): Eukaryota > Metazoa > Chordata > Lepidosauria > Squamata > Viperidae > Vipera > Vipera berus. Next base: position 94,397,006 of record NC_138203.1, on the reverse strand, counting down.
TTTGCCCAATTTCCCAGAAAAACCTATTGGGGAACCAATAATTTCTTGATTTAAGAAACCACGATTGCCCCTGACAAATCACATAGTTAATGTTAAAAAGGTAAAGGTAAAGGTTCCCCCGCACATGCATGCTAGTTGTTTCCAACTGTAGGGGCTCATCTCCGTTTCAAAGCCAAAGAGCCAGCGCTTGTCCGAAGACGTCTCCGTGGTCATGTGGCCGGCGTGACTAGACGCCAAAGGCACACGGAACGCTGTTACCTTCCCACCGTAGTGGTCCCTATTTTTCTACTTGCATTTTTACGTGCTTTCGAACTGCTAGGTTGGCAGAAGCTGGGACGAGTAACAGGCGCTCACTCTGTTACGCGGCACTCGGGATTCGACCCGCCAAACTGCTGACCTTCTGATCGACAAGCTCAGCGTCCTAACCCACTGAGCCACTGCGTCCCTCTCTAGTTAATGTTAAATATGGGTAATAAGGGGAAAAAAACACTAGTCTCTAATAAATAAACAGTTCAAACCTCCTAAAGCTTATAAATACAATTTCCAGAAATTCCAATCAGTTCAGCCAAACCTGTAATATTTTCAATGACAGTAACTGGTGCTGGTTATCACCTATAAAGCCCTACATGGCCTGGGTCCGGGATATCTGAGGGAACACCTGCTGCCGGCATCAAACGCCCTTCGCCCAGTGCGCTCCCACAGGGAGGGTCTGCTCAGGGTCCCGCCGGTAAGAGATTGCCGGCGGGTGACACCCAGGGATAGGGCCTTCTCGGTGGGAGCGCCTGCCCTCTGGAACCAGCTGCCGGTGGAGCTGAGAACTGCCCCCGACCTCCGATCATTCCGCCGGGGCCTGAAGACCTGGCTCTTCGAGCTCTCGGGCCCAGACTGAGGAGAAATTTTTAATTTGGGGTTCTTTTTAACTGACTACAGGGTCAATTTAATATTTTTAATTTAATTAATTTTTAATTTTAATTTGGTTCTTAATTTTTGTATTTTGGATTTTTAATTCCCTGTAAACCGCCCTGAGTCCTCAGGGAATAGGGTGGTATATAAATATAACTAAATAAATAAAATAAAATAAACTGCATAGCACATAACAGAAATTCACTTAAAAGGGAAGATATGCATTACTAATGCAAGATGTACTTTAATTTCAAACTTGCCAAATTATTCAAATTCTCCCATTATAAATATAAGCAGCAGGATCTCCATCCTGCTTCTAAAAAAATACACTTCCATAATTTTGAAAAGACAATGGCCAGTGTTAAAATGATGTTTTCCATTTTTTTCAATTGGGAAAAATTAAAAATTGTTTGTGTCATAGTCTTAGCCTAATTTCCCTGGTGATATCTCCAAAAGATTTCCCCTCCCCAAATGATCTTTCTCATTGCATACAGATAATTTTATACTGATCACCTTAATGCAAACTATAACAATTCTTAACATTCAAACATACCCAGAACAGTCAAAATACTTAAAATATTTTTCTAGCAATCCTCACAACACTTTGGACACATTAATATATGCAGATGGAGACCTAAAACAAAGATGAGGCTTGGTTACAAACATAAAGATTCAGAACTTAGCTAAAACTTGCCACTGTATCTGTTAATTTCTTTAAATTCCATACAGTGCTGTTAAAGTTATACTTTAAAAGTTTGGATATGGTGAGATAAAGCAACCTTAAAACTATTTAAACAGAATTTAAACTAGTGCTGATTTTCAGACATCTCAGTCTGTTACAGAGTGTGAATGCATTGCAGCTTTGCAGACAATAAAACTGGGAACAAGTGAAAATTAAATGGAATTAATGTACCATCCAGAGATGCCCCTTGAAAAGAACTTCTAATCTGGCTCAAAACAGGTCTCAAATAATAAACACTGCAAGATACCACTAGAAGGGTCTAAAATAAAACACGTCTAAGAAAAATAACAGGCAAATGCAACCAATTGGGGGCGATCTGTTAAAATAAGAGCTTACTTGTTTCTTTCCTTCAAAATGTATTCGACTCAGTGCAATAAATAGGACTGTTTTGTAAAATCTCAGCAGAGCTGAATTGAATTTAATGATGCACACCTCCAAGGACTTTAAAAAGTTACAATAATCTAAATGGGCTGGGTATCAACCACTCAAGAGTTCAGCTTGGAGGTTTGTAATCTGGAAGGGAACTCAACTATGCCTGTTGGGTTCTAGAGGCCACAGTGCTGCTCTGTCTTATGGAATGCAGTTATTGGAGTGGTACCAGATCCGGTGGTCAAAACTGAAGAGCAAGACTTAAAAATAAAGACATTGTACAACTGGCAAGGACACACAATGCAAGACAGAGAGGGCAACTGTGTTCTGGAAAGCTGTTCTCGCTGCTTCCAGACACAGCAATAGTTTGAATATCAAGGGATCTAGCCTGCAAGCCTATTCCTGTGGGTGTTGTAATTGCTGACATGAGCTGCAGAATTTCATGAGCAATTTTTAGATCATATACAATTATTCATGCCCACCCAAGTTTCAAAACCCCTGGGACTGAAAAAGTGATCCCTAGGGATTTATTTATTTTTTTAAAGGCAATATGGTTGTAAGAGATTTGGCTATTTTGCCACAAGCTTCAATGGCAAACTAAAGTAATCTCAGGAAAACCTTTGACATATAAACATATAACCAGAGATGAGTGAATACACTTCTATAGGAGCTTCTTGCCATAGACCCTGATCATAAGGATTATATATAGAATTTGAATGCCTGCAAACAGAAAAACAGAAATATAGCAAAGGTTAATGTAAGTACCTAGTCCCTATCCAATGCCAGCCAAAACCTTCTAATGACAAAAGACCTAATAATAATTGTACCTGCCAATATACATATTTCACAAGAGCATAGGCAATTATTGTATTTTGATGCATGCCCTTGCCTAGATGTGGATATCCACATCAGCAATGCACCCATATCTCCCATGCAAGGTAAGCGTAACTACAATTTAGTTTTCAAGTGAACAGGAAAAAAAAACTTTATTTGCAAAAGCTGGTTGATAACATGGCCCCGTGGTTATATAGGAGAAGCTTAATCATCAATGACTGCAGTCAACACATCAACGAAAAGGCAGCTTTATGTTAAACCCAGATAGGTTCACAAGTGCAATATCTGATGTTCTGCTTTATAAGTAAATGTAACATAAAAGAAGATTTATTCCTCTGTGAAAAACTACTGAGCTACCTACTAAGGTTGTAACAAAGCCAAAGCCTGCTTGACCACTTATTTCAGGGAAGAACTGACTGCAGTCTTGGTAATTTACAACACACCCTCTGCCTGCCGCCACCATAGGCACCTTGGAAGTAATAAATAATTTGAACTCCCCTCTGCCTCTGAAAAGAAATAGACACAAATACATTCATGAATTGCAGCATTTCAATTATTGGCTGCACTGCTGTTTCCCCAAGGCAACAGTCATCAGGGTGCACATTGTGAACAAGTGTGCATATAAAGCTCATTCCAGCTTTTAATTGTGTGACTTGAATAGCCATCTAGGGGTTTGTTTCAGCCTTCTGGAAGCATCACAAAAGAATCCAGTAAAAAAAAAGCAGAAGGTGTCCAACTGTTATCAAACCTCTTTCAAGAACCGTACTTTTAATATTAAGCCTAACATGAACACAGACAGTTAATTCTGACATGTCATTATGTGCATGGAGAAAATTGCGATCTCTCTCCTTTTGAGCACAGAGACCCAGCTAGGTGGTGGTTTCTTCTTTCTATACTTCTAGGGCTCTTACCCTAAATCATGCTCCCTACTTTCCAACTGACTGAGTACCGTAATCTCTGGATCAAATCCAGACTAAGGAGCAACCCACAGTTTCACACAAATGGAAAAATACCTAATATTCTAAGGGGTGGGGAGAGGAGAGGTTTTGCAATTGGAGGAAAATGCATTTATTTGTTTTTGTTTGTTTGTTTCATATCCTGTTTTTCTTCCAGGAGCTCCAGGGAACAATTTAATATCCTCTCCAATCTTTGTACGCAATCTTGACCAAACTCGTACTAAGTCATCAGAAAGTCCATGTAACTAATTGGCACTGACTCTACTAGATGAGTGGAGTACATATAATCTGTTGCCTGGCTGCCACATGGGTTACTCCAAAATCTTATAAAGCTTGTTGATCTGGAAGAGCAACAAAAAGCAACCACTGTTTTTCCCCACCAATCTTTTTTTTTCCAAGTGCGTGTTTATACGAAGAAATATTGAGTCAGTCACTGTGTAGATGGGTTCACACATTGTTTTATGCCATGGGGTATTTCATTTTGACTTTGGCTCAGTATATTGGCAGATCTAGCCATTATGGTCGGCACAACGGAGTTTGATTAAAATAAAGTATAACTTAGTGCAATGGGTGAATCAAACCACAAACTCTGTATTTTAGTGAAAGGAGTAATCACACACACTTGATAATTCCTACTATGCTGTAGTAGTCATTCCAAAATGCAAAACTAAAAACCCTGCTATCCTCGAGTCTGCATACACCATCAGTAACACTCAACAAACCGTCACGGAGGCTAACAGCCAGCCAACCTAGAAGGACTCTTGAATAACTCAGTTTAGTCTGCTTTAGCTATGTAAACACCATATACAGTGTTAACACAGTATTACAGTCTCACACATGTGAAGAGAAAAAACGTGGTTTCTCTGTTTCAAGGGATAAGTTTAACATTTCTCGTATGTATCTCTCCCCGGCCTTACCAAGGTCTCCTTCCCAAACATTTTACAGCCTCTTCATTTTTTTCCCCTGTACTCCATTAGTACAAAGCATACACTGAACTAACACAACACCCCTCCTCCCACTTTTTTTTTTAAAAAGATGATGTAAAATCGTTCCCATCATTTTACTGCCACCTCTTTTCATTTCAACAAGGCTGGCAGTCTGCTGGCTTTTCTGAACTCTTGATGAAAAATACTGAATTCAGAACCGTTAGCCACTTTTGCCAGGGGGGGGGGGGAAATCTTTCTTTTTTGGCAGGCCCCAGCAACTTATCCAGTAGCATAAATATCAATTTAGTATTCATCACATAAAATGATAAATCATGACTGAAAAATGAAGGAAATTTTCTTATGTAGGTACAGGTGGTAAGAGAGTCCTATCTTAATGAGCTTCTGATGTGCACCTTATTTAGCAGGCATAGCAGTCTAATAGTGATTGATGCTGGGAACTATAATATTTGTGGCATCTAAAGAGCCACCAGTTACCAGTACTAAAATAGAACAATACCTTAATTGCACTTATAAAGAATGTCCTGGCTACTGACAGCTTTTATTTAGTATTCTAAATTTAGGATCCTAATTCAGAGCTTTCACATGTGTCACCCTGTCGTTTTCTTATCTCCCAGCCTGACAGAGCCTAGGGGATGTGCCTTTTTTTACACAATGTACCCTCTTCAAAAAGTGGGCAAAGAAATGTACAAACCCCGCCTAGAAAATAATGCCCTTCTAGAACGTGTGTTCTTATCTTTGAGCTGCCATTTCTGGATTTAGCGAGGTGCCTTTCAACAATTGGCAAAACTTCTTATTCCCTAGAAAGCCTTTTTCCATGGCTCCTGATTATAACTTAATCCTCCATCATTCTGGTTTATTTCTTTTCTCTTTGGTTTGCGTTGCAAGATGTTTCACATCCCCAGGAAGAGTCAGACGTAACGCCATCCTCTGCAATGGGAATAAGACCACTCTAGGAACTGTAATAATGACAGAGTTCTTGGGCTATTTTTTTAAAAAAATCAGGAAATACAATATGGGTATGGGGATTTTACAACATCTCTGTTAGGTAATTCTATAGCATAGGGGAACTGTTGGTTAGCAAATGGGGACTGGAATGATACCAGATTTTGATCAACTAGTTTATAAAGTTCCTGAAAATATTTAAAACATCTGAAGGAGGATCATAATGCCAGTTGAACAAAAACATTGCACACTACTGCTATCAGTACAACGAATATATGATTATTTGCTGTTGAGAATCATTCGGGTAGCACTGCGTGCAGATAGAACAGAGACGGTTACGGTAGAAAGTTTCCACCCAGGAACATGAAAAAAATAAGACCTGTTTCGGTTGAAATCATTTCCACTCACTGAAGGTCTTCATCTGTTTCTATATCCTAAATATTAACTTGGTAACTCATAAAGTTTATCACAATGACTGATCACTCAATAATCTAGTTACTGGCATATCTTCCACAACATGTTGTTATCGAGCTTGGCAACACATGAACATTTTTACCCAGTCTCTTTTACATCTTAGCTTATCCGCTGACAAGGCTTAACAAGTTGATAAGCCTCCATTTGTCTTGACATTCCCCCATGGCTGAACAGCAGCAGCAGCAGCAGCGGCAGTTCGGATGAAAATTACAAGCCAACAAAAAAAGACCAACATATGACAGAGAGATAAATATACCATGAAATCTCTCCTGTCCCATTCCAATGTTTTTGAGAAAAGGAGGACTGGATCAATTGCTCTATGATAACTTAACTAGACAAATGCAAGTCAGAAGCCAAAACATTTCCAACAACCTGTACAGAAACAACAAAATTTACAACTGAAAAATGTCACTAACACCCATTCAGGCAGATGTGTTAATTTTTGTTTGTTTCGCAAAGGACAGGTTATTATCAAAGAGAGAGAGAGTGGTGTGTGATCCTTCAGCCTGCCTTAGTTTTCTTAAGTAACTTTCTGCTTGATACTGGGAGTTTCCGGTCGATAGTCCTTCCTCTCGGAGACGTTACGCTTCACCTTGGCACTAACAGGAGACTCCTGATTTAATGAAGGGCTGGAGTGGCATTTCTTCAGTCCAGGACCATCAGTCTCACTGGTACTCAGCAACTCCTTTCCCGCTCCTTCTTTGAGGAGAGACACGTAGATTTCATAACGGGTTTTCTGGAAAAGAAAGAAAGAAAGAAAAGACTCCGTCTATAGTGTCACTTCTACGATGTGTGTGGAAATCACTCGCGACAAATTGGACGCCTAGCAAGGAAGCCAGCAGAGCAATATTAGCTAGTGGGCAACAAGGGCAGTCAGAAGTAAATACTTAAATGTCTTGTTAACTGAAAACTGAAGGATGTGTGTTGGCTCTTTCGCAGGAGAAGCATTTGAATTTTGAATGCTGTATTTTGAAAGGAAATGCAAAGAATCTTGTCCAAAGCAGTGGATTTAAGAGTGTGGAACAACTTCCTCCTTACAGTGGCGTAGCGTGGGTTGTCAGCACCCGGGGCAAGGCAAGTAATTTGCGCCCCCTAACACAGTGGGCGGCGACCTGGCGGCTCGGATCGGATTCGCACAGCCAGCACTGCAGTGAGAGAGAGTGAGTGAGCCAGGCAGGGGCAGAGAGCTGCGAGTGCGAGCGCGCCCCCCCAGATGTTGCGCCCAGTGCGGCCGGCCCCCCCTGCACCCCCCACGCTACGCCACTGCCTCCTTACATTTAGTAAGGATCTTCAGTCTACACACTAGACTTAGGCAGACTAATAAGAAGGATCGTTATTGTTGCCTCAGCTTGTCCTTTCCTATACTTCCCCCTTTATCCCAACTGAATTTGGGAAAAGAAATGCTTTCTAAAAAGAATAGAATCTCTCTCATTTTATGCCTACCTGATCACTTTGTAAAGTAGAAAATTCAGCAATGGCAAATGGATAAACATTTACACATACAATTCAGAACTTTAATTTACTAAGGTATTCAACTTTCCATGCAGATTATGAATATTGTGATTTAGCATTCTGATGTCTAAATAATCATTACAGATTGAATTTAAGTTTTTCTCTTTGCCATGTGTTTCAGTATGGTATGGATTTCTAATTATTTGTAAAAGATACCATTGCTGGTCTTCAGCTAGGCAAACCGTTGCATTTTTTTAATTAATTAATTAATTAATTAATTAATTAATTAATTTAATTAAATTTTTATACCGCCCTATTCCCGAAGGACTCAGGGCGGTTTACAGGGCAACATAAAATATGATATAAAAATAGTATAAATTAAAATAGATTAAATTACATAAGCCCAACAATTAAAACAATATTAAAAGCTTAAACCCCTTTTAACATATCACTTCACTGCCACAAATTTCTAAGCCCACCAGGCACCAAATACTAAGAAGATTTAACATATTTTTGAAAAGGCCAACTGTTGAATCTGTTCACTCTCTAGGAAACCACAACTCCTCTGTATGTGGCAGTTTCATCTGCAGCATCACTCATTGGTGCCGTGATTAACTCAAATAACTAGTGGCGATTAATCAGAATTCAGAAAAAGGCTTTTAAATTGAAGATTCTAGAATTTCTAGGATTACTTATTTAATGACACGCGTTCTGACCCTTCCCAATGAATCATGACAAACGTTGATGAAGTTCTACCAAATGCTCTACATTCTTTAAAGGGAAGCTTATTGTCAAAATTGTGCTCTCCAACAAAGTACAAAAAGGGCTTTCTGTAATTTCAAAGCATGACTCAGGTAAGCATTGCTATACAAATGCAGGAAGATGTCAAGGCTTCTTTAAAAGAACACAAGAGAAAAAGCAATGGTTGTGGATGAGCTTTCGAAAGCCTTGGAAGAGACGGATTATAAGAAAAATCAATTTGAAATGAAATGAAATAGTCGTGTGCTTACTATTTATACTTCCAGCAATGGTGAAAAGACAAATAATTATATAAGCAAGTCACTCAACAGTACGGAACTAGTGAGGTGAATGCTGATACCATTTTGAACTGATTATGCTTCATCGGATAATGAATAAGCTGGAGAACTGAACAACGAGGAAATGGTGCCACAAATGATGATTGTCGTATAGCAACTATTCCTCAGCTTGGAGTTTTTCTCCCTCTATTCCAAATTTTTAATCTAACCTTCCTGCCTTCTGGAACATCTTCTCCGCTGAGGTGAAACTAGTTCCCACCCTCCTGATGTTTCCTAAGAGCCTTAAGACCTGGCTCTGCCAGATGGCTTGAGGGCCCAATGGGAGAACTTCATACTGGAAGTAGTTGACTAATTAAAATTCAACCCCCCTCCCCCCCTCGTGTGTCTGACTTTCTTCTTTGCCATGTTGTGTTCATGGTTTTTTTAATCTGTTAATGTTTTGATCTACAGTGTTTTTTATGGTGGATGATTTTAATGTTTTTCAGTGTTTTTATCCTGTAAGTCACAAAGAGTCTTTGGATACAAGATGGGTGGCAAATACATTTAAATTAACAAACAAACAAATAAATAAGCAGCTTTCTTTTAAAAATAGTATATTTGCCATGTTTGTCAGGTGATATTCTAATGAATTTTCATTTTTTTTATCTCTTAGATCTATATAGCAATAACACTTAAGACTTATATACCACTCCATAGTGCTTTACAGCCCTCTCTGGGCAGTTTACAATGTCAACGTATGGCCCCCAACAATCTGGGTCCTCATTTTACTGACCTCGGAAGAATGGAAGGCTGAGTCAACCTTGAGCCGGTCAGAATTGAACTCCTGGCTGCGGGCAGTTTGCTTATAATACTGCATTCTAACTCTGCCTTTCTTTAGGAGCTTAAGGCTCCCTTCATTTTATCCCCACATCAACCCTGTGAGGAAGATTGACCTAAGTACATGGCTGACCAAAGACTGACCCAAGGTATTAACTGCTACACCTCCTCTGCAGTTCAGACAGTGTTACCAACAAACCCATGTACCAGGCTATTATGTTCCAAAATTCATGATAACAGAATTCATCAGAAGGCTAATCCATATACAAATGGTTTGTTGGGAACTAAAACATTGAAAACCATGGCTCTAGAAAAGTATAGAATAGCACTGCCTATAATTTAGCTCAACTCCAGAACTTAAACCGTATTCCTTATAGTAGTCAGTCACTGCCATCCAGAAATGGCATCCACTACTGTTGTTCCATCCCTAGGGGCATACAGGTAGCTTCTGGTAATTCAAATGAATAAGAGAGGAAGCTTCCTGCATAGGTTAACCCTATAAAGAATGGAGGAAATGCCAGTATCAAATGAAGACAAAGAAGCAGAATTAAAAAGGCAAGAGTAACATGAGAATATGACTGTCTTCCTGAATTATTATGGACTGATTCTTCAAAAACTAACAGCCTAGTTCAAACAAAGCAAACACACATCCGGTCCACCATTCTACATTTATGCTTTACTAGACAACCTGTGCTCTGTTGGGTCATCGTTATAAAGGTATTTGCTTACCTAAAAAAGAAAAACAAGAATGATCACTGGTGTGCAAAAAAAAGCAGTGGGAATGGGAGCAACGTCTAACTTCTTGCTGGTTTCCCCACTGACTTTCTTTGTAGGAAGCTGGCTTGGAGCATTGGAAATGACAATCAAGTAACTGCAGTTGACCGCAGTTGCATAGCAGCCATGAAGTCGTCACAATTTTGCCACATTTTAATCTCGCAAAAGTCACAGGTCCTAGATTTTGGTTGTATTCTGTAAGTTAACCCATTTAAGGTCAATTGATTCAAAAATGTTGTCCTATAATGCACTGTTTTGCCCAACTGAAGGTTACAAACAATGGAACAGACATGAGAGTCTTAGTAATACGTAGACGTCAACAGGATCGTTTTCTCCCATTTAGACCTTTTTGATTAAAACATGCGGCAGTCTTCCCTCCATTTTAATCATAGTTAAAAACTTTAAACAGATATAAAGTCTCGCTACTCATTTGCTGAAGTTCTAATGATCTCTACAACGACTGTCTTTAACTTAGTGCCCAGTCTTAGTTGACCGCAGCATACCTCAAATTCCAAATAATGGTCTTTCAACTTGTAGTCTTCAATCTCCTTGCCCTTAAGTTTCTTATCAGGTGGGTAGGAACGATGTTCAGCTAGTTCAGTAGAGACCTGCTTCAGTTTGCTCTCGTGGGATTTAAGCTGGTCATCCTGCAGAAGTAATTACATGGTTTAGATTAGAATGAACCTCTAGTGCATTTAGTAAAATAATTTTTAAAAAGCATTTCTATTGCTTTAGGAGTGTTCAGTTCCTAAATCCAGAACTCAACTATTCCTGGTTCTTAAATCAGCAATTCAAATATTACAAGGATTTTAATTAAATTAACAAGAATTTTCTAAACAAAACTTGGAAAGATCCATCCATCACGTGACCTAGATCTGTACAGGTGGTCCTCAACTTACAACCAGTTGCTTAGTGACTGTTCACATTTACAAGAGACCTCCCTTGATAGAGTAGAACAGAATAGAATTTTTATTGTCACTTTTAAATGTACACTAGTCAGCATACATTAAAATGAAATTCTGTTCCATTCAGCTCTCAAAAAATACCATTATTCATATACCAACATACACACATATACATGACACAGAGAAACATCACAGTCTAGTTCAAATGTACATGGTGAAAAAAAAAGAATCCTGCAAATACTTACAATCTAGATTCAAAGTTTGAAGAGTTCCCCCTCTCCTGAATGATTGCATGACTGCACTTCAGACACTGAGCATTCGGGCTGCATTTATGGCCATTTACCATGCCCCACCGTCATATGATCGTTTTGGTTTTTGGCAAAATCGGCCAATAGCAAGCCATTGATTAGCTTAATGACCACAACCAACAACAAAAAATTATAAAATCAGGTCAGTCACTTAGGTGACCTGATTTATGGCTATCGTGAGTTGCAACCATGATGGGCAGGCTCCATAGCAGTCGTAACTCAAGGACTACTGGTACCTAACTTGTAAACATGTCATGGGTCAAAGGAGAGATTACTCTGTTGGCTCTTGCTGTTCTTGCCCCTTTGCACTTTCAGCCAGCCTAAAGAAAACAGCGATGTTCACAGTTGACTTGGAAATCACATAGCCAGCTTCCACACTACCTTTGTATCATGACTAATGAATCAAGTGCCCATATGCATACGATTATTTGAGAACGATTGCAAGGGAGAATAATACTGGAAGCCCTGTTTGTGCAAAGCTGTAAGGAGAGGGGGGAAAACAAACAAAAAAAACAATCACCTGAGATAATTTGGTGGTGGAGGCCGGTAAGAGAGGGCGGCTAAATTTCTTCTGGGATCCGATTGCAGCTGGAAACGGTGGGGCAGAAAAAACGGCTGCCACAGAATTGACCTTATTGATCCAGGACTCCATTTCTTCAGGGCTCCTGTGGAAGACAGACAGCCATAACACTTGCACATTCTCTTCAGTATCACCACTGGCACAATAAGAATGGCTAGTTTAAGCCACTCTTACATATGCTTGCCTTAGAATAAGTTTCTCTTGCAGCCACTCAGGATTTGTCCCTGAGTGTAAGCCACATTTTGGAAAATTCCATTCATCTCTGCTTCATATTTTTCTTGTTTCCTTCCATCTTTTGTTCAACAATTTCTTTCTGGCATAATGCATATAATTTTTGTTTTAGCAGCCACAAGTGGAACCAGCAACTGGATGGTTGAGCAAAGCAACTGCTAAGAGAAACATCACAATTTTTTTTTACCTTACTTCAACTTTCATTTGCTTTATAGACCTACAAAGGTCATAAATGTGAGGACTAGTTGTTAAGTTACTCTTTCGTCACTGCTGCAACTGCAAATGATCACTAAACAAGGCAGTTGCTAAATGAGGACTTTCTGAAAAGAGGGCTTTCCTGTTAAGCTTCAGAACAGAGTAATAACCTTAACTTAAGTTTGAGTCAACCAAGGAGGCAGAATGTCTTCAGGGTATGGTTAAAAAACATCAAGATGGTGGCCATCAAGGGCTGATCAAAACTCCATATGCTCAGGCATAATTTTGATCACACTATCACAGCTGCCAATTTGACTTTTTTTTTATATATATAAAGCTTTTTATTAGTTCTTTTTTCTTTACATACATATGTTAGTTTTTCAACCAGCGTGCAGTCTGGGTTCAAAAGCGCTAATAGATAGTCAAGTCCTAATCTTTGGTTCTCTCCTCTAGCCATTTGTAGAATGACTCCCAGGTTCAGCAGTATTTTGTTTCTTCTTTACCTTTCAATCTCATAGTTAATCTGTCCATCTCTGCGCATTCCAATATTTTTTTAATTACTTCTTCCTCTGGTGGTATTCCTGCATTTTTCTAGTATTGCGCGAAAGTTATTCTTGCTGCTTGACTGTGTTTTTTTAATCATACCCTCCAGACACTCTTCTGGAGTCATTCCTACAGTTCATTGAATGACCCGAAACACTGGAAGTTTTGAAGAAGAGATTGGACAACCACTTGTCTGAAATGGGATAGGGTTTCCTGCTGAGCAGGGGGTTGGACTAGATGACCTCCAAGGTCCCTTCCAACTCTGTTATTCTGCTAACCTAGGCTTCTAATTAATGACATCAAAGTCCACTTATGAAGGGTGCTTGGTGCTCTCTGAGCTTAGTTGTTTTCTTGCAGACATTCCATGACCCAAACTAGGTAACAACATCAGCGCACTGATGTTGTTACGTAGTTTGAGTAATGAAACATCTGCAAGAAAACAACCAAGCTCAGAGACCACCACACACCCCTCATTTCAGCCCTGAACTACAAATATTCTCTAACGTCCACTTAAATGATCTAGGGACATTGTCACTCCCTTTCTTCTTCTTTCCAACAGAAGTAACCATTACAACAATTTAAATTTTATAATTAGCCCCTAACCCAAAATTTAATTTTAACATTATTATTTACATTTCTGGTTTCTCCGCTAGTAAGGTGGTTAAGGGTCTAGCTCAGCCTTCCCTGAATGTTTTGATGCATTTCAGTGATTTGCAAAACACACACCCCTAGAGCTTTGACTTAAGTCTAAACCCCGGCTCTACACAATAGAAAAAAATTATCTGCATTGCAGCTGTTACAAAAGTCACGTGCACGTCTCTTTTGGAGTTTTTTCCTCTAAAGTTTAAATGACTAAAAAGGATTCTCTTTCCTTTAGATATGATTTTGAAGAGCTTGTCCTGACCTTGACTTTGATGGCTAAGGCTTAAAAGCTGCATTTTATATATTGCCACATATGCTAAGGTGTGCTTTTTCTTCCCCACCCCTGTATATATTATAGCAGACCTGTAACAACAAATTTAGGGCCAAGACAGTTGTTGCAACCACTGAATAATTCTGCTACTTGGGTTGCCTGACTAACGCTGGAAACCCCTAGCAAGATTTTATAGGCAAAGGACGGACCTCAAACAGCTTCAGTATTTACTTATGGAGCCTGCAGTCCTTTATACCCAGAACTGAGAAATATAGTTTGAAAAAAGGGAGAGGGTACAAAACAAACAAACGTGAAACAAGTCTTTGGAGAGGCACCCAATGTTTCCAAGATTATTATTTTTTCCCATGAACCACACCATGCAAGAAACCAAACTGGAACCTACTGAGCTTGAAAAAGCAAAACTCTCCAGTCAGCTGTCTTCAGTTTCAGGACATTGGGCTTCTTCTCATAGTCGGTTGCCTTTGATGCTAGCGCATGGTGAACGCTGACGGCGTTCTTAAGGTCATCCTCTGATAAAGCCTTCTCTGGTTTGTATTCGTCCTGCAGAAATTAAAAGGGTAAATTTATTTTTTTGCATGTTTTTTTTTCTCCACACCCTGGCTGCAATCAAACAGCAGGCAAGAACTCAAATTGCTTTGTAAACAACCACCAGAACTGACAAAGGCAAGGGCATGTTGTTACGATCCTGTACATGTTTACTGCAAACGAGGGATGGGTGAGAAAGTAACCTATCTTGCATTACAATATGAAATTACCCCCGTTCACTCTTATTAAACATATCTGAAGTGAAAAGCCTACTCTTATACCCACATGGGTGCACAGAAGAATACATTCTGCGGAGAAAAAAATAATTCAAAACACCAATACGTCTACGTTATAGATATGAGAACAAAAGTTTACTCTTTCCATTAAATTACAAATTATTAGGGAAATCGGTTGAGCGGAGTTTCATGTATGCTGTTTTTATTAAATTTATATCCCCTCCCCCTTTTGAACAGGAGCTCTAAATAGCACATATACTGCTTCTTCCTATTTGTCCCTGCGACAGCAACCTTGTGAGGTGGGTTGGGTTGACCAAGAGCAACTGGAACAATCACTCAATGAGTTTCCACGGTTGAGGGTGGACGTAGAATTCAGATCTCTCCACTCCTCCACTCCCACTGCCTTAACCTCACTGGTTCCAATAAATGGCACAAGTTGGAAAAATTTTAAAAAAAATCTCCTTTCCTTTCCTTCCCTCCCCTCCAAGCATTCCTCTGAGTGCTCAAAGTGAGATACATATTTTTTCCCAATTTTTCCAAAAGGTAAGAGTGAGTGGCTCAAAGTCACCCGATCACTTTCCGTGGTTGAATGACATTAATCAACGTTTAACCACTATAGCACATTGGCTGATAACACTCCCACTTCTAAAGCCTTCAGATGAGTTTAAGAAATATCCTAGAAGTACCGGGCACAGGGCTATTGCGTAGAAACAAAGCCAGCATCCCCCTCATGTTGCCATTGCGATTTTTCTCCTTTACATCTACCTGGTGAACGTTCTGTACAGCTGACATCTTCAATTACAAAAAGGCCATTAAGATAAAATGTCATGGAGAACTCTGAGCAAAAAATAATAACAATAACAATAACGCCACAAATTGGCATCGAAAATGTGCAGCAGAATTCCAAATCAGCATTGTTATATGAAAATACTTCCAGTAGCAGCTGCTCTAATTAACCCAAACTCTTCAGTGTAGTTGTTACAGGTCAGTTGTTGATTAAATCCATTTCAACATAGCATTGATCCATGGCAAATTCACTGTAGAACAGTCCACAGCCTAAAAATTTGTAACCAGATAAATGAAAGTTCCCCCCAGGTTTGAGTGATGGATTTGAATAATGGGCTAAATATCTAGGGAGGGTGGTAAATTAGAAGTCAAAGCAAGTAGGAGAAAAGGTTTTAAAAGGGCTGGAAATAAGCCTACAAAATCAAGTAAATGAGTCTCTGTTGGCCAGGCAGAGTGATGCCCATTAGCAGTTATGGGGCAAGCCAGAAATGCAGCCAAGGCAACCGAGGACAGGTGCCTGCGCTTTTAGCCACCGTACAGAGGGGAAAAACAAATGTGAAAGGTACGACTTCTTTTTGTCCTAAGGCTTTTTACAGAACCAGAAGTAGTACTGGAGGACTATCACTTTCATATCTGATCATGAAGTTATCTGGAACTTTAAGCTTGCAAATAAACTATGTTTGACAGTAATACCGATGCTCTTTTTGAACAGTTGAGGATTTTAGCAAAAGCAGTCTTGTACTAAGGTGGCGTGGTGGCTGAGCCATTAAGACACTGGGCTTGTCAGCTGGAAAGCCAGCAGCCCAGGTTCGAGACCCAAGCACTATGCAATGGGGTGAGCTCCTGCCCTAGCTCCAGCTACTGCCCACCTAGCAGTTCAAAAGCATGCAAATGTGAGCAGTTAAATAGGTACCACTTCAGTGGGAAGGTAAAGTGCTCCATGGCCGTCATGCTGGCCACATGACTGCGGAAATGTCTCCGGACAGTGCTGGCTCAATGGCCTTGAAACAGAGATGAGCACTGCCTCCTATATTTGGCAACGACTACTGGAGTAAAATCTGCAGGGATTCCTTTACCTTTTTACCTCCCAATCCTGTACTAATATTAGTAACTGACACTTCATTTGCATTTAGAATGGGGTTTTGGAGATGGGAAGAAAAGCTTTTGGTGTTAAAAGAAGTCAACAGAAAAGAAGGATGGCTATCCAAATGGTTGGGAATTCTGGTTATTGTATTCCCTATGCACGAGGAGAACAGAGTAGCAGGTTCGAAAAGATAGTAGTTCTGGCGTTCCTTGAGTGGGAAGCAAAGCAACTTGGTTCCTAGGAACAGAATGCTTTCCCATACTTAGAATAAAACTACGGAAGCTGTAACACAATTTCTGAATTGCGACTACTGCCTAAGATTTTGCTGAACAAGGCTTAGAAATGCTATACACATTTATCTTGAATTCTCACTGAATGTAGGGGGACTATTTCAAAGCAAGCAGGCATCTGATTATGCTTAAAAAAACAAAAACCAGAAAATGTATGCATGTCTCTCTTACGCACAAAACAAAAACCATTTTGAATGCAGTTAAGTATCACTGCCAACATTTGCTCTAAATTTTCAGACAGACGAAAGAGACATCACTCCATTTCTCGTTTGGCAAGATGAAGAATATTTCATACGCCCAAGGAATAATAAAAAATCCCTATTCCAGGGATTACTCAGCCAAATCTTGTGATCAAAATGCAGACTGGAGGGCAGGAACTTTTGAGATGAAGACACAGGCTCCATTTTCAAGGATTGCCAGAGGATACTACAGAATAGCACAGCATGGAGCACAGTTGAGAAAAGGATCAACATTTTGTTCCCTGCATTTATTTATTTTTGCACTTCTGCCAGAAATTCCTGCAAAATGCATTTCATATTGGATAGATAGATAGATAGATAGATAGATAGATAGATAGATAGATAGATAGATAGATAGATAGATAGATAGATAGATAGATAGAGAGATTATAGAGATAGAGATATAGATAGATAGAGATATAGATAGATAGATAGATAGATAGATAGATAGATAGATAGATAGATAGATAGAGATACATACATACATACATACATACATACATACATACATACATACATACAGTTATAGTTATAGATAGATATAGATATATAATTATACAATATGAAATGCATTTTGCAGGAACTTCTGGTATTGCCCCTAGAGTTGAATCCTGGGCCTGAAGCTATAAATTCCATTACATTTTAATCAAAGGGTGATGTACATTTGGATGGGTATGAAAATCAATTCCAAGTTCCAAAAAAAAAAAATTAAAATTGAGCTAGCCCACATTGTAATGTTTCAGCTCTTTTATGGATTTGGTATATCCTCCTCCCAAGTTTTATCTGTACGTATATAAGAATGTGTCATAAAAGGGACAAACCACATTACAGAAATATCTCATTGATCTGATCTCTATAGCATTGTCAAGACCAGTCTTTGTCATCAATAGCAACTTTTTAATGTATGGACTGCATGCTGGCTGGGGAATTCTGGGACTGAAGCCCACCCATGTTAAAAGTTACCAAGATTGAGCAATGTTGATTTAGACATATTAAGTACTGTATCTTCCAAATGTGTGAAACTCGAAGTCCTATTATCACCAATTTGTGCAACCCATAATCCAACACATATGGAAGGCAAAAGGCTGTTTTTGGGGAAAAAACAAACTATTATCTCAAGAATTCAAAACTGATTACTGTCACTCTATGAAGTCCACTACTGTTTGTTTTTTATTACATTTCATCTTGCTAAGAAGAGAGAGTGAAACCTGGGCCCCTAGGTGTTCACGAGGGAGGTAATAAATTATTGGCTTTTGAATCATTTTTTAAAAATATTTCATAGTGTTTTGCAGGCCAGCTTAAATAACTTAAGGCTGAGGTTCTCAGCTTGCTTTTCGCCAATTTTTTTCCAGAAGTAGTTTCTTTTTATTTCTCTCTTCCCATATACGAAGGTATTATAAAATGAAATAGACTGCACAGGGGAGAAGTTGTCAACAGAGGATCTACACTAAATAATACTGAAGGCAGGTTTCACATGCTGGAGGGTATTCTTCTTACTAAGATTTACAAAGAATGGTTCTATTCAAATATAAATAGTACCTACTAAGATGGCTCAGATGATCCATCATACTTAATGCTACTCCATATGAAAGTGGGAGGAAGCCAAAGGGGCCATGAACTATCAACCTAGAAAAAAAAAAGCCTAGGCATGCAATAATTTTAAAAAATTACAGGAAACAGGAAAGATTTGTAAAAGGAAAAAATGATTTGAATTTTTCCTAAAGAGTTCATTGTTGTTGTTGTTGTTGTTGTTGTTGTTGTTGTTGTTGTTGTTGTTAGTTGCAAAGTCGTGTCCAACCCATCGCGACCCTATGGACAATGTTCCTCCAGGCCTTCCTGTCCTCTACCATCTTCTGGAGTCCATTGAAGCTCACGCCTACTGCTTCAGTGACTCCATCCAGCCACCTCATTCTCTGTCGTCCTCTTCTTCTATTGCCCTCAATCTTTCCCAGCATTAGGCTCTTCTCCAGTGAGTCCTTCCTTCTCATTAGGTGGCCAAAGTATTTGAGTTTTAGTTTCAGGATCTGGCCTTCTAAAGAGCAGTCAGGGTTGATCTCCTCTAGGACTGACCGGTTTGATCGCCTTGCAGTCCAAGGGACTCGCAGGAGTCTTCTCCAGCACCATAGTTCAAAGGCTTCAATTCTTTGGCGCTCAGCCTTTCTTATGGTCCAGCTTTCACTGCCATACATTGCAACTGGGAAGACCAT
This sequence comes from Vipera berus, assembly GCF_964194415.1. Taxonomy (NCBI): domain Eukaryota; kingdom Metazoa; phylum Chordata; class Lepidosauria; order Squamata; family Viperidae; genus Vipera; species Vipera berus. The sequence continues at coordinate 94,377,697 of NC_138203.1, read as the reverse complement.
AGCCTTGACTATACGCACTTTTGTTGACATGATTATGTCTCTGCTTTTTAGTGTGCTGTCTAGATTTGCCATGGCTTTCCTCCCAAGGAGCAAGCGTCTTTTAATTTCTTGGCTACAGTCCATTAGGATAAAGTAATAATATTTGCTGAACCTGACTTTCCTAAGTACATCTTTTATTTTGGCAGCAGATTTGACTAAATGTGCATTGCACTGCACTTCATCTTGAAAGCACTAATTATAAAACAATAAGGTAAGTTTCCATAGATAATGCATCATTTTCTCAAAATATAGCAAATGCATGTGAGATTCTCTCATTAGTTCAGATGACACAAGATGACCCTATACTTCTGTACGTGTGTGCTTGTACACATAATATATATGCATATATGCATGTATACATCTTGATATCAGAAAGTCAAACTGTAGCAATGATGAATGTTTAGCAACTCTAATCTTACCTATGAAATTCCACATAAAGTTTTTAAACAAAGAATTTAACTTGACAAAATAGTTAAGGGAAATAAGTTTTAGTAGTTCTTTCAATGTGTGCACAATGTGTAGGCCAAGATTAATTTTAAGTCTGATCTTGTCCCATTGTACCCTTCATATTAACCTTCACTATTGAATGGAATAAATGGGAGTTCTAAATATTTAATTGATTTGGCACTGAAACCCAGGGACCATTAACTACAGATCTGTAACATATTGACTCTCCTACAAAGAGGATTTCAGACTGATCACAGATAAGATGGTCAAGAGGAATGGGGACCGGTGTTTCTCCAGATTATGCTGTATAACATCATCTAGCATCGTATATCATTAGCTATTTGGCTAGCTGAAAACTCTAGTTCAGAAAAATCCGACAGGCTGAAAAGTTCCCAGACTTGTCCCTCACACACAGCTTTCCACAAACCTTATTGCATGGCATTTCAGGGTTGTGGTTTTTCACTTAAAAAAACCAGTGGTCCCAAAGCTCTTCAGCTTATTGACCCCTTCATGAAATTTCATATTCTTCATCAAGCCAGAAACATTATATGAAAATAACTCATAAATATTACTATAACTAAACAGTGCTATGAATTATAACGACAATGACGAGAGAATTCAAGGCTGCTCTCACTGGTGGCTGACCAACCAATCCTGGGTAATACTGTCTCTACCACTCGCTACCTCATCTTCAGGATTAGGGATTGGTGTGGAGTCAGAGACCCAAAGATTAATTGATCCCAAACAACTTTCTATAATATATTGACCTCCAACCATTTATCAATCCTTTGGATAATCCCATTGACTCTTGGGGGTCAATTTTGACCATTTGGGGGGTCCCTGAACTAGATCAGTGGAATTAGTTTTTACAAGAAATACTAATATTCCCAAGCACATCCTCACTAACATCACTCTGATGGAAAGAAACTGGCCTGAACATACACCTGCTCTACTCACTGTAACCTAAATTGGATGCCATGGTTTACTTCCATCCTTCCCATTCATTGTAGCTATTTCCATGGAAAGGTTCCAATCATTAAGAATCAAGGCTATTTCTATTAATTTCCTAGATAAGCAAGACTATTTATATACACTAGTGAAGGAATGCTGGGCAAATAGAATAGAATATTGGAAGCCAGCTTTTTGATATGTTACCTATCTCGTGTATCTCTGTGTTTCTTCCATTTCTGAACTATGCTACTGAAGAAATGCATATTCTTGTCCTGTTTTACATTTTTCTCCTATGCCATTTAAAATTTCTAGAATTGACAAATGGAAGGCAGACAGATAGTGTATTCCAACAAGCAAGGAGCCAAGCCATTCCTTGTCTGACAAGCAGGTTGCAGAATCTAGTGCACAATAGTAAGTTGTATTTAATCACCCCATTTAAGAGCCTTTCCATTCCTCAATTCCCCCATTTTTAGGGGGAAACGTTTGCTCCATGTTCACTGTTGGCTTCACACATACCATCTCTCTCTCTTTGCTGATTTTAAAAGCATTTCTGATGACCAGTTATAAAGCTGTTGTATCCTCCTTTCTTTTTCCAGCTTCTCCATTTTCTGATTTTTCCCAGGTAAAAAATGAATTTAAAAGCAAACTTTGTGACATTCCACATGGCATCTGAAGACCATTTTGTATCCTTTTCTTCAACACATTTTTCTTTTTCATTAAGATATTTTCTTCCAGGAAGAAGGGTATATTAGAATCATTGTTTTTCAAGATGCTACAATTAATCATCTTTTGACTTTAATCTCTAAGGGGAGAGCACTAGATATCACTCATACTATCTTAAAAAGTTTAGAATGAAGGAAGCATCCAGAAGCAAGTGGAACCAAGGTCACAGGACAAATTCAGGACAATGCAATATTCTTGTTGATATATTATATTGTAAGCAGAGTTGTAGCTAGATAAGTTTGCTAATGAGAGATTTTTCTGCATTACTATCAAAGAAATCTATAGCTAAATAAGCTTCTGTTACTGGGAGGAGAAACACAAATTGCTATTTTATGAGTCCTCTTAGGTTATCTGTGCTAAAATAAAGCTTCACATCCTAGGTGTTTTAATTGTTTCAATTAAAGAGTGTAAGTTTAATCTTATGTTAATGTCTCACAAAAGGATGCTAATGTAACACAAATGTGTTTAAAAGCCATCCACTTTTAAAAAAACCATACTTCTCCATAAAGGGGGAAAAAATCCACATTAAGTTTCAGGTTCAACAGAATTTAAGGAAAGTGAGATGGACACCAGTCTTCCTATACTTAAAAAAAAGAAACAGCTTTTTCTGAGTGTCATTCTCAAAAATTTAATCTATTACTCACAATGTACTACCTGGAGTACTGTAGACAGTATCCCTCAAAAGATGCTGTGAAAAGTAGTATGCCTGACAATGCTAGCAGAGTGTGAAGGAGACTTCCCTCAACTTTCCCCAAGCTCTAGTGCAAGACATTGACAAGTGACTTGATATGTGAATTTGGGAATCCTTAAATCAGAGTTGATAAAATCAGTCTCAAGGGGAGAACTACAGAAGTGGAACATTCAAATATAAACATTTTGTACAACAGTGGAAACTGTTTGCAGGTAAGAGATGACAACTGTACCATGAAAACATTATCTAAGAATCTGCTACTGACAACCAGTTTGTTTTTAAAACCACTGCTTCTATACAGCACCTCTTCCTATGGCAAAGATCACCCTAATGAAATCTCAGCCATACTTGGCGGATTCTACCATTCCCCATATTGTCTGAAACAGGAAGCAAAAATGCTTGGAAAGGCTGTTTCCTAGTTCATTGCCCATGGCTGGAAACCCTACCTTAAAGATAGATTATAAATAAAAGTAACCAATTTATAAAGTGTAAGCTGCTTTTCAAGAAGAATAAAGAAGTCAAACAACAATTGAGGAATCATGAGAAAAATCTGGCATCTTTTAAAATTCTAGATGATTTTTTTTCAAAGTTTCACATGCCCTTAAAGAGATCTGTTAAAAATAAATCAAGCTTAACAGCAAAAAAATAATAATACTTTTTTTAAAAAAAACTGCACTATTTGAAAAACAGCGTTTGCAATGCTTGACTTTGGAATTAGCTAAGACATAACGTCAGCAACATAATTCATAGCCCACACTCTCTGTCTCTTAAAAAAAGGCTGTCATTGCTGTGAACACTGGAATAAAAAAAAATAAAGCGAAAGATTAATATCATCTGGCCATTTTTAATTTACAAACAGAATAAGATTATCTTCTAAAGTGAAGAGATATTTTCTATATACTTCAATCTCTACATTAGTCTTTGTATATTTTCTTCGGAACAGAAACATTTGGCATTTGTTCATGAAACTATTTTTTTTTAATTTTCAACCATCATCTTTATATATGCACATACATACAGAATTTTTTTTTCCAGATTAATACCAGTCAAACTGTTGTAATTTTAGAGAATCCTGGAACTATTATTGAATGAGATGTTGTAATGATAGAAATATAGGACCTCTCACAGATCTATAATTCTAAAATTCCAATGAAAATGATGCTTTTGGTAACAAAGTAGAAGTACTTTGTCTGAGAGTTTTTATAATACTCATGGTTGGTTTTGCTCTTGGAAAAAAAACCAAAGAAACAATTCTAATATAAACCTTGATGATCAATTACCTTTATTTAACCAATTATTAGAGAAATAGTGTTTTGAAGATGATCAGAAAGGCTATGTCATCCTTATAAGACTGACTTCCATGTAAATGTCAATAAGAAAGCAGTCTTCTGACAATTTAGACCAACTCTAACCATTTCTAGCCAATATTGTTAATAGTAACCCCAAATTATTGTTTTTAATGTAATTTATTTATTGTATTTGGGCACTATGGTTTAATCTGTTTTTAATTTTTGTATTTTGTATTTTGGTATTTATTGCCCTGTTCACCGCCCTGAGTCCTTCGGGAGAAGGGCGGTATACAAATTAAATTAAATAAATAAATAAAATTAAATAAATATCTGAAGGACATCAAACTATCCGTTCAATTGTTTCCAATTGCTGCCTTAATAAATAACATGGAAGGATAAAGCTTGGGAAAGTCTATTTGGTGATTATTCCTGTAGTGATCTTAAGGAACACAAGATGCAGAACACGTACAATCAAGGTAACCTTATTAAGATCAACCAATCCACAAGTAGATAAGTGACAGATCATTGCACAACATAACCTCAGTAGAGAAATATATAGTACGTTTGAGTGTTTCAAGGAAGCAAGAGAAGATGAATTATGGAGAGTGTGATTTCTACCATCTCTGCTTTTCTAAGCTATAGAAAAACTGCACATTTCCCCAGTATGATGACAGAATATATAACTCCTAAGTTTGGAAGAGGAAATGTATTCTGCTTCGGGCTTTACGAAGGGGAAAAAAATCCAAAGTATATATGCTCTTGAAACAGCCCAAAGCAATTCATTAATATCCAAAAATTATTTATTTATTTATTAAATTTCTATCCTGCCCATCTCACTGATATGACATCTCTGGGTGGGTTTACAATATGATAAAAAAGTAAAAAAAAAGTATTATAAAACAAATAAAATTGGAAAAATCAAACAGCAAAGCTAAAACCCAAAATGGTGGCTGGTCTGAAGGTGGGGATCTTCTCTCTACCTCATCAGCCATCCCCAAGCTAGTGCACCCCTACTGTGGCCCCAGGTCAGTTGGCAGAGCCAAGTTTTTCAGTCCTTCCAAAAGGGCAGGAGTGTGGGGGCAGACCTCATCTTCATGGGAAAATATTCCAGAAAGCAGAGGCCACAGCAGAAAAGGGTCTTCTCCTGAACCCTACCAGCTAAAATTCTTTGACAGATGGGATAACAAATGGGCCGCTTCTGCTGGAATGAGGATGGTGGGCTAGTCCCATGGGGATGAGACGGTTCGTCAGATAGACCATATTATCCTGACTTGTCTTGTAGTCATGGTGCGTTCATTACTCAACCAAGCAACTCTAAGAAAGACAAACAAAAGGGCTTCTGCCTTTTAACCAAAAAGAGTTGAAAGAAACAAAGGTTTACCTTCTGCAAATAAAGCACAGTTCCTTTAAGGACAGCATAAAAGGTTTTCCATCCTCTCTTTCCTCGTGGAGCTAGGAAAGCAACACAGACACACAAAAACAAATTCTGTTTAAAATATGGTAGCTGTAATATATGTGCTCTTTTGGTTTCAAAACCCTCCTCAGCCACCCCCACCCCCCTTTCTTCTAAAAACTAAGTTTTGATTTAAAAAAAAACAACAATAGAAAAAAAAAGAGATTATAAAAAGAGAAAGCCAAAAGTGAAGAAAAAAGCAAGAAAATATTATTAAAAATCATAACAAAGTTGTTGGTTGTTTTTTTTTTAAAAAAGAGTATTGTAGGAGAAGGGTAGTCCAAAGAAGCAGCAGTGCACAATAGGGACTTGATATCTGTCCCCTTCCAGAAAGAAAAATTCTTAATATTCTTTTTCTCTCTCCTCTTTTTCTTGTATTTACCAGCCCTATATTCCTTGGAGCTGCCTGCGACAAAAGGAACACTTCAAGTGGTGGCAGTGCATTGAAACATGTAAGAAATGAAAACACTGGAAAAACTTTTCAGCCTATTTCAGGACTTGGGGGGGGGGGGTTGGGGGGGAAGGGCAGGAAGGAAGAATTGGCTCTTGGTCTAGTCCCAGTTTTCTCAGCAAGATTTCAGAAGTGGTTTGCCATTGCCTCCTTCCTAGGATTGAGAGAGAATAATGGCCAAGGTCACTCAGCTGGCTTTGTGCCTAAGGAGAGAATTGGAACTCCTTGGTTTCAAGCCAAATGCCCTAAATCAGGGGTCCCCAACCTCCGGGCCGTGGCCCATTTGGAATCGGGCCACAAACGCGGCTCCACTTGTACGTGCGAGGGCGCATGCCGGCCGCTCTCACGGAACCATCCCCCTCTTCTTTCCCCTCCCCGGTCCACCGCTCCGTTAAGCCAGAAAGGTTGGGGACGGCCTGCCTTAACCACTACACCAAACTGGCTCTCCCGGGCTTGAACTAAGAAGAGGTTAAGCAAGAGAGCCATCTCATCCTTCGACCTCCATCGCAGAGAAGCCTTCCCGCGTATCTGTGGCAAAAGTGAAATGACTGGAGGGGAACAGCAAAGCTTAGCAAAGGGGGAAAGAAGATTGCAGCTGCGGGCTAATTCCCCTTCCATCTCTTGGAGCAATTCTCAGAGGGGCTGCTGGAGCTGATGTTTCTCTCCTTAACCTTCCTAAACATTTGCACAAGGCATTTTCTTAGCTTTCCCCTCTGGGCTGCCAGGTTCTCAGCTACTCTTCTAGTAGCACCTTTTATTTACATTCCCAGTAGCGAGCGAACATGCATATACAATTGCACAGATTCAAGTTTCTGTATTTACCACTTCCCTCCCTCCCCCAGTCAGCTCTTTTTTTTTTCTTTCCCCTTTTTGGAAAGAGCAGCTCCCCCTGGAAAGCACTCACTCTTCTTTCCATCCATATCAGCATGGATTTTACGTGCCAGGAATCCGGTTTTGTACACAGCAGCATTGGGATCGTGAGGAATGTCCAGGAAGGGGTTATTGGAATTGCCGATGCGACTGACCGACTTGGACTGGTTTCCGTTATCCTTCTCATCAGTACCATCAGAAGGGGATTTTTTCTTCTCTTCGTCATCTCTAAAGCAAATTCAAACATAAACCCCACATTCAGTCATGCACATTTTACTTCGCTAATCAGATTAAGCCAAGGTGCATATTTTGTTATCGTCGCCTTTATTGACTGAGTAGCTGGGAAGCTTGATTTCACGCTAGGACCTGTGCTTCTAAAATGAGCAGAGGCATTTCATGTACACCTTATATTAAACCGCAAGAAATCTCATTAGTTCCAGTGGGAAGGCTTAGATGTATCTTTGGGGATAGGAATTGGGGTGGGAAGCTTGGTAGACCATTCTCATTTCAAGACGTGGTAGGATTACCACATTCAGCAACCAGGTGGTTTGTGTTGAGGCCTTGTGCATGTTAATGTGCTATTTCAAGAGTTTTATATTTTAAATGACAGCGGGTGGGATGGGGACCTTGCAGTTCCTGATTTTCTGACAAGAGCAGCTTGCAACAGCTGGACATTGTTGATCAAAGTTCAAAAACACTTGGCAAAGACTCTTGTAATTGAGCCCTGGAGCTTCAATGTACGGAAAGTTGCCATCCTGCCCAGTGGATAAACTGTTCTGACCGATTGTACCCCAGAGCCCTTCAGCCTTTCCTCTTGTCCCTTTTGTCTTATAGTCAGTAACAATTAAATAGTCAGCCCTTCGATTTAGACTAGATCAGAAAACAGACTCCACAGGACTAGAGCTATATTTTATTGAGATAGGCCTTAGTAACAGAATCGTGCAAGCCTGCCCATCTCTCCCCTTCCTTCCCCTTGTGCTCCAGGACATTGGTGTGTGTGTGTGTGTGTGTGTGTGTGTGTGTGTGTGATGTCTGAGACTTTATAATACTCTCCCGTCTCTCTAAACATAACATATTCCTTCTGCACCTGAAGGCTTTGGAATTCCTTCTCCAAGGTCATCTCTCTGACTTCCTACACAAGTGCCTTAGTTCGGTGGTTCTCAGCCTTTTCTTTACCACAACCCTCTTTAAATACCTTTTTTGGCCACAGACCGTGGCCACGGACCTCCAAGACTTGACTCAAGATTTAAATCATAACATTTCTTCAAGCCTTCGTGGACCCCCTGTGAGGACATCGCGGCCCCCTAGGGGGTCTGCGGATCACAGGTTGAGAACCCTTGCCTTAGTTCATATTTACCGTTACTTACCGTTTCTTGGAAGGCAACTTCCTCTGATTCAAAGTTTGGCTATTGCTCCATTTCGCTCCACATACCCTGCATATACTAGAATCCATTAAGGCCACACGGTTTAATCCAATAAGAAGCAACCAGATATTTCTCAGCCCTTATACTCAGGAACCCGTAATCAGCAGATGATGGAGCAAGCCTCTCCAACTTAACGCCCTCCATATTCAGTGAGACTACAATCCAAGCGTCTAGCGTGCTAGATCTCAAAATCTAGATCCAGCTAGGTCCCACAAACTAGCATACTATAATCCCTGCACAACTAGTGGCACCAGGATGAAAGAATGTGGTACAGATTGAAATGGGGAAATTGTACACTTGTTCTGCCTCTGAACTATGACTCCCCTCCGCGCACCCTGTCCCATTATCAGATGCACGCTGCTACCACTGCATACAGCTTTGACGCAGCTGTACAAAGCAAGACTGGCACTTTCTCCTTTCCTCTCCGCTGTAATCTGTCACAGTCCAGGCATGAATTAATGGAGTTGGTCTCTGCTTTATTTTTGGAACCTACCCTCGGATACAGATTATCTGTCAGGATCCTCAGATGGAAGCGTTCTAAATCAACACTCTGCCGTGCAGTAATTCCTCTGCACCCTAACTTTTCTTTCAAAACTGAAAACAAGGAGCACCTACTTACTTCAACCTCGGTCAGCTTACACTTGTTTTTTTCAAACCACTTGCCCTAAGTAAATGCCTCCCTAAGTAACACCAGCTGCCAGCAATTAGTGCAGGTTCGCATCCCACCAGGCTCCAGGTTGACTCAGCCTTCCATCCTTCCGAGGTAGGTAAAATGAGGACCCAGATTGTTGGGGGCAATTAAGCTGACTTTGTAATAATGCCGCTTGGGTGTGTGTGTGTGTGTGAAAGCCCTAATAAGCAGGCATATACATAGAATGAAGGCTACTGCTAAGCTTGTAAGCCGCCCTGAGTCTTCGGAGAAGGGCGGGATATAAATGGAATTAAAATAAAAATAAAAAAATAAAAAAAATTAATCAAGAAAGGCAGTTTTGTTCTTTAAATGTTAAAATGTCCATAAATTATGCAGAGCAGAAAGCAACCGGGCTTTTTTTTTCCCTTGAAGACATTTCGCTCCTTGTTCAAGAAGCTTCTTCAGTTTTGACTAAAGCTTCTTGGATGAGAAGAGAAACGCCTTCAAGGAAAAGCACCTTTGGGACAACCATGACCTGGATGACTGAAAATCTTCACAGACAATGCAGAACAGAACCAAATAATTTTATGAGTTTACATCATACCTATACAATGTCCTCCATGGCTTTCCGTGGAAATCTTCGGATACTGCTTAAATTTATTTTATTTATTTTAATTCCATTTATATCCCGCCCTTCTCCGAAGACTCAGGGCGGCTTACAAGCTTAGCAGTATTTAATTTAAGTCCCCCTCAAGGAACCTACAAAATTCATTGATAGGCCATCTACAGTAATACTAAACTAGCAGGAAAGTGGCTCCTTCCATTATTCACGATTGCTGTTCTACAAGGGAGAACCAGAAAAAAGCTCTGCAGTGAGATTTGCTTGTTACTAAGATGCATTTAGGTGATTGCCAAATATTATCTGTCATCTTCTACTGGCTATCCAGCATAATATGCCCTGTTTTCTGTCCTAGCATAGTTTACCCTACAATGGTTTCCTGGTTTCTTTGCTTTTTCTGATAATTCAGACAAAGATTTCTCACATATTACAGTTTTCTTCTTAATGTTTTTTCCTGCAAGTTTTCCTGCTTTTTTTAAAATATCAACCGAGTGTTAATTCATTGGTTGTAACCATAATTGATCAACTGGCTTGTCGCCTGAACCTGACATTGTGGCCCAAGAGACAATGACCGGCCTCAAATCACCCTGCTTCCATGCCTAAAATGGGACTAGATCTCACAATCTCCTGTTCTCTAGTCTGGTGCCTTAACCACTAGATCAAACTGGCTCACTGTATAACATCACCAGTGTCCAAAAATAGCTGAGGCTCTGCTAGATGGTGTTAGGATGAACCAAAGAATGCTTGTCCTTAATAAACTAATAAACTTCTTGGAAGTGCCACTCAGCTTTATCAGCCAATAGAGAGGAAGTGGGGGGGGGGGTTGGAAACCACTACTGCAAAAAGTGACATTAAATACCAAGGTAAGTCTGGGCTCAGTCATCAAAGTATGCCAGCTAATTTCAATAGCAGAGAAATGCCGCATTCTCAAGAGCTTCAGGTGATACTGGCAATTGGATTATGTGATCAATAGTCATCCGTATCTAAATAGCAATGTAACTGTATCCCCCCCTATATTTATCACTATTTGTGTTTATAAATGACATCAGTAATGATTCTGGGCAGCATACAAATTGAAGCAACGTTGATTATAGTAAAACGCCCAAAGGAGATGAAAACTCAAGAACTAGATCTTTAATAAAACATCCCTCCAGGGCAGATAATAGGCATTACAGGTAGTCCTCGACTTACAGCCATTTGTTTAGTGACTGGAGTTACAGTGGCGCTGGAAAAAAATGACCTGTAACTGTTTATCACACTGGCCACGTGATCAAGTGACCCGGGGTCATGGGATCACCTTTGGCGAGCTTCTAACAAGCAAAAGTCAATGGGGGAAGCCAGATTCACTTTACAGCTGTGACGTTAACATAACAACTACGTTGATTCACTTAACACCTATGGCAAGAAAGGTGGTAAAACGGGGCAAAACTCACTCAACAACTGTCTTGCTTAGCGAGGGAAATTTGTAGCTCACTTGTGGTCGTTAACCAAGGACTCCCTGTAAATAAATGTCAGAGGTTCCCTCTCCTTAAGTGCTGGATTAGGGTTTGGGCCTCAATTGTGGTCATAAAGTCAAGGACTACCTACATATCTACATAGCCTTGGTGGAGCAGTGGGCTAATGCCTCCTTACGTAACGCCAGCTGCCTGCAATTAGTGCAGGTTCGAGTCCCACCAGGCTCAAGGTTGACTCAGCCTTCCATCCTTCTGAGGTAGGTAAAATGAGGACCCAGATTGTTGGGGGCAATTAAGCTGACTTTGTAATAATGCCGCTTGGGGTGGGGGCGAAAGCCCTAATAAGCAGGCATATACATAGAATGAAGGCTACTGCTAAGCTTGTAAGCTTAATTTATACAAATGGCTTGGGAGACTTTCAAAGCATTGAGAAGACCTGGAGTGTGGCTTACACAGAGACGTTTCAGTATCGTTAAGTCTGCATGGTTAAGGATCTGTTCATCTCTGTTAATGCCTCTCCTTAATGTTATGGGAAACCCTTTTACGTTCGTATTTCCTATTTCAGGGGGAAATGTATATGGCTGGGCTATATCCCATGCATTTTAAATGGATACAGAACAAGGGTTCTTTTGACAGGGTTGAAATATTGCTAAGCACATTGATTTGTGCTTTAAATTGTAAGCCGCCCTGAGTCTTCGGAGAAGGGCGGGATATAAATGGAATTAAAATAAATAAAATAAATACATATCAGAAGGCACTGTTTTAACGCAGAGGCCTGGAGCATGCCTACTCCACCAGTACTTAGAAACAATGGGAAAAGGACAGTCAGTCACATAATAATCAAACCCTATGCTGGGAATGGTTTTATAGATTACAACCAGCATGTTGAGTTGCACCCAGTGACTGGATGAAAGCTATCTAGGACTGTTGGTCCAGTGATACATTCACCCAAGGATATATTCACCACCACATGAACTCAGTCATATGTCCCCTTCAGACAACCTTAACTTAACTAGGAAAGACATGAATCTAAGCACAGATGGCTGGATTAACAATCATGAAGATTCTGTCCACTTCCTCAGGAACTAGAAAGTCAAATGTTTCACAGGTAACAAAACAAGTGAATGTCTTAATCAGCTCACATGGAGTCCCTCATTCAGAATTTTACTCTGAGTGGATCCAAGTGACTTTATATGACACATCCTAGAATATTCACACGGTGGCCTTGAAGATATTTCAGTGACTCCTGCCTCCTGGATAAATTAATTTAAATTAGGCTATCGCAGATGCAGTAAGAGTGGACAATTGCTTTATTGTGAGAATGTCACGCATGCTTCATATGAACTTGTACAAAAATTGGATAATTCACTCTTCATTGTCCTCCAATAGTACTCTACACATCTCTTCTGTTGTTTCATTTTTCACAGTTCCTTGGAAAACAAGAAGTCCCCTGGGATTGACAAGTGGGGAGAAGGAGCATCCAAACCAAAGTGCCTGCTACCCACCTATTCCAGGTGGCAACTAAAACCCCTAAGCTCCTGACAGAACACATCTGGGACCATTATATGGGCCAATATAGTTAACCCATAAGTCAGTTGAAAAGCAATCATACTTTTCATGCTAAGGTCTTACAATACTTATTCCAAGGGGTCTTAGGATAGGATCTATGGTGGCTACAATCTTTTGAACTACTCCAGACTCAACACTACCCTAGTGTAATTAAAACTGCTAAGCCTCCCTATCTTCACTGCTGTTGTGATTCAGCGTCACCCTGTGGTTCCAGCAGCTGAGTCGGATGATTCTGAGGAGGAGGAGGAGGGGTTTGGAAAGCCTTTGATGTCAGAGGGAGGTTCTGATGCACTGCAGGACTCTCAGCCTGGGCCCTCCCATCTTGTTCCTCAGCAGACTCAGCCGTGTGAGCAGGAGGTATTGGAAGAAGATGATCCACAGCTGGCTCTGTTCAGGGATGCTAGGAGCAGGAGGCAATCTAGCAGAGCAGAACAGAGAAAGGCAATGAGGCAACTCGGGAGAAGGCAATGAGAAGCCACGCCTTGGGACTGCTGATAAAAGGGGAAGGTGTGGGAGGTGCTGGTTGCTGAAGGCAACCGTTTGAAGATCTTCTGCTAGAGTCCTGGTCTGTTATTCTTGTTTAACTCTTGTTTGAACTTTTGGTTTAACTCTTGTTTGAACTTTTGGTTTAACTCTTGTTTGAACTCTTTGTAAATAAATTTGGTTGGGTTTTTTCCAGCCTGTTGACTATAAAAAGGGGTTGTCCCTGACATTCAAACAGGGCTGGTCGTAGGCTGGAACAGAACAACTGCCAATCCAGCAATGGAAATCGAGCAACTTGGGCAAGGCTCTCACTGAGCAGCAAGAAGGTCAGTACATCAGCAATAAATCTAATGGTTCCTCAGGTCCAATTTCAACCAGAGAGTATCACATCCATGTATCTCTGATGCAATACTTCAGAGAGTTGTTAAGTCTCTTTGCATGACCGCTGCCCAGACTGAGGAAGGTGACCTTGACGGAGATCTGCAAGCTATGTTACCAAAGCAACAAGGGATGAAAAGTATGTTAAATTGACAACAGACAAGACAATATTCAGAAAAGGCTTAGACAGTCATCTCCCAAATTCACTGAACTATGAGAAGGAAGAGGCTCAACGGAATCTGACTTTCAGGATTCTGCTAGCCACTCTCAATAAGCATGGTTTTAGCCTTCCTATGGAGTTGATTGCCTAATCTGATCTACCTAGCAGGGCTCACAGTAACAGCTACTCCGAGTCCCCTAGCCTGGCTTCATGGACACATTTCTGAGAATGGAACATCCCTGTCAGGGCCCAGACAGGTTTCTGGATGGGAAACATCCTCACTCTGAGCTCATGCATGCTTGGTTGGCTGCCTCATCCAGATCATAGATGAGACAGTTTTGTTACAAATTCACCTAACATTTAGCAGCAGCTGGAAGACAGTGACACTGAGGATCTGGAGGCACGACTTAGCCTTAGGGCTAAGCATTGGGGGTTGGAAATGTCAAGTCTGCTTTCCCTGAGGGAGGTCTAGCTCTAAATTCCCTCCACGCACCTTTCACAATTGAGACATTACTGCCTGCTCTCTCTCACCGCCACTGGTCCCCTTTAGTTCCTTTTCTCAGAAGCCAAGTATCGTCTGATAACTAATAGGCCTTAATTCAAACTCTTTGACGACTAGGATCTGTCATAAGAAGCTTCTTTAAAAGCAATAACATTTTTTTAAAAAAAGAAAACATAATAAATAACTTCTTTTATAATCAGGAGAAATTTGCTATTGAGTAGAAGTGTAAAAGTCTTGGAAAGAGACAAGAGATGGTTATGGTATCCTCAATGAAACCAGCTTCCAGCAGGGCAGGAAAATACATGGTGGTATACTCTGAAAGACAATGTTCCAATAACTCAGGGGCTGCCACAAAGAAGAGGGAGTCAAGCTATTCTCCAAAGCACCTGAAGGCAGGACAAGAAGCAACGGATGGAAACTAGTCAAGGAGAGAAGCAACCTAGAACTAAGGAGAAACTTCCTGACTGTTAGAACATTAAATCAGTGGAACAACCTGCCTCCAGAAGCTGTGAATGCTCCAACACTGGAAGTTTTTAAGAAGAGACTGGACAGCCATTTGTCTGAAATGGTAGGGTTTCCTGCCTGAGCAGGGGGTTGGACTAGACCAGGGGTAGGCAAACCTTGGCTCTTTTATGACTCGTGGACGTCAACTCCCAGAATTCCTGAGCCAGCATAGCTGGCTCAGGAATTCTGGGAGTTGAAGTCCTTGAGTCATAAAAGAGCCAAGGTTGCCTACCCCGTACTAGACTATTATTGTTGTTGTTGTTGTTGTTGTTGTTGTTGTTGTTGTTGTTGTTATTTTCTTAGTGTGCAATGAAAACTTGCATACGTTACTACAGCAAAAGGCAATCCCATAAAAGCAGCATTATTAATATTAATATTGGCATTTTTCTGTTTCTTTTCTCTTCAAACAAAGACTTCTACCCAGCAGCCATGATTCCCCTCAGCGTGAAAGGAAATCAAGTAACCAGGACGAACAGAGAAAGGATGACGAGTGGTTAAAGTGTGCTGGCAAAAATCTCATCTTGTATTTAACTATGAATATCAACAGGGAATTCCACGGCGAGCCTGCAAAGGTGATTGTGTGATGCTAAGTGATCCAGAATGATCACCCACATTCTTGGGGTTTTGTCCTTTTTATTTATGTTGTTCATTTTATGGTTTTAATTGTGAATATATTGTATGTTGCCCAGTCTCATTTCATAACATGGGAGGCTGTATAAAACTACCAAACAAAATAAAATTGTGGGCTTCCCAAATGCGGGCTGAAGTAATGCACACACAAGGCTTCTGCAATGAATTATCTTCAGCGTCAGTTTGTTGTCAAGCTACCCGCCGTTAATCATAAGACAAGCTTCAGACATGAAGGCCAATAGGAAGAAACTTGACCTAAGCCGTGTTTCTTCTACCAGCAGTTCTGACACAATGCTTCCAAGATAAAAGGCAGAAAACTAAGCACGGGTTTATTCATGCCGCCACAGATTAAGTGAGGATTGAATTTCTATCTTTAAGGTAATGTTTCCAACCCAACTCAAAAAGCCTTCCAACCTTACAAGCAGCCTTTCATCACTGACAACTCATTTTGCTTACTAGAATAACAAGTAGGCACCTGGCTTGCAAGAGATAATTTGGTTTGACAACCTATCCTTCTGTTATACATTCAGGAAACTCTGTCCCTTGTTGCATGGACCGAGTATGATGACCAAATGGGCACGTCACCAATTTCTCCTACTTATCAAACATCTTGCACTGTATTAAAACTGAATTTCAATAAAATAACAACAACAACAAGGGAACTGCCAAAGCAACAGACAAACAAAAAAGATCAGTTTCTAATTGACAAGTTGATTTTGGAAAACTGCAACAGAAGGAAGACCAACTTGAATGTAGCATGGATTACAAGGAGGCATTCAATTCCCTGCCAGATGATTGGATAATCAAGCGCCTAGAAAGAACAGGAGTCAGTAGAAACATTTGTTTTGTGCAAAGGTGAATGGCACAATGGAAGACACAGTTGCCGGTCAGTGGCGATAGAGTGGAACAGGTTAATAATATCAAGAGAGGAACCTTTTCAAGGAGACTCAGTATCACCATTACTATTTGTTATTGCACTGATTCTTCTGTAAACAATACTGAATAATTCAGTAATATTTTTGATAGCTAGTTAAATACTAGCTATCAAAAATAAAAATAAAAACATCTGCCAGGCGATCACACCTCCTTTACATCAATGATCTGATGATGTATGGAAATACAACATCTGAAATAGAATTGCTGCTCAACACTGTCTGTATTCACAGCCAAGCTAGTGCAGTGCAGTTTGGACTGGACAAATGTGCCACACTCAGCATCAAATGGGGAAAAATAATGACAATTTGAAGATGCCCTGTGGAAACAATATCAAGAGCCTGGATGAGGATGATTACTATAAATACCTGGGCATCCTTTAAGCTGACAACATCAAGCACACTGAAGTCAAGAAAGTTAGAAGAGAATACATTATGAAAGATTTTAAAAGGTCCAAATTCAGTGTGGGAAATACCACCAAGCCAAATAACAGCTGGGCAATTCCAGTCAGTGGACTGGACTCAAGCAGAACTGAAAACCCTGCTTAGAAAGGCCAATAAAATAATGGCAATGAATCCCCTTCATCCATGCAGTGATGCTGACAGATGCTCCTTACTAAGGAAAACAGGTGAGGGTACAACAGGCAGTTGAAGAAGAAGAAAAATATTGAAAGAATGTATGAAGGACAATGAAGAAAATGCACCGAAGATATGAAGGTCTACTGAGTATTGGAGAGACCAAATTGGCGTATTTAACGTTACATGTCTTAACAGCAGCGAGGATTGTATTTGCTCAGCACTGGAAGAATGAAGAAACACCCCTAGACTAAGAGATAACCAAGAAGATATTGGACTGTGCTGAAATGAACAGACTTACACTGAGGATCAAAGAGAAAGAAGATACAGAATATTTTCAAACATGGAATTTATTTTATCAATGGTTGGAAAAAAAGGGGTAGAGGCTTAGAGTGTAACTTGTATTATTAAGCAAACAAATTAACCCAGACAACACGTTTATTAAGCACTAATCAAATGTAATAATAGAAAATTAATAACAAAATTGGAAAAAAAAGACAAAGGAAGAATAGAAAGGAGACATAGCAAGGAAAAGTAGTATATGGCCAGTACATAAAAGAAAAAAAGAAAAATACCAGGCAAAACACTTAAACCGCCAGTGGCTAAGAGCAGGAAAATTGAAGAAAGAGGAGCTAATTCTGACTTTACAAGGCCAAGCCTTTAGCACAAATGCATGCAAAGCCAGA
Organism: Vipera berus; assembly: GCF_964194415.1. Lineage (NCBI taxonomy): Eukaryota > Metazoa > Chordata > Lepidosauria > Squamata > Viperidae > Vipera > Vipera berus. The sequence continues at coordinate 94,360,235 of NC_138203.1, read as the reverse complement.
ATTGAAAAGACAGCAACAGATAGCAAATGCTGCCTCTGCAAAGAAGCAAAAGAAACAGAAGACCATCTCATTTTAGCTACTGCAAGGAGGTTGCCCAGACTGATTACAATCAACGGCGTGACCAAGTAACAACAATGATACATTGAAATATCTGCAAGAAATACCAATTGCCTGGATGCAAAAACTATTTGGCCCATAAAGTGCTCTGGGACTTTAAAATTCAAACAGAGAAGCACCTGTGACATAGCATCCCAGACTTAATTTTTGATAAGAAAGGCAAAGTCTGAGTAGTGGATGTGGAAGTATCTGGAGAGAAGAAGAGAAAGAACTGGAGAAAATTACCAAATACAAAGACCTGCAAACAGAAGTAGAACGGCTTTGGTAAAAGAAAACAAAGATACTACCAATAGGCACCATCCCAATGGGGAATAATAGGTGCAATCCCAAAACATCTGGAGCACTACTTGAACACATCGGCATTAACAAAATCACCATTAATCAATTGAAAAGGCAACTTGATTGGAACAGCTTACATCCTGTAAGGATACATTAACGCCATCAAACAACATTTGCCTATCTCAGGTCCTTGGGAAGGACTCAGTAGGTGAATAAAAATCCCAAATTTTGTTTAAACATCTGGCTGACTGTGCAACTGACCATAACCTATAAAATCTCTATGCTACCCAACTCAGTGACTATGGGCAGTTCACAACAATCAAAGAAATTACATCAAAATCACTGAAATGTAAAAGATAAAGATAAAAGTTGGCAAGTACAAAAAAACAGTCTCACACTCCCTTGCCAAACCTCTTTATCATCCTTCTAAACCAGAGGTCCCCAACCTTTTGGGCACCAGGGACCGGTACCGTGGAGAGAAGTTTTTCCATGGACTGGAGGGGGCGTGGTTTTGTGTGCTGCCTGCATCTTGCGAATGGGGCGTTGCTTGTTTGTGTGGACCGGTTGCTGGCATGCTGCGACCTGGTACTGGTCCACGGACCAGGGGTTGGAGACCCCTGTTCTAAACAACAGCAGAGAGGGGGCCATAAAGTGAGACTCTTGGGGACCTCAAACCAAAGATCAGATGCTGCAATAGAGAAGGTGTGATTCCGGGGTCCTGACAGATAACAACGTTTAATCAACGGAACTCGGGCCATGCTAAGTGCAGAATTGAATTAGCTGGGTAGATGTTATGGGAGGCAAGCACCTCTTAAGTAACCTGGTTCTACAGAATATGGGGCCTAGATTTGTTAAACATGTAACAGAAATAATGCCAGGAGGAAGACTGATTTAGACTTCGAAAAGCCACCATTTTGGATGTTCTAGCATGTTTTGCATTCTGGAACAACAAGTTCCCGTGCAGTAACCCTGTCTCATTCTGTGAGAATCTATGGCCAAGTATACCCTCTCAAGGAAAAGAAGTAGCATTAAACTTCTTCAGATGTAACTAACAGGCATCACCAATTTCTGTTGTCCAAGAGAGCACAAGTGGTCCTCAACTCAAAATTATTGCAGGATCCAATCTGGGCCAGCCACTGGGACCAGAGGTTCAGTCTTCTGAGCTTTTGGACTTGTGCCAGAGCCCATCCTCAGGCAACTTCGCTTTCAAATGCTATCTGTGCATGGAGGTACACCACACTGAGAATATGAGTAACAGGTGGCACATTTTTTAAATAAATAAAAAGATTCCAAAAGAAAAAAAAATCTTGCAGATGTTCTATTATCCATCACCATTCAGTTATTCTGTACGGGTGTAACTTAGTCGGGTAATGAAACATCTATTAGCAGAAAACAAAGCTCAGAGAACTCCATAAAAGGAAGATTAGAAACTTGGTAAACATTATTTTACAAAATCTAATCAACTTTCAGATATACTCTTCAAGTTATTATCTTCACATTGCAAATGGAGTTATTATCATTATAAGAATGGCTTGCCCCAAACTACATGATTAATAGATTAAATCAGCCCTTTTCAGGGGCTGTACTGTTTTAATTATCATGAATGTATTAAGACTGTCCAATGAAAAATGAAAGAAGTTTGATATATAAAAACAATAGAGTCAGGATAAAAATCAATGCAGATAGTCCTCGACTTACAACCATTGATTTAGGGACCGTTCCAAGTCACAACAGCATTGAAAAAAGTGACATAGGACCATTTTTCAAACTTACAACCACTGCATCCTCTCCAAGGTCATGTGATCAAAATTCAGTCGCTTGGCAACTGACTCATATTTATGACGGTTGCAGTGTCCTGGGGGAGGGGGTCACATTTATTTATTTATTTATTTATTTTAATTCCATTTATATCCCGCCCTTCTCTGAAGACTCAGGGCGGCTTACAAGCTTAACAGTAGCCTTCATTCTATGTATATGCCTGCTTGTTAGGGCTTTCACACAAACCCCAAGCGGCATTATTACAAAGTCAGCTTAATTGCCCCCAACAATCTGGGTCCTCATTTTACCTACCTCGGAAGGATGGAAGGCTGAGTCAACCTTGAGCCTGGTGGGACGCGAACCTGCACTAATTGCAGGCAGCTGGTGTTACTTAAGGAGGCATTAGCCCACTGCTCCACCAAGGCTCTTATTGCCTATTACCCATTAAAAAGTAGACCATGGTGTAGCTGAAGTCACTTAGCGACACTCTACCGAAGAATGTTAAGGACAGAGAAGCTTGCTAGGTACTACAGCAAGATCCGCTCAGCTATCTTTTGAAACTTTTACAGAACCAAGTGACCCCAAATAAAAAGGAGGTACAGCTAGAATTCAGCTGGTCTGAGAAAGTATTTGCAAAGTCAAAAGGAATGAGAAATTCAGACATATAAACACTTTAAAGCAGGCATGATTGCTCACAGTACCTTTTGCAACCTTCTGAAAAGCAAAATGAGTGGGGAAGCCAGAATCACTTAACTGTGTTACTTACTTAACAGCTATAGTGATTCCCTTAACCACTGTGGCAAGGAAAGTCATAAAATGGGACAAAACTCACTTAACAACCGTCTTGCTTAGCAAAAGAAATCTGGGGTTCAAATGTGGTCGTAAGTCGAGAACTAACTGTCAATAAACGTAGGAGGTTCCCTCTCTTGAACTCCTGGAATAGGTTTCTGCAATTTCTAGCATCTGTGCCATGTACTGCAGGTATATCAAGCGGAATACCATAAAAGGAATCATTTGAAGCTCATTAGTTCAACATAAGATACTTACACTGCCCACTCAAGCTTTTCATTCTTGATTGAATTGTAAAGAGCCTGGAAGAGGAAAGAAATAAGAAAAAAAAATTAAGTGGATTTGGATGACCATATATAGAAGATAACTTTTTTTTTGAAAAAACAAATCATCTAAATGTCACAAATTACCACATACTTGTTGCAGTAAAGATTAAAACGTTATTTTTTAGCCTGGGGTGCATAAAAAGTCTTTGTCGTGTTTTAATGTTGCTGAACTCCTTTTTTTTTCCATTAAGCCTGGAGACAAGGAGAGAGGCTTTTAACAACCCTTCGCTGACTTTGGAGAGATTCCAAAAGTTAAGAGCTGTCGCTTGGAAGTCCTCTTCAAGTGCCTTTGCTGTAGCACAGAGTTGGAGAGGACGAGTGGGCTGAGATTTAGTACTTTAGTACAGATAAAACCTACACTGTCCTTTGGGAACAAGCACAGGGCCTGGTTTAGAGATCTCAGTTCTCCATGCTGAGGAAAAAAAAGAAAACAAATCAACCCGTCCATCCCCTCACAGGACTAGCTTCAAATTAGCAGAGGCCCCAAACACGTCCCGAACAATGATACTGAGGCTTATGATGAAGTAAATTTTGCTCGTATATTGTTTTAGAACAGCTAGGCCAATGACAACCCACAAGGCTAATTCCGAACGTAAGCGAACTCTCCCTGTGAATCCTTACAGAAACTCTCGTTTCTAAGGTCATTTTTAACATTATGCCTCTCAGACAATTTTTTTTTTATATTAAAAAATTTGGAATCAGAACCTCTTGTACCTCTCTTTAGAAAAAAGAGGTGAGCTGTACAGATCAAGAACGCACAAATAAAGGAGATAAAATATTCTTTTCTCAGATTCTACATCAATGCCGGTCTATACATTTTGGCAGGCAAAGCTCCCTGCCTGCATCTTGCCCACTCCATTTGATATTTGGTATTCTGTAACTAAAGTCTCCAAATAAAATGACATTAAATTCATATAGCATATCCCGAATTTCTACCCTCCTGCTACAAATCACATCTGATGTAAGAGCTGCTAAAATGACACCTATCAGACATGTCATAAAAGCCATTTCACTTACCATTTTATCTATTACTATAAAATATAACATTGCAGAGAGCCCAGACAAGATGGGAACAGTATGATTGGTAGTATTGTTCAACCATATCTTTAAACAGCAGGTCAGGTAGCTATTAAAAATTAGTACCAGATTGCTTTTCAAAATTTCCTGATATACAAATAGCATGCAACATTTATGTATTTCTACATTTATTTAAAATCATTTATATGGGATCCTTCATAAAATCAATGCAAAGTCAGGTAATCGTGGGAAAATAAAAACATCTGGTATCAAAAGATAACAGTAACTCCTTAGATGAGCCTCTCTAGAACATGACACCCAACATCTGTGCTTTGAAATATGAAGCCCATTCAGATATTTAACAACTAATATACCTCAATACAGTCCCTAAAATGCAGCACCAACTTCCCATCTGGACCTGGCAGCTGTATTCTGAGCTAAGTGTAAATTCATGACAGCCTTCAAAGGGGTATTTGTGTGTGTGTGTGTTTGTGTGTGTGTGTGTGTGTGTTTGTGAGATTTAAGTGTCTAAGCTGTGTGACTGAAAACTGAATGTCTTACAGCCGCTGTAAGTTTTAAAAATGTAACAAAACCAAAAATAATCAAAGATAAAGCTGTGAATGCTCCAATACTGGAAGTTTTTAAGAAGACACTGGACAGCCATTTGTCCGAAATGGTATAGGGTTTCCTGCCTGAGCAGGGGGTTGGACTAGATGACCTCCAAGGTCCCTTTCATCATCATCATCATCATCACCATTATTATTATTATTATTATTATTATTATTATTATTATTATTATTATTATTAATTATTATTATTATTATTATTATTATTATTATTATTATTATTATTATTATTATTATTATTATTATTATTATTATTATTATTATTTCAAAAGCATTAGTCTGTAGTGTATACTCTTGGGGGTACTGTCATCCTTCCACCCCATCACTAAAGTCTTCCAAAAGAGCCGAAGATCTCCAGGAGGAAACACAACACGTAAGCCTGAAGAGAAAATCCTGAACATTGCTTGAGCATGGATTACTGTCTGCAACAGCAACACATCTGGAGATTACTAAGGCTGTAGGCTGCTTAGTTGAGAGTTCTGTCTTTAATAGTATCACAAAGGTGGATACATATATATATATATATATATAACACCAGAGCAATTGTTAGGTTTGTAACTACACATCAAATCTTTTATTATGTCATGTTCGTCCACCAGAAATACCAACTATAAGAAATCAATTTCAAAGGAAGAAAAATTTGCCTAGATTACTTATACAGCTGTTTCTCTTTCTAGCATACCAGTTTCAAGAAAGTTTAGATATTCATTCATTCATTCATTCAATTTATACAGCCATCCATCTCGCATCTAGGCAGCTTACAATAAAATAGATAAAATACCTAATGTAAAAAAATAAAAAATAAAACACATAGGACCAAGCATCATTCAAACAACTATCAACTTAGCCAGTACTGTAGATGGACTCCATTACCCACCCAGGACCCAAGACACAGGTACAAAACCAGGTTTTCAAGGCCTTTGGAAATCCAGCAGGGAAAGGCCAATTTAATCTCAGAGGGGATGACATTCCGCAGGGTGGGCATCATGGCAGAAAAAGAGGTTCCTTCTGGGCCCCACCAGCCAACTGTACCTAGGGATCTAATAGGAAGGGTAGACACCACTGGGGAAGGCTGGTCCCACAAATAACTCGGTTCCAAGCCATGAAGAACTTTAAAGTTCACAGTCAGATTATTTCGAGCTTGCGTGATCTTTCTGCTTGGCTGATTCAAAACTGGAAACCTCATGAAATCATCATCACTATGTTAAAAACTAACCATTAATGGCATGCATTTCACCATTGTAGGCTTCCTTGATTCCAAAATATTCTTATTTTTAATTGCCCAACAAGTCGGTACTCAATTAAGTTAGAAAAAAGCAGTTGTAATCCTCTCTAGCCACATCTTTCTTTCTTTGCTCCAGGAAATTGAACCATAACAAAATACGGCAGGAATTTCTTAAACCATCTGCTTTGAATCTGAGTGGGGTAAATATTTCATATTAGGTATAATTCTAAATCTTTGAGTGTGACTAGAGGGTTAGGTGTAAACTAGGGATACTTAAGTGTGTGGGTATGCGTGGCCATGACCATATAGTTTTACATCTATTAATACTGTAAGATAGTAACATGTTGCTGAAAGTAACCTTTAACTATCCTATCAAAATATTGATATTTATTCAAGTTTTATCTTTCCTTCAACACTTGTTGACTTCAAGACTGCAGAATATTTTTATGCCAAATTATATCCAGCTCCAAATTATATCCAGCTCCAAATCTTGCCGTGTTGACAAGACTCAACAAACCAATGGATATAATGTCTAAGTACTAGCTATTATGTTTAGGAAGTTCTAAGTTCAGACATTACCCTAACATTCTGTTATTAATCAAGTTATGAACCTCCACCCACCATGAATTGATTCCTATTGAGCATTGCATGTTAAGTTTTTGAAAAGATGAAGAGTGCATTTGGAGATGGGAGTTCATTTTTCTTGTAAGGTACCCCATTATATGCAAAATATTTGTCCAACGAGGGATAGTAATTAGGATTTAAACAGTGAGATCCCCCCCAAAAAGAATCGTTTTCTCCATGTAGATGGTATGATAAAATCAATACATAGTTATGCTCTCACATGATCACTTCACCAGTTTTCTTGCCAAGGAAAAGAAAAACCTATTTGATAATTGAAGATTTTGCCTCTATTATATGAACTATGTTTTCAGTCCCTATTAGAACTGTTGAATGCTTCACAGTTAGTTGTAGGTGTTTCTTGAAAGCATGAGGATTACATTGAGATTAGAGAAGTGTATAATCATAATATTTGTGGCTTAGATGATCAATGGAATTAAAAGATTTTTATATACCGTATTTTCTTTGTAAAAGTACCTGGAGATATTATTCCATGCTAAGGATGACTACCGTATATACTTGAGTATAAGCCAAATTTTTCAGCCCACTTTTTGGGCTGAAAAAATCCACTTCGGCTTATACTCCAGTGAACAAAAAAAGAGAACTTACCGAGGACTTGCGCGCGGCCGAGCTACTTTGCCTGACGCTGCTGGGGTCGCCCGGGCGCCTCTGCTCGCCCTCAGCAGCACCTGGCCCGGAATCACATGCGAAACAAGCCCGGCAGAGGAGCCGGAGCGGCGAGCAAAGACGCCCGCCCGGATCCTGCAAGGCCCCGGCCGAGACGCACCTCCACCAACGGAGCCGCTCCGGCTCCTCTGCCGGGCTTGTTTTGCATGTGAGCTACTTTGCCTGACGCTGAGAAGACCCGCTTGGGCACTCGGGTTGGTGTCAGTCTCCGCAGGCCCTTCTCGTTTCCAGGAACGTCAAGCGCGCTTGGCTCCCCACCCCCACGGCAGGGCAGGGCAGGGCAGGGCAGGGCAGGGCTGTTGAGTCTGTTTCTGTAACGTACTGTTTAGACGGTATCAATAATAGGGAGCTTTCATCACACACACAGACGTCCTATTTAAAAATACATGAGGAAGCCTGAAGATCTGCACTCCCAATTGTGTACAAAAGGCCAGCCTTCCAAAATTCGGTCTAGGGTTCCCAGCTAGCATGGTTGAAGGACATGTTGCCTGACAATTTGAGGAACTAAAGTCCCATTACTTTGGGGAACACCTCAGGCCAACATTGTTTTGACATCTGCTCCTCAGATTACACCTTTCCAATATCTAATTCCAGATCCAGCTCACAGCTTCAATTTCTAACAGCTGAATTTGAATGTGCGCTGGAAAACAGATTCTTCTACTTAAGTTTTAGGAGAAATTTGGTCATAATAGAAATCCTGAGAGGGAATAAATTCTGTTTTTGGAAAAGCAGCTGCGGCCAGGCAGAAGTACTTCTCCTCACCTCCCTCATGCATTCAGACATGCATTCCTCTAGTTACTCATAGGCATCCAAGCAATATTGCAACTGCTGTGTTAACTGAGCCACACACTGGTATTTTCAAGGATGTATTCTCGTTCAGAGGCAGCCTCACCCAACCGAGTCTATGGAGCTTACAAATGCAAATGCTACGGAAGAGTGGGAAGAGGTATGTGTGTACTACAGAAGGTGAAAGTAAATGGCCTACACACAAGGAAACTGAGGCAAGGTCTGGAGACTGGCAGCTATTAGAATCAGGCGAGATGATTTTCATTCAACTGCCTGAACCACAAGCTATGATTCCTGTGGGAATCCCAGCTGAAGTTTGAAGCTTTGCTGGGAGACCAGTAGCAAGTAGACCAGGAACAACCACACAGAAACAGCACTTCATCCCAACTAGCGCAAGAAACCTTTAGAAATAGGCAGAGGTTGTGTAACTGTAATTATTACTTGGGGATTTTTGTTTGAACTATGTAGCAAAAGAAGTACCAAAGACATCAAGTACCCTTGACTTATAACAATTCATTTATGTGGCAACATGACCTTGCAAAGTCCTACAAAGGTGGAGTTGATCCAGAAAAAGAGCCTCTTGTTGGGGAAGTAATAAAGCTTTGCATACAATTTTGCCAGGCTGTGTTGTGCCCAATCCTTAGAGAGGAAAGTTCCCTCACAAACCCTCAAAGGTTGTTTACTTATAGCACTGGCTATACTTTACTTATGGCACTGCTAATAGTGCTTGCCTCTAAAAACAGCAATACCTTTTCTCAACATCCTTTGTTTACAGCAACAGATAATCATTTAGGCATTTCAACTGCTATCTTTTTCCAACTGATGTCATACGTGCCCTTCAATTTTCTAAGGGTCCAACATATGTTACACTTGCTAAGTACAGCTACTGTATTTACCTAAAACAAGATTCTAAATATAAGCTTAGAATTAAAACAACAACACAAAAAAACCCTACGTGTCTCCATTGCTATATACTCAGCAAAATCTAAGACCAGCTAATAATACAGAAACTTTCTGGCACAGTCTGCCACTTCCATGACTCCAAAATAATTCAGCTAAATAAACTATCCAAAGGTTCACCTGTCTTTCAACATCATATTCTTCTGCAAGTCATCCAACAAGGGAATAAACATGGAGATCAAATCCATTCAGAGTTTATTTCTGCAAGCAAGCTATATCCTTCTCAACAGCTGCCATCCGAACGCACTGTACCGCCTCAGGAGTCCCTGGCTGCCAAAACGACAAACACAAGCCACAAGGGGGGAAAAAGCACCGCTCTTCAGAAATCCACCTCCTGATCAGACCTCCTTCTCTCTTAATCCTTGGCTTATAGCAATTCATTTAGTGACCATTCAAAGTTGCAACAGCACTGGGGGAAAAAGTGACTTATGACCATTTTTCACACTTACGACCACTGCAGCATCCTCATAGTCATGTGATCAAAATTCAGATGCTCGGCAACTGACTCATATTTATAACGGTTGCGGTGTCCCGGGGTCATGTGATCACCTCTTCTGATGAGCAAAGTCAATGGGGAAAGCCAGATTCACTTAACAACCTGTTACTAACTTAACAACTGCAATGATTCGGTTAACAACTGTGACAAGAATGGTTGTAAAATGGTGCCAAGTTCACTTAACATCTGTCTCACTTAGCAACAGAAATCTTGGGCTCCACTGTGGTTGTAAGTTGAGGATTACCTTTACTTTAGCGTTTAATGTTGCCCTACCTGTCCTTCTTTACAAAAAAGAAATCCCCTATGCAACCTATTTAATTTAATATGTAACCCTTGGGCATTGTTCTGCTTCCAAATAATTCTAAATACTTTGGTAATAATTGTCCTATGTCTTAAAGAACCAGGGATTCTCAGCTTCTGCAACAGAACTCAAGGACACCTTAGAATGGTTTGGGCCATTTTGGACAGAATTAGTCATCAAGCAAGCTGGAAAGTGGCCCCATACCATCATCAAGTATTGTTATGTGTTCATTACACTACGACTACACATGATTGCAGTTCAGGATAGCAGGTCTCTCACCTCTCCTATGAAAAGCTGATGAAAGTTATGTCCCCCATAAACTCTGTGTTAGTAGTGGGGTAATAATATTAACGACCCGTCACACAAAGGTGTTTTAAGGATTAGTGAGATAATGGATGTGCAAACCGTGGAACACTGACTGGGGAACTCAAAAAAGCATTAAGCTGCAGACCAAACAAGGGTTTATTTCATGTCTCATTTAAACCACCACTAAATTATCACTATCCCTCTGTTAGTACTACTAAGAGAATTTATTTTGTTTTATTTATTTTTATATTCTGCCCAGCTCCCAAGGACTCTGGGCAGTTTAATTTAATTGTTTAATCCAACGATAAAGACCCTGATAGTTTGAACCAGGATAAATGTTAACACCAAAATGCTGTTTTCTAATAGAATATTTTAAAAATTCTCATTAACAAAGCAATCAGAAATATACCGAGTCATCCATCAGGAGATAGGCCATTATATAAATCGGACAGATGAATAAACAGTTAAATAAACAAAACCCATCCCTGCTTGCAGAGAAGATTACTAGGAAATTTCAGAGCTGTAGATAGATAACCTTTATTGTCATTTTTTACTGTGGGCACATTGGCCAGCATTAAAAATGAAATTTTGTTTCTTGCTCCCAAAAGTGTACACATACATAATGCACATTTAAACATGCTATATACAGCATATATATAAACCTACACCCTTGCATATAAATTACATATAAATATTAACCACTGTCCATCTTGAATACATAGCGGAAAGAGGAAGCTTGAGAGTTCACAAGGTTTATACCGTATGGAACGAAACTGTGGCTGAATCTGGATGTTCTGCTTCGGATACCACAGAGCCTCCTCCCAGAAGGTAACAAGGAAAACAGGTTGTGAAGAGGATGTGTTGTCTCCCAGACAATCTTGCAGGCCCTGCTCAAGTTTCTGTAGTCAAAATTCTGAAGTTTTTTTTTAAAAAAAAATATATGGAAAAAGCAACAGAAACACACTTCTCTATACTTGCCGTGAAGATGGCCAGATGGCAAGTCGAGGTTGCACTGATAAAGGAGAATATTTGTAGCTCAGGATTGAAATGAAATGTCTTTTCTTGCAGACATCATGCTGCAGTGATGACATTACCTGGTATGGGTAATTACATGTCTGCAAGAAAACAACCAACCTCAGAGAGCACCAAGGATTACTCAATAAAGGTTGTAAAATCCGGCGCGATAACTTAACAACTGCCTCACTTAGTGACAGAAGTTCTGTTCCCAATTGTGGTTGTAAGTCATGGACTATCTGTAATATCTACAAATGTTTTGCCTGCATTTGGGGAAGTAAGAAGAGATTTTCTATGATTGGGAATGAAGTCTGAGCTAAATAAAACTTTGGGGTCATAATACTTGACTTCAACTGGAAGGAAGAATTATAAACTGTCAAGCTGAGCATGAAGCGCAAAGAAATTACAAGCTCTCATTGCATTCCCTAGAGACTTAATTCAAATAGATGGACCTTAAGCACATCTGGCTCTCCCTGAATTATTATGAATATCAGTGATCAAATAACATTTAATTTGTAGTTTTACCCGGTAATTTATTGTTCATTTTTCACTGAGTTCTCATAATGATTTTTGTAGAACGATGCCACTAAAATGAACATTCTAAAGCAAACTAACTGATCTTCAACTGTGTTAAATGAAAACGGGTACATCTAATAAATATAAAAGATAAGGATCCAGCAATTTCCCATATTTCTGATATCTGGCTTTTTTCTTGATCAAAAATAATACATTGCTATATCACAAAAGATTTATTTTTTCTAGTGTAAAAATCAGCTGCCTCTGTGCAAGCATATCTACACTTTTCACGATTATTCTATTCACTGTTGTTTTATTTATTATTAACTGGTACAACCAAGAAAGATTTATATAATGTTTTGACCGTATCCTCCCCAATCAACAACAATAAGTACTCGCATCTATCAAGTATGTACCAAAAAAAGGCAAGATAAGTGGATGCGGTGTCACACAATAAACCTGCCCCTTTTGTCTAAGCACTTGTATGAAATGGACATGGGTTATATCCAGTGGTGGGATGCAGCCAGTTCGGACCAGTTCGGCAGAACCGGTAGCTAATTTTTTGTCGAACTTCCAGAAGCGGCATCCACAAAGAGAACCAGTTGTTCACATATTTGAATTCCACCACTGGTTGTATCATGTATGTCTGCCATCTTGCCTTTTTTGACCATCCTCTCCCTACCGGCAGCACTATCTGTCAATTACTATTCTAAGCATCATTAAACTTGTGATACTGTTGACTAGCAAAGCTTTTTGACGGTTTACAACAGCAAAAAAAGAAAAAGCAATGTTACAGGTAGTTCTCAATTTATAACCATTCATTTAACAGAAGTTTGGTCTTACAACAGTGCTTAAGACCCATATTTGAAGTTATGACCGTTGCATGACTCCTGCGGTCATATGATCGCAATTTGGACACTTGGCAACCAGCTCACATTTACAATGGTTACAGTGTCCTGCTATCACATGATCAAGATTTGCAAACCTTCTCAGCCAGTTTCTAATAAGCAAAGTCATTGGGGAAACGGGATTTGTTTAATTATCATGTGATCCACTTAACAATTGCATGATTCACTTAATTAATGGCCACAATGATAACTAAATTAATAACTGCCATCACATAGGGGCTGAAATTCTGAACCCAGTTGTGTTTATAACTCGAGGACTACCTGTAATGTTTAAAATTACAATTACAAGACTATTTACAAAACAATGTTTTTAGGGACATTTGTAGCTACACTGGATACAAACTCAGCGCACAATTAGCTATTCTTACCTGGAGATGATTAAAACATAACATACCGGGCAGCAAGCAAGATTCTGATAAAGAGAGTGGCATTTTTCTTACTAAATTTGCATGGAACATGTGTGCATCAATGTAAATAGGGAAAGTTACTGCATTGAAATTACAGTAGCCTGAGAAATAAACAAGTATTCCCTCAACACCAAGCTCCATATATTAAAGCATGTGACTTCATAAATTATCTAAATAGCTTTCTAGTTGAGTAACTGCCCATTCCCACCATTAAAATTGTATCCACATTTTAACCATCCTGGGATCCGAATCATGGCAACAGAATGACTTGGAAGTTAATATAGTGTTCAAATTAGCAATTGACTCAAATTAATGGATTGGCAAAAACACCACTGTCCATAGCTACAAACATCTGTGTCAAACAATGGCATAAGTTACAACTTTGACCAACAATGGTCAATGCCAGTATAGAGCAGTCAAGTGGGGAACCTTAATTTGAAACTAAATATTTCTTGTGGGCTATCAACCAAGACCACAAAGACGTGGATTGCAATATTGTAGACAGTAAAGAAGATGCAAATATGCAAAAGGGGCTGAAAAATTAAAGCCTAGAACAGGCATGTCAAATTGCCAGCCTGTGGGCCAGATGCGTCATGCCGAAACTGCGCCCACCCCATTGCCGGCAATAGGGAAAAAGTCCTGATATGTTGCACGATGTCACGGGACGTCACGTGTTTGACATGCCTGGTCTAGAACAATCAGATAACATCAGGAAATGGCTTGGGCAGATAACTCCCTAATTCACTCAAGTATAAGAAGGAAGAAGAATAGCACATTGAACTTCAAGATTCTATTATAGCCGATCTCAGTGAAAACAGTTTTAACCTTCCTGTGGAATTGATTTCCGCATCTGTTCTACCCAGTGAGGCTGTTGGGTTATTAACATTTGTAAGGATAAAGCAACTTCCCTTATATGAGTGGTCCTGCTGCTATTCAAATATACCTTTTCAATTAGACTTTGAGACACAAACTTCAGAGTTTTCTTGCCTGTATTTTATCTCTATGATTAAGTTATAGCCCACACTCAGGACAGTTGTTCCCTATTTTTTTTCATATATGCAGAGCGTGAACCCATATTGTGACTGCAGGCCAAACCTTGTAAGAGAATCTTTAAAACAAGTCTACATCATTTTTGAAGTAATGTTGTGTGCTTGCCCAGCTGAACCAACAGAACCAATTCTTTTTAACAGGGATGGTGCTGAGATTGAATGAAAATCCTCCAAAGTATTAAGCATTATTCATTTATGGATTCTAAGCTCTTTTGAGCTCCTAAAATGTTTTGTTTTTTTTTTTGAGGAAGCTCACCCATTAAAAATATCTGTTTTAAAGGAAGTGGAACTGACAGTAGGTGCTAAAAGCTTGAAGTAAGCATTATCTAAAATTGGAGAAGAAAATTAATTATTTTTAATTGGAATCGTAAACGGTTGGCATTGCTAGTTTAAACCCCAGAGAATGGCTTTTGCTGACAAATATGTAGATGGATTCTTAAGGCCCTGGGAGCTCTTTCTGTTGTTGCTCTTTGAAGAGAGAGGAAGCTGTTGATCATTCATTTTTTATGTTTGGCTTTTACACCCCAACACCCTGGAGGGAAATACTTAGATAGGTGAAATCTCAGCATTGGTCTAATCATAGTTCTACTGAGGTCAAAACAATTTTACCTCAAAATTACTCTTAATGCAAAAGGGATAGCTAAAGCTATATTGGCTATGGTGATTAAACTGTTACCTATTCACAATGGGTTGGAATGAAAGGGCTACATTGAGTATGATGTAAACAATCCTTTAGGTTAAGCTCAATCCTGGATGAATTTATAGGCAGTCTCTATAGTTTATCAGCCACCAATGGTGAGCTGTTGCCTTCTGAAGCAAGCTGCATTTTCACTGATTTTGGAGCCTGGGGTTTCCTCTCATTCAAATACTAATCAGGTCCAAACCTATACAGATTTTTAATTATCACCCAATGTCAGCTATATTAGGTGCTGTTATCTACCTGGCAGGTAGTAGAAATCCCTAATTTATAGTTTGGTGTATTTAATAACAAGTCATACAGATATCCAATCATCATCCTATCAGATCTATTTGTGCATTCACAGTTTGTTATAATCTATGTTGTTGTTTTAAGCGTTTAGTCCTGTCCTCCATAGTATCTTGTCAAGAACAGCTTCTTCCGGTTGCTGGATGTTCAACTTTCAGATTTGATATTATCAAGCCATCGTTTTCTTTGCTTGTCCCTTCTTGTTTCACTAACCATTCCAAGCATCACTGCCTTCTCCAATGAATTTGCACGCATGACATGGCCAAAGTAAATCAGACGCAGTCTTATGATTTTAGCTTCTAGTGATGTGTCTGGTTTTATATGATTTAACACCTCTCTGTTAGTTACTCAGCTATCCATGGTCTATGCAATAATTTACACCAGCAGCACAATTCAAACGTGTCAATTCTTCTTCAATCAGTCATTCTTAGTGTGCAACTCTCACGCCCATACATCATTACGGGGAAGACTATTTGCTCTAACTAGCCTCAATATCTCTGCTTTTCCAGATCTTATTCATGTTAACCATTGCAGTGCGGCCTAAGGAGTAGAATTGCCATTGTGAACAATTTTGGATCCAAGGAAGATAAATTCTCAAACTAACTCAATCTCCTCCTTGTTGATTTTCAACATCTCATGTCCATCTGCAGCTCTTGTCATTATATTTGTTTTCCTGATGTTAAGACTCAATCCTACTTTTTCACTTTACTCCTTGATTTTTCAGATTATTTTTTCCCAGGTCTCCCTTAGATCCAGCCGATAGTGTTACATCATCTGCATACTTCAAATTATTTATGGATTTTCCCCTAATCTTCACTCCAATATCAGGCAGCTCCAGATCTAATTTCCACATGATCACTTCAGCATACAAATTGAACTAAAAACGGTGTTGCCATAAAGTGTTCTCACTCTTGCCTCCTGATTCAGTGCACAGGGTTCTGATGAGTCTGATCAGGTAGTTGGGACACTGAGATCATGCAAAGCTGCCCATAAGCTTACTAGGTTCTACACAGTCAAAGGTTTTTCTGTAATTGATAGAGCACATATAAAGATCCTTTTGATGTTCATATGCCTTTTCCATAATCCATCTAATATTGGTAATGTGCTCTTGAGTGTCACGCTCCTTTCTAAAGCCAGCTTGTACATCAGGTAACTCTTGATCGATGACATTCTGTAGCTCTCTTTGATGATTTTAAACAGAATCTTGCTTGCATGAGAAATCAGTGCAATTGTGCGATAGTTGGAACAGTCTCTGGTATCGCCTTTCTTTACCGATGGGATAAAAATGGATCTTTCCCATCCTGAGGTTATTGACATGATTGTCATCAACCATATGCCTTCCCAAGCCTGGATAAATGAGGAGGGTTAGGAAAAGCAAATCTCATCTCAACTTTATGGCAATAAATCAACATGACTCAGAAATGGATACCAACAGCGGAACTGCCAGGCCAGGTAGTAGCCTGCAATCTACTGGAGAAGAGCAAGAGCTAGCTTTTAGTAGTCAGAGTTTTTATGATGTTGTTGGAGGAAAGCCTTAGGGAAACCCAACAGTTATAATCTATATTGACCACAATGTAAAAAAGATGTTGGGACTCTAGAACGAGTGAAGAGAAGAGCAACAAAGATGATTAGGGGACTGGAGGCTAAAACATAGAAGGAACAGTTGCTGGAATTGGGTATGTCTAGTTTAATGAAGAGAAGGACGAGGGGTGACATGATAGCAGTGTTCCAATATCTCAGGGGCTGCCACAAAGAAGAGGGTGTCAAGCTATTTCCCAAACACCTGAAGGCAGGACAAGAAGCAACAGATGGTAACTAACCAAAAAGAGAAGCAACCTAGAACTAAGAAGAAATTTCCTGACAGTTAGAACAATTAACCAGTGGAACAACCTGCCTCCAGAAGCTGTGATTGCTCCAACACTGGAAGTTTTTAAGAAGAGTAGTCTGTAGACAGCCATTTGTCTGAAATGGTATAGGGTTTCCTGTCTGAGCAGGGGGTTGGACTAGATGACTTCCAAGGTCCCTTCCAACTTTATTATTATTGTTGTTGTTATAACTGAACTCAATATCCATGTGTTGAGAAGGATGTAGCTACCTCTCACAGCTATGTTTGCTCTTTCTCCTCTCCTCTCTCTCTCTCCCTCTCTCAATATATAATATAATCACTAATGATCGATTACAATAATGTTATCAGCCATGAATCTATATGCTTAAGAATGTATTAATATAAATATGAATATAATCAACTCTCAACACATATTCCTGCCTATTAGCTGCATGATCCAAAAATCTTTACCACACCATTCAGACACACATACTTAACTTTATTAATTCTACCTTCACCGTGGGTCAGTAGGCGACATACATTTCTTGACAGTTATGAAATCCCTGAAGTCTTTCCAAGCAAACTTTTAATTCATATGTCATCACAATCCTCAATAAACTAATTTTGATTACCATTGGAAAGCGTACAATTACTTTCGTCAGAGTTGGCACAAAGAAAATTTGCTGTATATCTGCAATGACCTATTGTTTTTAGAGCTTTTACTCAGTATGTGAAGCTCAGTATTTTTCCATTTCTATGTGTCCTTTCAAACTTTCAAATCTAAAAAACTGAAGTATTTGTAAATATTTGACGGAGCTGCCCAAACAAGCACGGAATACATCTTCATTGGAGTAAAATGAGAAAGCCAGGTATAAACGAGGAAAAAAAATCAATAAATTATCCTAGTTGGTTGTACGGTGAAAAATATATTATTTAAGTGACTAGAAATCCTGAGCCCTTCTATTCAGCAGAAGGCTTTTAAGCCCATAGATCAGTCTGAAAAAGAAAAGTCTTACTGGGCCAATAAAAGGTAATTAAATTTTACTTCATATATAACCTGGAGACAATGGCTTCTGCCCTGTCCTTTTAAACAGTTTTACTTAAAAGATCCGGAGGAGCTGGAGGAGGAATAATAAAATTGTAATTATCTATTGAAAAGAAGGTTCATATATTTCTTAACTTTTCTTTCTTTTACATTTCTTTCACTTTTTTATTACTTTTTCCCTCTTTTCCCCCCCACTTTCTATTTGTCTTTTATTTTATGGAACTAACTCTGAATAAATATACATTTTTAAAAAGATTGGGGAAAAACCCATCAAAATTTGGGGAGGGCAGGCTGACCAGACCGTATACTTTCTATATAAACCATTTCAGCCTTAGGCCCCAGCTCCTCTGGTTTTGATTGTCCAAATTTGATAAGCAGTTACCTGTGTGTGTAGCATATATTCCATTCACATTATTATAATTTTTTAAAAATCCTTCTTCTCAAGTCTCCAATTTGTTAAATCACTTTATACAGACTCCAAATAAAATAATAATGGTTTTTCTTGGACTGAACTGTTTCAGGAAGGACAACGATGCTAGTTAAGAATGTTTCTGCATGTTCGGAATACAAAGGAATAAGCATTTTGTTGAATTTTAGAAAGCTCCTCACTCAAGTTGAAATGATTTATATCACAACCGTACTTTGGCTGCTATAGGGAGGGGAGATGGAAATCAAGAACTAAGCAAAGTCTGCCTTGAAAATTGCTGTAGCTATGCTATAATGATCAAAACAGTATATTTGTACTGAAGTACACTTGAAGCACAACTATAGAATATGATAAATGAAAATAATTATATTGCCTTTTTCATCCATGGTTATAGTCACCAAAATCCAGCCGTCTGAAGTAGCACTAATTCCAATAGCAGACATAGGAATGAATAGATATGTTTCATATGCTTTAGTGGATCTCATTCTGATTTACAGTTTGTTCATGCAAACATTTAATTATTAAGGATTTAATCATCATTTTTTGCTGATGGATTACTTTTTCTTAAAGCATCTTCATCACTTTGCATAACCTTTCTGTGGGTTAGTTAAATTGTATGCCAAGAAATGCTTAATTCAGTTTCCTAAATATGCTTCCTAAATTGCACAAATAAAAAAAATGAGATTGTAAACTGGCATGTATCACTCTATAGGGCTGCTACTTTTAAAAATCTCTAAGGTTTTGCAAATTTTCTCGTGTTAAAAATAATAATTAGTATTCATTTACTTTCTACAGTTTTTGCTATTTAGCAAAACAACAAAAGTTTACTTGTGGCCCATTATTTTAAATCTTAATCACCTCTCTGGTTTCTGAGATTTCACAGGACATTAAGTATTTTCAAACATTTCATAGCAACTACATGGATTCTTGGAGGAGGAGGAGGAGGAGGAGGAGGAGGAGGAGGAGGAGGAGGAGGAGGAGGAGGAGGAGGAAGAGGAGGAGATCAAAGTTGTTTAAAGGAAAGTGAATTCTGAAAATATCTTTTCCTCAAGACTTTTATGGAATCACAGTACAGACAGTCCTGAACAAAGGCAAGGAATTGATTAATCCATCAGGAGGATAGTATGAGTGACTAGCGATATATGAAATTAACCATATTTGTAGCACTATTAAAACTGATATAAGAGAGTAAGGGACTTTAAATATTTACATTTTAAGGAGGTGTTGGGTTTCTTTCTTTTAGAAGTTTGAGCATTTTACCAACCAAGAGCCTACATATGTGATGATTCACAGAATAAAATACTTAATTCATCACTACTGCTCCTCAGAGACAGGTACTGCTAAAATTGCTCTCATCATGGCTAAGAACAGAAGCTGCTGAGGGAAAGATCTCTGCATATGACTACAGGGATTATTTATAAAGATCTGATAGAAATAATCTCCACCAAGGGCTTCAATGAAAGGAGAAAAATAGGGTGACATTCAACATCACCAACTGTGAAATTCTGTGAGGCAACAATGGGTCAGAATAGGGCATATCTTACATCTGCAGTGCTTTCATTTTTCCATTTACTAATCACATACCATTTAGGAATCAGATATGCCTAAGTCAAAATCCTGAATTCCAGCATTGAGAGCAATACCAGCAAAGTCTTTATTTTGTCTCTGTTCATGACTGACTTCTCAACGCTGAGACTGGAATTCCGGCTTGTTCTTTGTGAGCACAATATGTCCTTCACGTGGTATGGACCAAGGTCTCCCCTATCCAGGAGATGGGGACCACATTCATTCAGTGTCCTACTCTCTCACTCACATACCAATCCAACTGATGAGGCAATTTGATGCCTCTGCCTGTTAGAAAGGATTTGATGCTAACATTGGTTTAGCTAAACTGAGCTTAAGCATAAGTGTCAGGAAAAAAGAAGGCAAAAAGGAGGCGTTTTTCCCTGTTGTTATTTTGGCAGTTTTAATGAAACGAAGGGGAATTCAGATAGCTGTCGTCTGTTTCCAACTCCATCCTAACTTGCTGTGCGCTAATTCTTTATGTATCCTTGATTTAAGTCATATACCTCTCACACCTCTTGAAAAAGATAATATTTATACAACTTATCATGTTAATGAAATCTACAGGAGAATCTTATGCTTAAATACATTCAGAACAATCCTGAATTGCAGAGGTCAAATATAAAGTCTAGGGAAGTAGGACTTCCAATTGTCTAGCCATCATTGTCTTGGCAAGAAGACAAAAATATAT
The DNA here is from genome assembly GCF_964194415.1 of Vipera berus. Classification (NCBI taxonomy): domain Eukaryota; kingdom Metazoa; phylum Chordata; class Lepidosauria; order Squamata; family Viperidae; genus Vipera; species Vipera berus. The sequence continues at coordinate 94,339,511 of NC_138203.1, read as the reverse complement.
AAACCAAAAGGAAAGACAGAATGTTTTGATGATGCTATATTTCCTTAGGTGGATTCCTTTTTTTTTTTTTAAAAAAAAGGCAGCACCCTTCCACAAGAATGTTCTGCTGTTGCCATTAAAAAGATGTTTCCAGAAGGGAGGGGAAAAAAACATTTTATACATACTCCAATACAGCTTTAACCCTTCAATCCTTAAACATATACACTTCAACCATTTTGATTCACTAGGGAAAACATGATGTGAATGCCCACAGATATTCCATCTGACGTGTCTGGAAATATCAGAAGCAAAATATAGCAGCCTTGTCCGAAGATAAATAGCACATGAGAAATGCATCTGAATCTGTTTTCTTGTACTCCTTTGAATAATGACCCAGGTTCCACAGAGGGACCGTGAAGAAATCAACATGCTAGAAAGAACCAAAAGGTTTGCAGAAAAATAAAGTAATCTTCTAAGAAATGGGCAGTCTGCCCAAAACTCCAGCGATGATCAAGAGAACTCCATAGTTATGTAGCTCAGTTTCTCAGATGTATGGAACATTGGCTGTCAAATAAATATAGACAATCGAGGCAAGGAGGTAATAGATTCTTCAGTCTGCCCTAGGCTGTTGGTCTGCAGCTGTCAAAATTTCCAGTTACCCTGGACAACAGCACTGTGTCTGGGAATTCCAAAAATGGTAGTACCAATATTTTTAGAGCAAGACCCAATTACCGCTTTCTGAGTTCAAATCATATTGTTACCTCCATTTAAAATTGATTTAATCTTATTTTAATTTTATACCTTGCGTGTTGTTACTGTTTTAATTGCCCTGTACATCGCCCCTGAGTCCTTGGAGAGGGGCGGTATATAAATCTAATAAATAAATAAATAAATAAATAAATAAATAAATAAATAAATAAATAAATAAATAAATAAATAAATAAATAAATACAAAAACAGAAAACAGACCATTGCTTTATACAACAGAGGCAGTCCCTCAATTCACAAACAAACAGTTGCTAATTGCTCCATTACTCCCAGGATATGCCCAAATTACCCCTTAGGTAATTATCCCTAATTTAAGAACCACCGTTAATAGCTTTTCTGATAACTACCTTTCTTCAACCACAGCACCTTCTAGATACCTGGGCTTCCACTCCAGAATTTTCTGCAGTGTCAGTACAGGACTGGGAATTATGGAACTATGTTGTTGTTGTTGTTAGCTGCAAAGTCGTGTCCGACCGATCGCAGCCCCATGGACAACGTTCCTCCAGGCCTTCCTGTCCTCTACCATCTTCTGGAGTCCATTTAAGCTCACGCCTACTGCTTCAGTGACTCCATCCAGCCACCTCATTCTCTGTTTTCCCCTTCTTCTATTGCAATCTTTCCCAGCATTAGGCTCTTTTCCAGTGAGTCCTTCCTTCTCATTAGGTGGTCAAAGTATTTGAGTTTCAACTTCAGGATCTGGCCTTTTAAAGAGCAGTCACAGTTGATCTCCTCTAGGACTGACTGGTTTGATCGCCTTGCAGTCCAAGGGACTCGCAGGAGTCTTCTCCAGCACCATAGTTCAAAGGCCTCAATTCTTTGGCGTTCAGCCTTTCTTATGGTCCAAACTTTAAAGAAAATTTTAAATATGTATTTTTGTGTGGATGAATGCGAGAACAATCCATTGTGGTGTAATGGTTAAGGTGTTGGAATAAAAGCAGGAAGACCCAAGTTCTCTTCTTGCGTTACGCATCAAAGTCAGCTGGATAATTTTGGGCCAGTCACTTTCAGCCTAAAATGGAAACCAACTGTCAACTATCTACCATGCTGTATTGGATCACATAGGAAATGAATGCATATATGTTATGATTTTTATTTTTATTTAGTTGTTTCCCACCTTTATTATTTTTACAAATAATTCTAGGCAGCAAACATATCCAACACATCTATTTTCCCCACAACGCAACCCTGTGAGGTGAGTTGGGCTGAAGGAGAGCGACAGGCCCAAAGTCACCCAGCTAGCTTTCATGGCCAAGGCAGGACTAGAATTCGCAGACTCCTGGTTTCCAGCTTGATATGTTAACCACTGACTAGTAGATTCCAGCTCCCAGAATTCCCCAGTCAGCCCAACTCACCTCACAGGGTTGTGTTGTGGGGAAAGTTGCCAAGATTGGATGCCTCTGATTTATACGAAAAAGTGAGGTTTCAAAGCTTTGTTTCTATATTACTTTTTTTATCAGAATGCTATGCTCCATTCATTTGTTGAAATAGATTGATCCATGAAAGTTTGTGCAACAGCAATAATAAATTGACCCTGTATTAATATATTTCCTTCTTTTCTTCAGGATATATACAATAATCCCAAATTTCAGTAGTTCAGAACTCACACTGGTATATCCCGTCCTGTTCTAAATATATGTTACTAACATGAGACAGGTGTGGAGGTTGGGAAGGAGTTGCTATTTAGAAGACATTTCTTCTTCTATATCTCTCTCCCTTTTAGTAATTCATTTCTTATCCACTCTCAAAGTACAAAGAGTAATATAGATGGCCCAGGTGGACAGGGATAAAAAAAGAAACTATGTCACTGAATGTTTAAATGACTTTCACCAGAGTATATTGAAGGTCAATTGTCATTCCCTCCCAAATTCAACGTATATATTCTACCAGATGATATTTTATATTGGCTCAATGATTTAATTGTTTCATTATTTTATCTAAACTTTAATTATTTTGTGTTTCATTTTCTATACTTTATAATCATAGACTTGATAAAGTTTGATGTAGGCAGAAAAAAAGAATCATCTAAATAGACCCATATAGAATTTCACTAAATTCAGTTGGGTAACTTACCCAGACATCATCAAACCATACATCTTTAGGATGCCATATGCTACTTTTCTTCTGCTGCTGCAAAAAATTGAAGACGTCTACCTCTCTGGGACATTACATGGGATATTAATCTGCTGTGTGAGTGAACAGCCCTGGTTAAAAAGTACGTGTTTGAAATGACATCAAATGATACAAAAGTTTCGTCTGTGAGGAATGACATCTGGTGTTGTTATGATACTGAGTGATAAGCATGTGTGAATCGGGTTAAGCAACAAGATCAGCATTGCAATCAGCCAGTTTTGGTCTTCTCTCAGAAAAAGGGGTGGGGCCATATCTGGTGGCACTTAATTAAAGGATATTAATGTTGAACACTGCCTTATTTTGACAAATCTGTGATCAATCCAGCCCACTGCTTCCGATATTCACTGGCAAATCCTCTGCAGAGTTTCAGAACAAAAGTCCTTCCAGTTTACTTGAAGATCCTGAAAACTAGAGTGAGACCCTTTTCCTTCAGAAAATATGATCTGTCTTTAACACATACTGCCTTTTTTCCTAGGAATACTTCTAAAATTTGAGTGGAATCATTTGAAATCCACTTTGGGGGAGGGGGGTGTTCAGTCACCCAGACAAACTTGCTAAGCTTCAGTTATCAATAAGATTCACCTGATTAAACTGTTCAGTTGCTGCAAACTAGATCTTGCCACAAGATGTAGACATTACCGTACTATTTATTTTTACTCTAATTACACTGCTTGGTGGGTGAAGAATTCACCAGCAAACTGAACATCTACGATCATGTAAGCAACGCTGAGAACTCCCATTCTTTCACCTCCCTGCAAGGGAGCAAAAAAGCTTTAATGTATTTCTTGAAGAATTACAATAGAACGATTACAGCAATGTTACAAATGCCTACAGTTCTCCAAGATTTTGACCCCTATCTTATCCCAATTTGTGGGCTTCTGATGTAAATAGACCTTTTAGAACATGGCACTCGGATGGTAGTATCAAACCCAGAAGGAGAGAACAAATGAAAGGAAAGAGAACAGGTGCATAAACCCTCTTGCATATTTAGAGAGCATTAAGAGCATCTCACTCGCAATGTTGCAGATTCACAGGTTATGGCACCTCCGTACTAGCATACTTGTGAAACATTAATAGCATGGTGCAGTGAAAGGGAAGAGACAGATGGGAGAATGGTCAAACTGGGAATCAATCTCTTTAAAGATATCCCAATTATACGGACTAAACTCTTAAAACCGTATATTGTTGCTTTTAAAAGAAACAACACACACACACACACACACTTAAGCTAAAATGAACACACTACGACACTTTATAAGCACTTCAAGTAGCTCCTGAGGTAGGTAGATGGAGCCAGCTTCATAATATCTACGGTGACAAGCACAATACAGAGATGACATTTTTTTAAAAAAAAATCCCCATTCATATGAAAACATACCAAATGTAAAAATGAATGCTTCATAGCAATATTGAGCCCTCTGCTATAAAAATACCACCTGAATCATACAACCCACTCACACAGAGCCATACCAGGGGAGAAGGAAAAGGAATCTCCATTCAGTATATGGAGGATTTTGGTATATACATGCCGGAAGGGATTTATTTCCCTCCCTCTGTCACCCACCCACCCACCCACCTACAAGTGCAATGCAATGCAATGCAGGTACGTTTTGTGAGGCACTCTGAAAAATCTATTTTTTAAAAAAAATCTGACATCCCCCTTCCAGGTG